>NW_003852426.1:12738179-12746955 GCF_000181295.1 Otolemur garnettii
GTTGTCCCAGCTACTTGGGAGGCTGAGGCAGGAGACTTGCTTGAGCCCAGGAGTTGGAGGTTGCTGTGAGGGTGATGCCATGGCACTCTGCCCAGGGGGATAGCTTGAGGCTCCGTCTCAAAAAAAAAAAAATTTTTTTTCAAACCATGTTTCAAAGAAAAAATAACTAGGCAAGAAAGTTTGGTCTAGAAGAATCTCGCTACTTTGTGTGCTCATTGAATCAACCACATCACCTGGGATCTTATTAGACTATTAGACATGTAGGAGCTCAGGCCCTATTCCAAACCTTGGGCAACCTCTCTGAACCTCAGTTTTTTCATCTGTAAAATGGGCTGTTAACTTAAGGTTATTATGAGTTTCAATAAGTTAGGGGATTACCCAGAAAAGAATCTGCATTTTAACAGGGTCCCAGAGAATTCAGGTAACATTTGTGGGGTCCTGGTCTAGAGTCTGTGGCTAACAGGAGGCTCTGTGGGATATTGAGCAGGCTAGGGTGACTAGGAACAGCTGTGTTTGAAGGAAGTTCATCTAACAGCTAGATGAAGGATTGATGGGAAGGAGAGACTCCTGACAGGCTAAAAGAAGCCGCTTAATTGATCGGTTAATTGGTTAGTCAATTGGTTAATTGATACAAGCAGGAGGGAATGGGGGCCAAGACTTTTGTGCTGGTGGTAGAAACAGAACAAAATTGTGAGTTTGTGAGACATTTTTTAGGAAGAAAGGAAGGGCTTGGTAACAGTTGGCACATGGGGGGAAATACTCTGAGTTCTTTTATCTATAGTATGAGAACAATAACAGTGTGCTCTCCTGGACTTGCTTACAGGGGGCTGGAAGGAGTCTATAGCAGGCCTGGGGTCAGTGGTGAGCAGTCTCCCCAGCCTAGCAGTTTCGGCCTGTCAGCCTGGCAGTTTTGAGGCCGAGCTCCCTCAGGCAGTCTGGGCCTTATTCCACGTCCAGCTCAGCACCCTATACTGTAGCCTCTCACCCCTCAGTCATCTAATAACAACACCTCCCACCTGCTCCTCCAATAAAACAAACAGCCAAATAACAGGCTCCCCTCAAAATACACAAAAGCCCAATCCTATAATTAAATTTCTGCTTGGTAATTACTCAGTAACCAACTGAGAGCTGAATTTACTGGTCACTTCTGGAATGTGGGGTAGGATTGGGGCCCAGAAGTTACAGTACCTGAGAATTGTCAGATTTGTAGGCTTTCCTCCAACAAAGTTGAGTGCTTTGGGCTGGGAGCGTGGTCTCAGAGTGAGGGTAGGATAGACTGAGATAGCCTGGGGGTCACCTTCCTCCCACCCTGGGTCTCTGCAGCTAGATCTCCAGAGACTAGAACCAGAAGTGCCTCCTAACTCCCAAGTGGTACAGGAGCCATCTGGTCTAGCTTTTTGTTCCCAGGCTGGAGACAGTTGATCCCAGATCAGCTTCTTTTCTTTTTTTGTTTTTAGAGACAGAGTCTTGCTATCACCTAGCCTAGAGAGCAGTGGCATCACTATAGCTCACTGCAACCTCAAACTCTTGGACTCAAGTGATCCTCCCACCTTGGCCTCCCAAGTAGCTTGGACTACAGGTGTGTGCCACCTTGTCCAGGTATATATTTTTTATTTTTTATAGAGGCAAAGCCTTGCTATGTTGCATAGGCTGGTCTTGAACCCCTGGCCTTAAGTAATCTTCCCACCTTGACCTCCTACAGTGCTGAGATTATAGGAGTGAGCCACTGCATCTGGCCTGAAATTGTTCCTTTAGGCCTACAGGGGAGGGTGGGCTTCAATCTCACCTACCTCAGCTTTCCTCAGCTGGCTGGCTGGGTTCCAGGAGATGGGGTCAGGGCTAAGAGGAGTCTGGACAGTGTGTACTCTTACACATTCTGAGAAGGGGCTCAGAGGCACTCACTTATCTGGTACCTGAGGGTGCAGGAATCCAAGGTCCACTTGGTTGGGGAGTGGTGTGTTCAGGGGGTACTGGGCTAATTTTCTTTCTTACCCATTGGCTCTTCAATGGAATCATGACATTGTGGGAAAGATCCTTGGCTGCAAACTAGATCTGAATTCTGGCTCTGCTGCTTCTCAAGGGTGTGAGAACCTTGGCAGAGTTACCACATCACTGAGCCTCAGTTTGCTCATCTGTAAAACAGGGGTTGTTATGAGACTCAATGAGAAAGTGGGTTAAGGTACCCAGGGGAGGGTCTGGCTCATGGTCTGAAGGCTTGGTCCCTGTGTGATCCCTCCCCCCATCCCCTACCCTACCTGCCTTTGGGCATAGAAATGCTAAACAGAGAACAGGAAAGACAGAACTGATGCCATGACAGGTACAAGAGAACAGTGTCAATTCAACAAAGAACCTCAAGAAGGAAAATTCCACCAAGACCCAAGAGACAGGGAGGGGCAGGTGTCTACAAGGTCACTCTGCAGGACAGGTAAAAACATCCTGTTGTAAAACACATGCACAGCCTGAAAAAATGTGTGCGTGTGTGTGCACATGTGAAAAAATGGATTAATTACAAAAACCGAGACTCAGAATTCTGTATAGATTGTGAATATAAATACTCGTATCTGTAAAGGGCCAGGGATTGGAAGGGAATAGAACCGTGAAGATGATTCAGCCAGAGCAGGGGTCCTCAAACTTTTTAAACAGGAGGCCAGTTCGCTGTCCCTGAGACCATTGGAGGGCCGGACCGTGAGCCCCGGGACAAGTTGGCTACTAAGCAGGACAGGCAGTGGCAGCAAAAAAACCTGGCGGGCCGGATAAATGTCCTAGGTGGGCTGCATGTGGCCCGTGGGCCGTAGTTTGAGGATGCCTGAGCCAGAGTTTCAGGATTACACATTGAGGTTTTTTTACTTTTCAAAATGTGCTCTGTTGATATATCATTTGTTTTAACTTAAAAACTCGACACACAGAAGGAGTATAATTTTACATGGAATGCATTTTCTTTTTTCAAAGAGCACGAGAGCAGGCGATAAGGAGGACCTGGAGATGTGGATTCTGGCGCCACCTCTGCCACCAACCTCCTATCAGACCATGAGCCTTCCACAGCCTCAGCTTCACCATCTGTAAAATGGGATGGTGGGATGCAATATTCAAGTGTGGTTTTACATCTGGTTAAAATGCTTGTTGGCTGACAGGGCAGAGGCAGAACAGCAAACAAGGCTGTCTTTTACCTCCTGGATGAGGAGGCCACCTCTAGCTCTCAGTTAAGAGAGATGGGAAATTGGAGAAACATCTCAGGGGAACGTCATAAGCCTTTCCCGGCACAAGCTGTGGGAGGCCCTACCCCTGAGAACCAGTTTTTACCCTCCAGGAATCACACAGCCCCGCACATTTCTCACATTTTCTGGAGACCAAACCTTGAGCTGGGAGGTTAACCCAGGACTTGATGTCCTAGTTTAAGATGTGGGTCTTCAATTTACCTGAGAGACAGCTTATCTCCTCCTCTTTCTGGGATCTGGGAGGAGCAGCAGCTACACCTCCCAGCCACGGGGCATCTCCTCTGTGTCAGTCACAGAGCCAAGTAGGCTCTGTGCTTTAGTCCCCTTCAGTCAAGTCAGCCTCTCAAGTGAGGATGCAACACACCCATTCAGTGGATGGAGAAAATAAGACTTAGAATGGTGTTTACTTGTACTCTGTGACCAATCAGTTTTGCTTTTAGAAATAGCCCCCAGGGAGAGAGGGGGGTGGGGTCTTGGTGTGTGCCATACCTTTTAGGGGCAGGACATGATTGTAAGAGGGACTTTACCTAACAAATGCAATCAGTGTAACCTGGTTTCTTATACCCTCAATGAATCTCCAACAATTAAAAAAAAGAAAAGAAATAGCCCCCAGGATGGCACCTTTGGCTGAAGGAGTAGGGGGCCGGCCCCATTACGGAGCTGGTGGGTTCAAACCTGGCCCTGGCCAAAAACTGCAAAAAGTAAAGAAAAGAAAAGAAATAGACCCCAAAGACTCCTTCACCTAGGTCTATGAGGGCACATGGGTATGATGTCATTGCAGGGATAGGGGGATAGGGAGTTGGTGGCACCTGGGGGTCCATCTCTGGGAAGTACTCCATGCAGGGCTGTGCAGCACTTGGAAGTAAGCAAGGAACTCGATGCTCATATAGCAACACAGTTGGATCTTAAACACAGGAGTGATAAAAGTAAACAGAATGAGATCTAAAACATGCATACCACTTGTGTTATTGAAAACTACCAGATATGAAACAACAACATACATTTTGCAATAACACATATAAACAAAGAGATACTCATTAAGTACATTCAAATGGTTGCCTCTGGCTGGGATGGGTGGGGACTGTGGTTGGAGGATGGAGAAAAAGGAGAAAATTAATAGAAGAGGCCTTGGTGGACCAGTGATAACACAACACAAAGCAAAGAGTACGAATAACTCAACTCTCCGTACTTTGATTTTTTTCTGGAGGCAGAGTCTCACTATGTCACCCTCAGTAGAGTTCTGTGGCGTCACAGCTCACAGCAACGTCCAACTCTTGGGCTTAAGCGATTCTCTTGCCTCAGCCTCCCAAGCAGCTGGGACTACAAGTGCCTGCCACAATGCCCAGCTATTTTTTGGTAGCAGTTGTCATTGTTGTTTAGTAGGCCCAGGCCGGGCCAGGCTCGAACCCTCCTGCCTCAGTGTATGTAGCCGCCTCCCTACTCACTGAGCTATAGGTCCTGCCATCAACTCTCCGTACTTGAGGTCTATCAAAGGAAAAATGTGAGGATCAGAGGGGTTAAGTAATTTGTTACAAAGCAGAGCATGCCCAAATAGCCATGTCTATTAGAGCAAGGCAATAGCAGGTCACTTAAAACCATGAACTTCAAGAACAGAGAGGGCAGGAGAGGAGAAGGCTGCGTGTGTGGCAAGGTGTGGGGTAGCCAGTGGATCTTGCTGTGCTCCAGGTCTGCCATGACTCTGCCTGGCTCCTTTTAGTGCTCCAGGTCTGCCATGACTCTGCCTGGCTCCAAACACCCACTAAGCACTGTGGGGTATGGACCACAGCCCTTACGCAGGGGTCCTCAAACTTTTTAAATGGGTGTGGCAGCCCATATACCTTATGGCTAGGAGGAGTGAGAGTTATAAGAAATACCTGTAATGGAACACCTTGGTGAAAAGGGCATGGAGAGAGATTTAGTTCTAACAAGCATGAGAGAGCTCGGGAGATGAGAGCCTTGGTGAATTGGCAGTCTTCACCTGTGGTGTTAAGAGGCATGAGCTCAGCCTTATATTAGGCTGGAGGAGAAGGCAGTCAGAAAGCATGGGCATTCTATCAGGGACAGGCAGACTCTGACTCTGTCTCCTCTTCTGCCTGTAGAACGCTAGCACAGCATCTCTCTGCTGAAGATTTCCAAGCTCTGCTAAAGACTAAGATCTATCTGTTCTAAGAAGACTGCTTTACTTTCTCTTAGATACTCTGTCTCTCTCTCTCTAGCTAAAGTAGATAGCCCTCAAGCACCTAAGAGAAACTGTTCCTGAGCAAGGTAGCTTAGTGGTCCGCGTCCAGAACCTACCTAAGCTGGACCCGTAGACCTGGCCAGTCCTAGGCCCTGACAAGTGGTGTCAGAAGCAGATCCTGACACGGGGCCAGTTCACTGTCCCTCAGACCGTTGGAAGTCCGGACCGTGGGCCCTGGGACAAGTTGGCTGCTAAGCAGGACAGTCAGCGGTGGCAAAAACACCCCGTGGGCTGGATAAATGTCCTCGGCGGGCCGCATGTGGCCCACGGGCCGTAGTTTGAGGATGCCTGGGCTAGGGGCTTTGATGATGAATGAAGTGATATCATGCCTAGAGTGTGGCGGGGAAGTCAGAGAAAAGGGGTGCTTCCAGAAGGCAGGATTGAACCAGTGGTCTGAGTTCTGAAATGATAACTGGTAGCACCCACATGTAGCAGACACTGCTTTACACTCAACATAGTCCTCACTGCAGAGGCCTTCAAAGTAAATTCTATTATCATCCCTGATTTGCGGATTAGGAGTTGAGGCACAGAGAAATTAAGTGATTTATCTAAGTGAAGCAGCTGAGAAACAGCAGAGCTGAGATTTGAATCCAGGCAGAATGCAATTTACAAATGAAATAAGGCAAAGAAGGCTTGTGTAGCCAGAACTTCCTAAGGGAGATGTCTCCAGCCACTGTCCCTTCTTGAGGCTCCCACAGTGAGGGTGACAGCCTGGGTTGGGGATGCTGCTGGCCAGACCCAGCTTTATGTTCTCTCAGGGATCCTACCTGAGGGCCCCAGGATGACTCAGTTCCCCCAGCATGTCTAAGGTGGAAGGACCCTAGCAGGTAAGGGCTGATATACACAGGGACACTGAAGCCCAGAGCGGGGATAGGACTTATCTCAGTTCACCTAAGTCTCCTCGCAGCCAGCCCAGCGCCTAACCCCCGTTTTTGGCTAAAACAAAGTCTTATGGGTGCTAAGTCATGGCTCCCTGCTCTCCCACACCCTGCCAGCTCCCTCCCAATAGCTCCTTCAGGCCCAGGGCTGGGAGCTAGGCCACTTTCCCCAGAGGCAGAGATGCCGGTCACTCTGTCCAGGTCACGTTTCCATCTTCCCTTCCTTCCAAGCAAGAGCTGATCTCCCCACAGTGCATGGAGACCCCTGATCAGAGACTCTGGCAGGACAAACCCTGATTTGTGTGGCTGCTCTTTCTCTTTCTCTCTTGGTCTCTCCCAGCTCCTTTGGAAATTAGGGGTCATTACCATCAAGGTGTGAGATCTAGGCACAGTGCACAAGTCATCAACACCCAACTTCCAGTGTGCCTGTAGGCCCCCAAGTCCACCTTGTCACCAGCAGTTAGTGCTGACTCAGGGCCAGGAAGGAATCAGCTCCAGCCCTAGCCAGCGTGGCAGAAGGCAGGAAGGCACTGGCCTGCTATTTCTCCCTTCTCCAGTCCTTCCCTTATCTTCTTTCTCTTACCCATGTTACTCCTACATGTGGGACTTTTGACATTGTCCTGGGAGATGCCTGCCAAGTATGCTGTTGGAGAGACAGGACCCTAGGGAAATGGGGAGGCTGACTTTTGAGGATGGGTACAGGGCTACCCTTTCAGTCACTCACCCACCAATACAATTACCTACCCACACATAATAATAGCTAATATTTCTTGAGTGCTTATTCTGTGCCAGGCTCTGTCCCAAGTGCTTAGCCCAACCCTAATAGGTAGGGATTTTTAGACTACCCATTTTACATATGAGGAAATAGAAGCATGGAGAGGTCAATTAATTTCCCCAGAATTACATGAGTAAAATAGTGGAGCCAGGAATCAAGCTTAGGCAGTCTAACTCCTGGTCCTGCAATCCTGTCCTCTATACCACAGCCATATACCATCTGTCCATTTACTGACAGTTTACTGTCATCTGTCTACTTACTCAGGGCTGGATCTTACCCATCCAGCCATCTATCTAACATCTGGCCATCCAACCTTTCATCTCCTAAGCCTCTGTTCAGTCAGGGAGAAGGAACAGCAAATGCAAAGGCTCAGAGTGGAGAGAGCAGGGCATGTGCCACCCTTCCACGCCTGTCTATGCACACACCTGTCTACCCTTGTCTATAATTTTGTTTTGTTTTTTTGTTGTTTTTTTTCTAAGTTTTTGGCTGGGGCTGGGTTTGAACCCGCCACCTCTGGCATATGAGGCCGGCACCCTACTCCTTTGGGCCATAGGCGCTGTCCCCCCCTTCTCTATAATTTGGAAGGCACATAGATAGAGAGAATGGAGAGATGGCAGGAAACATGTCTTTCCCGCCAGTGACTTCTTATGGCATTCTGGGGGTTAGGGATACATTAGGACTCTGGAACTACCCAAATAACCAGGATGATCTCTCTCCACTCAGCCCACTGCCTGTAGTTTGTGGGTTCTAGGGGTTTGTGGAAAAAGGGAAAAGAAGAGTGGGCCAATTCCAAGGTTATAAGATGACCTTCCAGGCCTGAAACTTTAGCCCTGAGTCCTGACTCCCTGTCTTCTTAGCAAGACAGAAGGAATTATGTTGTAAAGAGGTGTCATAATACCCCTGGCCCTATAAAAGTTCTACTCATCTTGGCACTCCAAGTATCTTCCCAAGAGACTCTGTGTGTCCCTGGAGCCCCTGACCACCAGAAGTTCCATCTCACATCAAGAAACACCCTGGTCAAAGATGTGCAAGGTGAGATGACATCACAGGGCTGAAGCAGGGCAGCCCAAGTCACAGGAAGCTTGTTGGGAAGGAGTCTGAAGGCTCCAGCCAGGCCCACTGTGTGGCTGGGAGCTGGGTGTTCTTACAGAAGGCTGAGGTGCTGGTGCCACTACCTGTGTCTTAGTCCCCACTACGGGACGTCTGCTGTCTCCCTGGAACAGAGGGAGGGTGGGAGATCCCACCCAACTCCTCTGGTTCCTTTGCCCCTTCACTTCTCCAGAGTGTCTCCTGGACTGTTCAGTTTGCACAACCCCATCTCCCAGCACACTTGTGATAAGTCATAATAATGGCTAAAGCTTATCAAGTGCTTAAGAGGTCTAGGCCGTTCTAGGAAATGGCCCACTGAGTCCTCACAGTAACCCTATAAAATAGATCCTGTTGTTACTCCCAGTTTATACACAAGAAAATTGAGGTACAGGGTGTTATAATTTACCCAAAGACTAGGCAGCTGGTGCCAGACTAGGCTGGTGCCAGGGTACCTTGCCCCCCGAAGGCTGGGCTTATGCTCAGCCTCATCACCCCTTCAGAGCCCCCCACAGGCAAAATGCTCTCCTAAAGGTTAAGACAAGTGTGTGCAGGACCTCGGAGCAACTTCTGGGTGAGGATG
>NW_003852426.1:12747041-12760112 GCF_000181295.1 Otolemur garnettii
ACGGCCTCATTATTCCCATTTTGCAGATGAGGCAACTGAAGCCCAAAGAGGTTCAACAACTTGCCCAAGGTTGCCTGACCTGTAAGGGCAGGGTCAGGCCTTGAGTTCAGACCTTCAAACTCTAAAGGCCAGGCTCATTCCACAGTGCCAGGTGCCCTGGAAGGCTCACCAGTTGCCTCACTGCTGTGTTATTTGTATTTCATCAGGGCACATGTCCTTCCACCAAAGAGTGGCAGGCACAACGGTGGAATTTCAGGAACGGGTTGTGCTAAGCCATATATGCCTGTGGGCCTGGAGGATTTGAGAGGACAGTGCACCTTCCTAGAAGACCTATAGTAATGTCACAGGTGAGATCTTCTTGCCCTGCTCAAAAAACCTCACTCTTAAGCCACCCTCTCCCCATTCTAAACTCTGACATAAGGGAGAAACACATACTAACATAAGTGTGGATCTAAAAGGCTTGGTGGGGTCTGCCTGTGAGGACGGGTTGTGGAGGGATGGTTCTATCCAGATTCCTTCTTTTGGCTTTAGCCTAAAACCCAAATGAGGGATTCCCACGGGAGGGGAGGAGCTGCCAAGACCCTCTACTTGCTCTGTAAGCTTCTTTACTCCTGTGGAGTGGAGTCATAAGTGAGGGAACCAGATAGGGGACATGGGGGCATCTCCCTCAAACCTCTAAACCAAGGTTTCCCAACTTGGGTGCTTGTGACACTGTTCTGATACTTCTGTGCCTTGGGGACTGTCCTGTGCATTGTGGGATGTTTAGCAGGGTCCCCAGCCTCTACCCACTTCTGGATCCCAGTAGCAACACCCCTACACTGTGAGACAACCAAAAATGTCTCCAAACATTGCCAAATGTCCTCTGGGGAGGAAAATCACCCCCCAACACCCCCAGTTGAGAATCACTGATTTAAAGTCACACTCACATATGAGCGTGTGCACACACGCACACACATACACACAGTCCACTTGACAGGGAAGATGAGAGAGGGCAAGAGATGGTTAAATGAAACCAAATGTTAACCTGGAAAGTATGCAGTCAGGCCCCACCCTCCCTCCAGAGCTAGCTGTGCTGGGCCTGGGGAGGGCATTCTGAGCTTAGTCACTGGGAGCCTGGGTTGGCCCCCAGGAAGGGCAGGGCAAGGCTACTGCTGCCTGGGCTCCCTCTTCCTCCTGTTCTTTTTCTTTTCCTCCTTCCTCTCCTCCTTCTGCACCTCCTCCCCGGCCTGTGCCTCTGCCCCAGTTTCTGCAAGGGCTTCATCCTGGATGTGCTGGGGCCCTGGCAGCAGCAGGCAGACCCAGGGCAGGTGGGCCCAAGCCAGGGCCGGGGCTTGGGGAGAGAGGGAGGGGGGGAACTTGAATCCTGGTTCCTGCACTAACTTGTTGTGGGACTTCTGCAGGGTACTTACACACTGTCTTACAAACTGTGAGAACTCAGACAAATGCTCAGATGTCTGAGGCTCAGTTTTCTTTTTTTTTTTTTTCTAATAATTACTTTATCATTAGAAATATTGTTGTTCAATTTTTTTTTTTCCAGTTTTTGGCCAGGGCCAGGTTTGAACCTAATACCTTCTGTATATGGACCGGCCCTACTCCTTGAGCCACAGGCGCTGCCTGAGGCTCAATTTTCTTATCTGAAATGGGGGGGGGGTTAGCATCTCAGATGGCTTTTAGGAGCTTTTGCAGAGCTGAGTGGCTGGTGCCCGACACTTGGTCCATGCTCAATCCTCTTAGCAAAGAGCATCACCCTCTGTCTGTAGGACCTCTGGTCACTTCCCCAGACATTCTGAAAGCACTTCTCTCTGTCACCCCTGGTACTAGCTTCCTGGGCCCAAGGTGAAGGGTCCAGGTGGCCAAGGGGCTGATGTAGCCCTGAGACTGAAAGGTGGCAGGGGAACAGAGGTGGGGGGGGCTGGGGCTGATGTAGTTCCCTCATCTCCAGGGCCACAGGATGAGCCCTTCTATGGCATCAAGAGGACCAGACCCCAGATCCTTAGACTCACCTGTAGTGTAAAGAAACCTAAGCCAACTTCTGTGGGCCAGGCTGTCAGCCCCAACACCGAGGATAAAGAGATTGCCATGGACTCTTATGGCAGTGATTCTTACTATCCTCAGGGACATGTGGCAGTGCCTGGAGACATTTTTGGTTGTCATAACTGGGAGGGGTGCTACTGGCATCTCGTAGGTGGAGGCCAGTGCTACAAACCTACAAGACACAGGTTGTCCCCTATAACAAAGACTGCCCACCCAGAGCTGGTGACTCGCCCCTCCCATTTATGCTTGTGGTGTCTTTGTCACCCTGACACCTAGAGCCTAGCACACAAGAGGTGCTCAGGCTGTAAATGAATGAAGCAACTTAAGTCATCTATGCTCAGCTCTGCTAAGAGCTGGTAATTCATAGAGTAAACCTCACATTTCCCAGTGTGTCATCCCATTTATGTAGGGTTCAAGAACATGGAACCAAAATTTAGTAATCAAAACCCTGCAGCATTCTTGCTTAGCTGGGGAATCTGGCTGCCTCGCCCTGCAGTGAGACCAGGAGCCGTGGAGGGCAGCCTCCCCGAATCACCTGCTACCAGCACTCCCAGCGGGAGCTCAGCAGGTTGACAGAATGAGGACAGAAACACACTGAAGATGAACAGGCTCTGTGCAGAGGGCACAAGACAGGTCGTAGAGCACAGGGTATGGACAGACCTGGGTTCAAAGCCCAGCCTTGCCCCGTACCAGCCACATGACTCTCAACATGTGACTAAGCTCTTTACATCAGTTATTTTGGGGTATAAATGGGACTAATAATAAAAGTACCTTCCTCAAAGGGTTAATGTGAGGATTAGAAGAGACAATCCACTTAAAGGGTTTGGTACCGGGCTCACAAATGGCTGAATCAATGGTTGATTGGAAACAATCTTTGATTAGCACCACCACAGTTCACTGCTGTTATCTGCAGAGCCTGGGAATATCTGGAATATTCCAGTGCAGAATGCTTCCTCACCTCTGTCTAGCATGGTTGTGTGCCAGCACTGGGAACACAGGGATGAGTAGGACACTGTCCTGACTGCTGGGAGCCACTTAACAGCCTATTGGGACTAATGCAGAAGACCCTGACAGGGCTGGGGTGAGACAAAACTGAAGGGGCTGGTCCCAGTGTACTTGCACAATTCTCAGAGTGACCACTTCATTAATATTAGCGTGCTTGACTCACCATTGTCCCTACCGGCAAGGGAGACCACATCCTAATAGGAGCCTGGAAGGCCCAGGAGAGGACAAGATGGAGCAGGGGCTGCAGGAGGCTTCAGAGGTTTCTGGAGGAAATGTCAAGACCAGGGAGAATTTTGAAATGCAAGACTGGGGGCACATAAATACCTGGGTAGGAACCAGGAGCAAACACTGCCCTGGAGGAGCGCCCTGGGCAAGTCTGGGCTGAGCAAAGTGTTTGAGAATGAACTGCAAAGGAGCCACATTGTGACATAAGCCCCTGAGACTTCTTTTATAAGAAGGCAGAGGCTCAATTTCACCAGCTCTGTAGTGAGGGCTTCTCTCATAGTGGCCAGGCCAAGAAGAAATGGGCTCCCCTGACGTTTGAAGTCATTTGAAGGGGAGAAGAAGAGAGCCTGGCTAGGAAGGTCATGCCTTTGCTCAGGCTATTCTCTGGTACAGCCAGTACCTGGGAGATGGTGTAGGGGTCTGAGGATGAATGAGACTGTTTGATCATGGACCACTCAAGAGAGATAGTGACAGAGGAATAAATACATGTCAGTACAATGCGATAAATGTGACAATGGGGGACATCTAGAGAGGGGACAGACCTTAATGCGTGATTAGCCAGGAGTGGTGGTTAGGGCAATAGGCATTGGCATGTAGAGCCGCCCTTGCTAACAATAAGAAATGTTCTAAAATAGAATGTGCTGGTTGCTTGGAAGGCAGGCTACCCCTTACTAGAATTCAGTTCCATTGAACCAGCACTTATTGAGCACTCTCTAAATGCCTTGTTCTGGAATAAAAGAGGAGATAGGATTTTGGAGGCTATTATGTCAAGGGTAAGGAAGGGTATGAGGCCACTGCCCATAAAGAGTTCACAGTCTAATGAGAAAGGCAGAATGTCCCTAGTGAATAGGAGGAAAGGCACACTGGGCAAGGGAACAGCCTGAGCCAAGGCATGGACCCTGGAAGTGGAAGGTGTGGCCAAGGAACAAGAGCTAGAGCAGAATGGCTGGAGCACAGAGTGGGCAGAGTGATGGTGAAAGTGGGGAGTTGAAGCCACCTCCTTAAAGACCTTGCATCCCAGGGTAAGGGCTTTGGACTTTATTTTCTAGGCAGTAGAGAGGAAAAGATGCCTTGAGGAGGAAAGCCAAACCCTGTGAGTGTGAAGCACTGGGTGACGGAGCAGGAGACTGGGGACGGGGAAGCTTGCTGGGAAGCTAGGGTGGCCCTGCAGGAGAGGGAGCATGAGGGCCTGGCTAAGTTGTGGGGGAGGAAAGGGAGAAGAGGATACAGATGGGCAGAGAGGGTGAGGGAAGGGGGAGGGGAGGGATTGAAGACAACATCCAGGTTCCAGCCTCTGAGAGCTGGCAGAGGTCTGCAGTGGTAAGGGCCAGCTCAGGGGACCCTGAAGGAGCTCCGTTTCTCTGCAGGTCCCTGACTCCATGGGGTCTTCTGAGAAGTGGTCCCTTCTCTTGTCTGCCCCTGGCCAATGCAGTTGAAGTCCAGTGTCTAATGCTCTAATCTTTTTTGCCTCCTCTCAGGACTCACAGAAATCCTTTGTACCCAGCCATGGGCCAAAGATACCATCATGCAAAAAAGTGAAGCCTCCACGCCCGCCGCTGTCCCGGACATGGAAGCAGGACCGTGAACAGTCTCTAGCGGCAGCCTATGTGCCTGTCGTGGTGAACCCTATGGGGCAGAAACCAGACAAACTCAGGTTCAATTTCTATACCTCCCAGTATTCAAACTCCCTGAACCCCTTCTATACCTTGCAGAAGCCCACCTGTGGCTACCTGTACCGCCGGGACACTGACCATACCCGCAAGCGCTTTGACGTGCCTCCTGCCAACCTGGTCTTATGGCGCTCCTAGGCCTATGCCAGTCAGAATCCCCTCACCCTGCACCTTGGCTGCTGTGACTATGGGTCCCAGAGGAGGAGAGCTGCTCACAGCAGGAGGAGTGACCTATACCGGGGCTAGGAGAGCTGTGCCACGCCCCCCGTTGACAATGGCAAAGGGAGGCCTCTCCTCTTAGCTACAATTAAAGTTTGTCCTTTCTCTGGCATCTGAGTAGTTGGCTGGGGTGAGTAGACTGAGGCCCAGGGGATATAGTATAGTGTGGTTATATCCAGAGGTGCCTGAAGACTTGGAAGGACTTAACTCTCAGTCCCCTCATCCCAACAGTAACCCCAACCCCCCTCCAGAGCCTGAGTCCTGAGCAAAACCCATGTGGGCCACAGCCTCCACGTGGCCCAGCCGTGGATCCCTCCAAAGATAAGAAAGAGATCTATCAGGTGACCATAGCCCTTGTTCTTCTGTGAGATTGTCTCACCCCAGGTTGGAGCAGGTACTACAAAAATGGGGAAGAAATGCAGGGAATGGACATCGTAGCTAGGAAGTCCCCTCCCAGCCTCCTGACTTGTAGATTGCTGGTGGGGGATAGATTCTCCTTTGATCCAGAAGAGCTGACTCTGAGGCTAGTTAGGCTTGTGGGTCAGGGTCATGGAAGAGAAGGATGGCGGCAGAGGGCACTGGACTCATTGCAGTGGCCTGAGTGAGTCCCTGGTCACTGCCACTCAGGGGTGACTCCAGGGATGTGCTGGAACCAGCACACACTGGCCTGTGAAAGATGACTGTGCCTATGGCTTCCCGACTCCACACTCAGGGACTTCCTGTGGGTAACTTGAAATCAGCTGTGGGAGGCTTTACACCACAGAAATCACTAAATGTCTAAAACATTGGAGATTCTCTCCAGCTATTAATCACTTACCAGCACACTGCTGGTGAATCCAGGGGGTGGCACATTCACTGAGGGCATACTTTTTACGCACATAAGCTTGGACCTGGTGTAAGAAGGAGGGACAGGATGTCTAGGGACCCAGATAAGCAGCCAGTAACACTGGCCAGGCTGTCTTGGTGCCTTTCTCTGAAAAGAAGATGGTAGGTGGAAAGAAAGGAAGATAGCAGAGCACAGAACCCGGTCTTCCTGTTGTTCCTCACAGGCTTGCTTTCAGGTTAGAGGCTTTCCTCAAATGCATGGTGATCCTTGCCTGGCACCAGGCCTCTGGCATCTGTCTGTACCAGGTCACTCCTGCCTGGTTGTCAGAGCCAAGTACAGGAAGGAGTTGGGGGGCCATCTCACTCTCCATATGCAGACTCTCTTTTAACTCCCCATTGCCAGAATGGTCTCTCTCTTCCTGGAGACAAGGGCCTGTCTGGTTCAAACCTCCAGAATAAACTTCAGCCCCAGTCAGGAGAGGATTGTTGTCTGGAGGTGCCTGTTTTCCGCCTTGTGGAGGCCGTCTGAGGGGTTCATTGGTCCTTACACAAACTTTCAACCAGTCCTGTTTTCTGCCCCACATGTCCTGCATCCTGGCCTTCAGGGCACCTGGTACACCCACCTCCTAAGCCTCCAGTTCTATGGCAGAACCAGGTTTGTGTTTGTACTGGGCTCCAGTCTATGTATAACCAGTCACCTTATAGACGGCGCGGGCTGGGACCTTAGGATGCAAAGATGCAAACAGAAACCGTCCCAGATCCTAGAGCCTGTGGGGTGGGGGGTGGTGCAGGGTCCCCATAAGTCCTCACTCCCTCAGCAGACGCCTCCTCCCTCTCCTGGAGAATGGGCGCCCCCTTGAGGTTCACCTTGGTAGAGCAGCCTCCGGGGAAGCCCTTGGGAGTAGAGGAAGCTGGGTGAGGTCCCGCCTTGATTTGGGTGAGATAATCCCAGGAAGCAAATGAACCTGTGCCCTGTTGTGTTTCTGTGGAGTGAAGAGTGGGCTGACAGGCAGTCTTGGAGAGGGATTAGTCGGGTATGGGACTTGGTTTCTGCCCTCTGTACCGCCCTCCCCTCCCCCCACTTTTTGGCCCCATTTGACCATGTGGATGCTCTTTCTTTGGCACCAGCATCTGTCCCAGGAGGGGTTCTTGCATACAGAACAGCAAGGTGAAGCCAAAGACCCCTCTCTCACTGTGTCCACTGTGCGGTCTGTACACTCGGGCCCTCTGTATGCCTTGTGTATACCTGTGTGCGCTTCTTCGAGGCCCTGGTACAGCTCCCATCCTAACTGATCGGCATCCCTGTCTGGGGATTCCATTCCCACTCTGAGTTGGAGGGATGGGGTAGGGACCCTAGGGACCCTCCCCATCCTCCTTGCCAAAGGTACAGAGCTATTTGTCAATGGAGTTGTCAGGCCAAGGGCCACAAGGAGATTTCTGAGGGAGATGACATTGGATGAGGGCTGGTGGGGTTGCTCTGCCTCTGTGTAGCCCTTCTGCAGAGATTTGAAGATTTAGGCTAAAAGCATCAAAATGAGGTGAAAAAACTTTGGTACCATCACTAAAAGTTTTGTGAACCTGAGCAAGTGACTTAAGTTTTCTGCTTCAAATTCCTCTTGTCTCATTAGAAATAATAATGCTCACCACATAGGACTTGTGTGCCTATTCAACAAGCGTAGCATGGTGCTTTGAACACAGTCAATATTTAATCATTGTTCCACCTTATTTCAGCTTTCCTTAATCACACACGGGCCTGTGTTTATTCATATTTTATTACACTCAGGCCCCTGTCAGTCAAATGTTACTTTCTTTTTTTTTTTTTGGAAATGTTACTTTCAAAAAGGAAATTGAGGAGAGTTTGATGAGGGATCTATTAACAGAGGGGTGGGGATAGTTGAGGAATGGTGATGCACTCAGAGAGTAGCAACAGAGGGAAGCCCTTACTATGCCTGACCATAGGGCCAGAGAGGGAACCATTGTTACAGGAGCCCTGAGGGCTATGGTGGGAGGTGTGGCTGGAGGGAGAAGATAACCACTGCCCAAACTGTGAGCCAGTGGGGAGGAAGTGAAGGGAACAAAGGCCCCAGCCCTTCTCTCTTTCCACCCTTCAGTCTTCCTTCAGCTTCTCAGTGGATGAACTCAGCCTGATACCAGAGGGCAGTGGAGTCTGGGTGCTCCAGACTGTGATTTTACCCTCTGGGTCCTCAGAACTGGATGAGAAAGGTGGAGAATGAATAGGGGACGGGCAAGCAGAATAACCATCACATGACC
Source organism: Otolemur garnettii (assembly GCF_000181295.1). Taxonomy (NCBI): domain Eukaryota; kingdom Metazoa; phylum Chordata; class Mammalia; order Primates; family Galagidae; genus Otolemur; species Otolemur garnettii. The sequence goes on from NW_003852426.1 coordinate 12,755,291, forward strand.
ATGTGGCATACATGGTGCCAGGTGCTGGGAGAATGCAAGACATAAGACAATGGTCTCTACTTTCTGCAAGCTTGAGTAATGTAGGCTGGCAAAAAAAGCTGCTAATAATTTAGAAATAAATAAAAGTCCATGTTATTGTAGAAAAGGGAATCATAGATTTTAGGGGTGACCCCAATTTCTACCTCTTGTAGTTCCTGCCTTTTTTACAATCTCCTCTCTTTGAGTGTGGGTGAGACCCAGGACTTGCTTTTAACTCACAGAAAATGGCCAAGGTGATGGGATGTTATTTACTCTTTTTATTACTTTATGTTATATGCATATAAGACTCCATTTTAGCAGATTGGAGAGAGACTCTCCTCACTGGCTTGATGAAGTCAATAGCCATGGTGAAGAAGAAACTGAGCAGCCTCTAGGACCTGAGAGTGGCCTCCAGACAATATCTGGCCAAAAGCCAAGCCCCTCGGTTATATAGCCACAAGGCAATGAATTCTGCCAACAACCTGAATGAGTTAGAAGTGGGTTCTTCCCCAGTCGAATCTCCAGATGAAAATGCAGCCCAGCTGACACCTGATTGTAGCCTTTTGAGGCCTTTGGCAGAGGATCAGCTAAGCTATATTTAAACTTCTGGCCCAAAGAAATTGTGAGATAATAAATGTGTGTACTTTTAAAACTGCTGAGTCTGTGGTAATTTGTTGTGGAGCATAGAAAACTAATATATGTACTTGTCAGGATTCTCCAGAAAGACAGAAACAATAGGACACACATAGAAAGATACAAGAGAGGATCTGTTAGGGTAATTAGCTCACATGATTATGAAGGCTGTGAAGTCCTACAATATGTTGTCTGCAAGCTGAAGAACCAGGGAAGTTGATAGCATGGCTCCATCCAAGTCCAAAGGTCTCAGAACAGGGAAGCTGATAATGTAACCCTCAGCCTGACACCTGAGAACCTGGTGGGAGGGGTGGAGACTTGCTTATGCAAGTCCTGGAATCCAAAGGCTAGAGAACCCAGAGTTTTGATGTCCGAGGGCAAGAGAAAAAGGGTGTTCCAGACCCAGGAGAAAGAAAATTCTGATAATTCCCCTCTTCTCTTTTTATTCTTGGTCTCAGTCAATTGGATGGTGGTTGCCCACAGTAGGTGAGGGCAGATATCCTTACTCAGTCTACTAATTCAAATGCCAGTCTCTTCTGGAAACACCCGCATAGACACACCCAGAAGTAATGCCCTACCAGCTATTTGGATATCCCTTAATACAGTCAGGTTGCCGCCTAAATTAACCAACAACACATAAGCAAAATGTCAGGGTGGTGAGGTAGGAGGATGAATTCTACAGAGATTTGGAAAGGCTTTCCGGAGGAGGTGGCACTCATACTCACTCCTCAAGAGGAGGATTTAAATAGGTAGAGATAGAAAGATACACTTCTGCCTCCTTTCTTGACCTCTTCATTGCCAAATCTTGAGCCTGAGAGGCCTCTGCAAGGACACAGATCCCAGCTAAGCCCCAAACAAGTTCACTGAAAGAGTCCCCTCCTCTCTATTCTCTCCCAACATGATCTGGAGAAACTTACTAATGAGTAAGCCAAGCAAGGAGATCCCTGCTTCCCAGCGGCAGGGACCCTGACAACCACTTTAGGTAGAGGTAAAACAGTCCTATTTGGTTTCTTTATTTTCTTTTGTTTGGGTGGGGACAGAGTATCACTCAGTTGCCCTGGGTAGAGTGCTGTGGCATCATCATAGATCACAGCAATCTCAAGCTCTTGAGCTCAAATGATCCTCTTGCTTCAGCCTCTAGAGTAGATGGGACTTCAGGCACTGGCCACAATGCCCAGCTAATTTTTCTATTCTTAGTAGAGATGGGATCTCACTTTTGCTCAGGCTGATCTCCAACTCTTGAGCTCAAGGGATCCACCCACTTTGGCCTCCCAGAGCTCTGGGATTACAGTGTGAGCCACTGCGCCTGGACATATTTGGTTTCTTTTTCAAAAATATACTTTTTAGGGAAGGAGACATGGCGGCGGTTGGGACCCTGTCTGCCTGGGCGCTTTATAGTTCCTCCTCCTCCTCTGCCTGCCCCTCCTCCTCAGACAGAGGAGGTTGTGGCCACGGCTGGAGAAAACAGCAGTGGAGGATGGAAGAAGGAGGCAGCGGCTTGCGGAGTCTGGTGCCCAGTGGGCCGGTTTGGGGCCTCTGGGAGGCGTCCGCTTCCGCTCAGCTATGACATCCCTTTTCAAATCAACTGGCCCGGCACGGAGTTCTCTCTGCCCACAACTGGAGTTTTGTATAAAGAAGATAAGTACGTCATCATGACAACTGCAGATAAAGAGAAACATAAGTGCATACCATGTTTCCCTGAAAAAAAGACCAACCCAAAAAATAAGCCCTAGCAGGATTTCTATGCATTTGTTAAAAATAGGCCCTACCCTGATAATAAGACCTAGTGATGGGCGTGGCTATGCAGCATATCTGCATAGCCACGCCATGCATTTCCACATGGAGAGAGACATCCCCTAAAAATAAGCCCTAGTGTGTCTTCTTGAGAATAAATATAAGACAGTGTCTTATTTTCGGGGAAACACAGTACTTCCCCTTGTGGCAAGTGGAGATAACAAAGAAAAGGATTATAAAAGCTCTAATCCAAGAGAACTTTTGGAACCACTATTTATTGGACTTATGAAGTATGTCATGGAAAACACATTTGGCAGTACCATGAAGAAAAAGAAACTGGTCAAAAAATAAATATTCACGAGTACTACCTTGGGAATATATTGGCCAAGAAACTTCTATTTAAAAAGATTGAGAAGCAGAAGAACAGGAAAAATCAAATGAGATTCCCACTATAAATATTGACGGTCAGATGACACCACACTATCCTGTGGGAATAGGAAATGCTACGCCTTGTGGTTTGAAGCAGAACCTGCCCAGATCAAGTGCATATGTCATCCTGAATCTAAGCAGAGATTCTTTCAGTAGCTGAAGTTACAACTTGTGAATATGAAGCTGTCATTTTGACACCACTCTTGTGCAATCATCCTAAATATAGGTTCAGAGCATCACCTGTGAATGACATATTTTGCCAGTCACTGCCAGGATCACCATTTAGGCCCCTCACCCTGAGGCTGTTGGAGCAGCAGGAAGAAATACTCAGGGTGACTTTTAGGAGAAATGAAGAAGAAGATCTGCAGTCAACTAAAAAAGAGAGATTTCCAGCAATGCACAAACCCATCACCCTTGGCTCTCAGCCAATGCTCACTGTTGGAACAACACACATATCGAAATTGACAGATGATCAGCTCATAAAAGTGGGTCTTACTGCTTTCATGGGGGTGTTGGTTGGTGGAAATATGAATTCTGCTATGGCAAACATGTACATCAATACCATGAGGACAAAGTAAGTGGGAAAACTTCTGTGGTTGTGGGGACATGGAACCAAGAAGAGCATATTGAATGGGCTATGAAGAATACGGCTAGAGCCTATCATCTTCAAGATGATGGTACCCGGACAGGATGGTGTCACATTTTTATGGAAATGGAGATATTTGTGACATAACTGACAAACCAAGACAGGTGACTGTAAAACGAAAGTGTAAAGAATCAGTCGCCTCATGCTGTTACCATATATGTGCTAGAGCCTCACTCTTGTTGGTATATTCTTGGGGTTGAATCTCCAGTGATCTGTGAAATCTTAGATACAGTAGATGAAAATGGACTTCTTTTTCTCCTCAGCTAAAGGATACTAAAGTGGAGGAAGGAAAAGTCATGGAAGTCATGATGATTTCTGTCTGACTGTGTGTCTCACTGTGGACTTCTTAGCCACCTAACCTCACCTAAAGGACTATATAAAAGGACTCTCAACCACTCTGTGAATATATATGTGTATATAAGAGGTTATTGATAAACTTTTAAGGCAGACATGTGTCTTGCCTTTTTCATATTTGTTGTCTTATGAACAGATTGTGTTTTTCCTTTGCTTGGCTAATGTGATTCCAAAATAAATCTCATCCAAGCACGTTAGAGTCCAGCCTAATCAAATGTCATAATTGTACCTATTGAAATTTTTTAAATAATAGATTTATTATGTAAATTATAATATATATAACTCGCAAGTGAAGAAAGGAATTGATAGGAGATTGTTTAAATGAGAGACCATGTGAAATATGTAAATTCTAGTGCCTAAAATCCTTTCAACAAATTTTCATGAAGCAACTGCTCTCTGCCAGGTTTTAAACTAGACACTGGGCACCCTGGAGACTCTTCCATGTGCATTTTCCTCACCTTTGTTAATCTCAAGAAATTCTTTTTGTAATAGGTTACTTTTCCCTTAGAATATCTATCTGCTTCTTTCTCCTCCTTGTAAGTTTGTTTACTCCCAGAGTATGTATCTGGTGTAGAGAGTTGGTGATTCTTCTCTCACTTAGAATGATTTACTCTTACAAAAGACACTGTGCTGGCTATCCATTCTATTTGCCTCCTGTATATACTGATTAAGTTCTGAACACTTCACAGCACAATATTTATTTTAAAATGAATAAAATGTCCACAAGCAAAAAAAAAACCCACTATACTTTTTGATTATGTGAGCAACATATGTTCATTCGGAACCATTTAAAAAATACAGGTGATTTTTAAAAGCCAATATTTTCAAAAATCACTGGTGAGTCCGTGATTTGTAGGTGGCATGCACACGTAAGGGACAGGGGTAACAGTGTTAAAGTTAGCCTCACCTCAGTCTTTCTCTCTGGTCTTTTTTTTGTTTGTTTGTTTTTGAGACAGGAGCCTCAAGCTGTCCCCTGGGTAGAGTGCCGTGGCATCTCAGCTCACAGCA
>NW_003852426.1:12760614-12761771 GCF_000181295.1 Otolemur garnettii
GCTATTTTTTTGGTAGCCATCATTGTTGTTTTGGCTGGTCGGGGCTGGGGATTCGAACCCGCCACCTTAGGTGTACGTGGCTGGCACCTTAGCCCGTTGAGCTATAGGCGCCGAGCCATTTATCTATTTTTAGAGACAAGGTTTCACTATGTGGCCTAAACCAGGCTTGAGCTCCTGGGCTCAAGCAATTCTCCCTCCTCGGCCTCTTAAGGAGCCTCTTAAGTGCATCACTATGCACAGGTTTTTATGATAGAAAGAATGAAAACTGTTCCTGGGAGGAAAGACCAGATCCATGAGGCAGGTCTGGCTCAGAGCACATAACCTCTCTCCTGCCCCTCGTTTTACTAGCCAGATACCCATGTAAGGCAGAGTCTGAGAACCATTGAGGAAGCAATTTGGCTCATTCCATCTGTAGCTCTTTGGTCAAGCAGTGAGCTTCCTCCCTACATGTTCAGGGTTCTGATTTTGGTGGCTTATATGTGTCCTGAGCTGTAAAGGAGGATGCCCATCTAAGAAGGGGCTGCTGAGACTGAGCAGTCCTTAGGGGCATAGGACCCCACCACTATGGGCTCCTCCCTCAGCCCAAGAAGTGGGAACAGACCAGGCATGCAGACACAGGGTTGTTCCTGATGGTTGGAAGGCATGACTGCTCTCCGAGCTGACCTTCTGCAGGTCCTTGGTCCTCCCTTCTGTCCAGTTCTCAGGAAACCCTCTAGGTCAATCCTGGCATTCTTTACACAAAACTGTATAAAACCATCATCCTGTGGCCTCTCTCTTCAAACTTCCTCTGAGATTCCTAGTTTGTTTTTTTGTTTAAATAAAGGAGATTATTTTTTTAGACATAACCAGAAATGAGTTATGTTGAGTCATTCATAGGCCATGGGGAGAGGTGATAGGCATCTTCCTGGGTTCAGCAACTCAACAATGATAGTTGACAGCTCTGATTTTCTTGGCATTTCCCTTTGCCCCCCTCATGGTCACAATATGGTTGCTTCGTTCAAAGCATCACACCCCATATTCAAGGCTAAAAGTAGAAAAAAGGCAGAGCTAGCTGCATCTTTTATCTCTTTTTATCAAGAAAACAAAGCTTCTCCAGAAAACCACGCCAGACTTTATCTCTTTGACCAGAACCATATCATGTGGCCATTCTTTTTTTT
>NW_003852426.1:12762047-12765016 GCF_000181295.1 Otolemur garnettii
AGAAAACTGTTTCCTTAGTCTTCTGTCCTCTTTAGAGGCAGGCGAGGGGGCATGGAGTTGAATCCAATAAGGTTTTAATGAAGTCCTCTATCTTCTCTAGGGCCTGACCACCACTGATAGGTGGCTTGTCTGAGGCAGATTGGATGTCTGCTCCTTGACATGGTTCTAACAGTCCAGGGCCCCTGATGAATGGGGCTTAAGTGATAAGAGGCATGATCGGCTCTAACTTAGGGGCACTACAAGATGCAATACAACTGTATCAAGATTCTAGTTATTGTCAGACAAGTCCCTCCCCTCTCTTTTTTTAGAGATAGGCTCTCACTCTATCACCCAAGCTAGAGGGCAGTGGCATGATTATAACTCACTATAACCTCAAACTCCTGGGCTCAAGCGAACCTCCTGCCTGAGCCTCCCAAGTGACTGTGACTATAGGTATACACCACCGTGCTCAGCTAATTAAAAAATTTTTGTGTTGCCCAGGCTGATCTTGAACTCCTGGCCTCAAGCAATCCTCTCCCTTCCGCCTCCTGGGTGGCTAGGATTACAGAGGGCTGATTCTTGATACATGGTATTAGAGGGGGAAGAAAGAAATCCTCTCTTCTGGTAACTAGACACTAAACAATAAAAATTTTAAAAAATCCTCTCTTTGTGGCCTTACAGTCTGAGAGGGACTGGGCACATAGCTGGGGGTTCCAGGTTGTTGAGCAAGCCTGATGCCACCTGAAAGACATTTCATGCAGTATTTGGAACTGAACAGTCTTTGTATTATTTAGGATGAGCTAGGTTAGCTGCAGTAACAAACCACTCAAGTATAAAAGGCAGTTTTGTGTACGTGTGTCAGTGTACAACTTGGATAAGTGTCCAAGGCCTGGCTGGGGGAAGCAGAAATGTGGGTGGTGGTTCCTTCTAGATGTTAGGGTATCTGGGCATGGCCCATGTGTAAAGGAAGGAGGGAAATGACAACAAGGGGCAGGATGGAGCAGGCACTGGCTCTAAGCTTTCCTGGACGCACCCAGATTAGGTGTACCTGCTCCTGAATGTTGGTTTCATAAATGAACCAACTTTAACGTCTGTAGAGCAGACATCCCACGAGGCATCAGAGAAAGCTGCTGCTGCATGGATAGGCCCCAAAGACTGGCCCGAGAGAGTTCCAGGCTCAGCAGGTGGGAACCCCTCTTCCACTCACACATACTCCTGTGCACCAGTCTCCCCCCCACCCCACCCCACCCCGTCGGCAATGGTATCAGGTTCTCAACTGGATGGAGGGTTGAAAGCAGGCCTTCCAGGATGGGAAAGATCCAACCTCTGGGAACACGAGAGTATGGTCAGGACAGAACTGGTATGTATATGAGAGTGTGTGTGTGTGTGTGTGCGTGGCTATGTGTGCAGTGCATGTGCTTGTTTTGGAAGCCCACAAACTCTTCATCCACCCAGGATATGTTCCCATATGTTATATCCATGGTGTGACTGGACTACCTCAGGTGCGATGGCCAAGTGCCGTGCACAGCCGGAGCACACAGCAATGCACATAACTGCACACAGCAGCCCTGCCAAAAGCCCACAGGTGGCCCACTCTGGAAGAATAAGCTCTATCTCATATACACCTCAATTCCATGACTCCCAAAACACTGTGAACCCCCTCACAGCAGGAGAAGAAGGTCGTGGAGGTCATAGGATCAGAACAGTCGCTGGCTGGCCGTTCACTCTGCTGTGGTAAGAAGGGATTAGGAGATTGCAAACTGGGTAAAAAAATCCTCTCACCTACAGCTCAAGGCTGTAATCCCAGGACTCTGCTTCTCTAAGCTTTGTTCTATTTTCACTCTTCTTCCTCTGGGCCCAGTTCCCACTGGCTGTAAGGATTTAGCTGGCACTTTTACCACCCATTCTTTGACATCCTGTGGACTGGGTGTGGGCCATCACCTTCTCCCCTCTGCTCACCTCCTCTTGACAGTGCCCTGCACCATCTGACTCATTGGGACCCTCTTTCCTCAGACCTAGAGGACTCAGGCCTGTGAGAAAGTAGGGATCCATTATAGAAGGCCGAGGCGCCCTTGTGCAGGGAGTGACAGGAAACAAGACCTGTCCATCTTGGGTATCAGCCCCCCACAGGCCTGGGCAATGGGGAATGTAATGGAGGGGAAGTCAGTGGAGGAGCTGAGCAGCACCGAGTGCCACCAGTGGTACAAGAAGTTCATGACCGAGTGTCCATCTGGCCAGCTCACCCTCTATGAGTTCCGCCAGTTCTTTGGCCTCAAAAACCTGAGCCCATCAGCCAGCCAGTATGTGGAACAGATGTTTGAGACCTTTGACTTCAACAAGGTGAGTGGCAGGGGCCCTGCATCCACCCAGGATCTGCTCTCACATGTTATATCCATAGTGTGACTGGACTACCTCAGGTGTGATGGCCAGGTGGGGAGCCTGACCAGCTGGGGGGCAGGAAGAGAGGTGGGATCACAGCAGTGTCTGCTGGAAGAGACTTCATTTATAAGTCAGCTCTTTATCCAGGAAGTTGACTTTCAACATTAGGATTTTAATTTGTCTAATGCTTGTTGAACTTCTACTATGAATCAGGCACTAGAGGATCAGAGATGAAGCAGACCCCGTCCCTGCCTTCACTTTCTAAGAGGTAACAGAGAGGCCCACAAATGAGTGTAATCTGAGGCTGAATTGAATGGCTTTCTCTGCCTCCGCTAAACATAGACCTCGGTTCACTCCAAAATGAAACATAGACCTCGGTCACTGGGCGCCTGCGATGTGCCAGTCCTACCCACAGTGATTTTGCAAAGACCCTTTTAGACTCCCAAGGTTGCAGGAGGAGAAACAGAGGGCAGGGAGCAGGACAATGAGTCTCCAGGCCCTGCTGGTCTGGGATGGGCAGCCTCAGGTCACTTGGGCCAACTGTGATGTTCTGTGGATACTAGGATTGGGGACTGGCAAGATATCCAGGATATTCCCAGCTTCAAAATACC
>NW_003852426.1:12765288-12765664 GCF_000181295.1 Otolemur garnettii
AAAAAAAAAAAAAAATACCCAGTGACCTCAGTTCATCTTTTCTTAAGTGAGGCTGAAGGTCCATGTGGGGGTCCAATTGTATGTCTCTACAGTAACTACCTGGATGTGTTCAGTGAGGACTTCCAGTAAACCAGAGAGGACACTGAAAGGGGAGCTTGGGACTGTGGGTATGGGCCCATAGCTTTCATCAGCTGGGTGACCTTGAGCCCTCTCCTCTCAGCCTCAGATGGCATTCATATGGCACCTCTTGAATTTTTTTTTTTTTTGAGACAGTCTCACTATGTCACCCTCAGTAAAGTGCTATGGTGTCACAGCTCACAGCAACCTCAAACTCTTGGGCTTAAGCAATTTTCTTGCCTCAACCTTCCAAGTAGCT
>NW_003852426.1:12765936-12768502 GCF_000181295.1 Otolemur garnettii
GTGGCTCCCCATCCAGTGGCCCCTCACTTGACGGCGAAGGTGCAGTGCCTGCTGCCAGGTGCCCATTGAGGCCAAGGGGCTCCTCCCTTCTCTGCCCAAGCACCATCTTGGGCGGTGCTTCTAGGAAAGCTGGGCTCAGTGGCTATTTAAAACTCACTTATGTTTGGGGTTAAGGGGCCAAAGCAGATTATGGGCTTTGAGTACAAGCCTCAAGGGCAGTATGCTAGTGTCCAAGGGCTTTCCCGAAGCGGGGACAGGGAAGGAGACTACTGGAGCCCGTGGTGTGGAGACTAGGAGAGATGGAACCATAACTCTGGACCCCTCAAAATGCTCCAGAACATGTGTAATATGAGTCAGTGGTTAAGCACCATCACCTTTCCCCTAAAGACACCAAAATACCTCGTCTTCTTGCCTACCAAGGAAACACTTTGTGCCAAAACATGTCTGCTGAAGGCCTCCCCCCCAATCACACATATGACACAAGCCCAGGCAACCTATAGACCTTGTATCTGCCTAATTGAAGTCATTCATATGCCATCTGTTCAATTTTTGTCACATGCTAACACCACCTGATCTCTTTCTTCCCCCTGAAAGTAAATCAACCTCTTTTTTCTACTCAATCTGGTCTCCTCCTTTAGTTTTTATTTATTTATTTTGAGACAGAGTCTCACTTTGTTGCCCTGGGTAGAGTGCTGTGGCATCACAGCTCACAGCAACCTCCAATTCTTGGGCTTAGGTGATCCTCTTGCCTCAGCCTCCCGAGTAGCTGGGACTATAGGAGCCTGCCACAATGCTTGGCTATTTTTTGTTGCAGTTTGGCTGGGGCTGGGTTCAAACCCACCATTCTAGATATATGGGGCCAGCGCCCTAGCCACCGAGCCACAAGCACCACCCGTGGCCTGCTGCTTTATGCCACACACACCCCTTAGGGCCTACATGCTGCCTGTGACCCTCTTCCTCTGGAATTCTGCTTGGTTCACACCTTCCCCCACTGCACGTCTCTGCTCAAATGTCAGTTTCTCACTAACACTTGCCCGGATGTCCTGGTGTAAACTTTATTTAAAACTGGAACTGGTTCACACCTCTGCATTTCCTAGTCTCTGCTTTTCCCCCAAGCACTTCACATCTTCTAAGACCAGATATTAAATAACATTCACACAAAATAAGCTCCAAAAGGGCAAGAGTTTTTGTCTATCTTGTTCCTAGGACAATGCCTGGAACATGGTAGGTGGTAAATAAATATTGGTTGCACGAATGAACAAATATATGAGAAGACATGAGTTTTACAGCTAGTTATGTATTTTTTTTTTGAGACAGAGTCTCACTTTGTCTCCCTGAGTAGAGTGCTGTGATGTCACAGCTCACAGCAACCTCCAGCTCTTGGGCTAGGACGATTCTCTTGCTTCAGCTTCCTGAGTTGCTGGGACTACAGGTGCTTCACCACAACGTCTGGCAATTTTTGTTGCAGTTCCCACTACTGTTTTAGCTGGCAGGGGCCAGGTTCGAACCTGTCACCCTAGGTATAGGGGGCCGGCACCCTACCCACTGTGCCACAGGCACCACCCTAGTTATGTATTTTATAATAGACATTAATTAACTATGCAAGAATTAAAATGAAGAGGATTTTGTAATGCCCAATATGCCTCATATCCATCCATGGTATATAATCATCCTTTGGGCGATTCTGTCTTGACCTCTGTCATCAGCATGGAGCAGTTTAGCACCTTGGCTAGGAGGTGGGGCACAGGACCGGGAAGTTTTAATGCAGAAAGGAGTTAAATAAAATAGGAACGTGCAAGTGACCGCCCGCAGACCTATTTTTGTAAATGAAGTTTTATAAGGACATACCACATTCTTTTCTTTACAAACTGTCTGTGGCTGCTTTCATCCTAAAGTGACAAAGGCTGTTTGGTGGCAAAGCTGAAATATTTACTACCTGGGCCTTTACAGAAAAAGCCCCTGAGATAGAAGATGCTTGTATCATAGGGTATTATATCAGCTGTGAGGGCTGAAGAGTGCAGCAGTGTGAGCAGGGAGTGAGAACTGGGGGACAGGCATTTGCTTTGCTCGCTTCAGAATTTTGCCTGGGCTTGGCTGTGCCTGGCAATCACACAGGTGTACACAAATCAATGTAAATCTTCTATCCCACGTTTCAGTCCTGTTACAGCATTTAGGAGACCCTGCTTTCTAGGTGAGGCTTTATTATTCATTAGCTGTGTGGCCAAATCTTTCTCAACTTCAGCTTTCTCATCCCAACGGAAACAGTGATACTCAGCTCCTGGGTGGCTGTGAGATTGAATGAGTAAAGTAAATAAAGCACTCCGTCCAGGGAGCCCACAGAGAGCACTACAAAAGTTAGAACTACAGTAGTATTATAACTGAATCTAATCCACGTCATAATCTTGGAAAGTATACATTGTCATTCCCATTTCAGAGCTGAGGAAACTGAGACTCAAGGAGGTCACATGTGATCTGTCCAAGGTCATGCCTCTCCTGAGAGATAATTTAGGACTTTCTGATACAAACCCCATACCTTTTCCATTGCTCCTTTTAGCTTTTTTTTTTT
>NW_003852426.1:12769187-12772963 GCF_000181295.1 Otolemur garnettii
TCTTGCTTCAGCCTCCCAAGTAGCTGGGACTACAGGCGCCTGCCACAACGCCCGGCTATATTTCGGTTGTAGTTGTCATTGTTGTTTGGCAGGCCCGGGCTGGATTTGAACCCGCCAGCTCTGGTGTATGTGGCTGGCGCCTAAGCTACAGGCACCGAGCCTTTTTTCTTTTAAATTACAAAAGTAATACAGTTAATTGTAGAAATTTCCATCAATAAAGAAAGATAAAAATGAAAAGCATCTTCACCCTGTGTCCCTTCTTCAGAGGAAAACTTCTTAGCAGTTTTCTTACTTAGCCAAGCACTGTTGCTCAAGGGCCTTGCTCCATTCTGATGATAATCTTGGGAGGTGGGTTGGGATTGAATGAGTTAAGGTGGGTGAAAGCCCTTGAACATAGAAGCACCACGAAAATGCCCATTCTGTTCAAAATCTCTGTGGCTCAGAGTGGTTAAGGCCTTGCTCAAGGCCACAGGCCAGCACAGACCAGGAGATCTCAGAGGCCCTCCTGCCCTTCCTCTGCCACATCCCTATCAACTTCTGCTTGTATGCTTTCATGGACAGAGAGCTCATTTCACTTTTCACCAACTCTGCCTGGCCTTTTTTCTTTTTTTGAGAAAAGGTTTTGATATGTCACCCAGGCCAGAGTATAGTGGCATCATCATAGCTCACTGCAGCCTCAATCTCTTATGCTCAAGCGATTCTCCTCCCCAGTAGCTGGGAGTAAAGGCACATGCCACTACATGGGTAATTTTTCTATTTTTTATAGAAACAGGGTCTTGCTCTGGCTGAAGCTTGAACTCCTGTCCTCAAGCAATCCTCCCCTCCATCCTCATCAGGCTCCCAATGTGCTAGGATTATAGGCATGAGCCACCCTGCCTGGCCAACTCTGCCTGTTAAGGAGTTTTTCATATTGACCCCAAATTTGCCTCTTGGTAACTTCCTGGTTCCAGAGTCATGGTTTTAAGTGGAGGAACAGAGGCTGGAATTCAAGTTCACAAGCTCTGAGTCCAGTGCTCTTTCCTTACGGCATTGAGTTTTTCTACAAGACACAGGTTTTCTTCCCCCATCTCATTCCCACTCGTGGGAATGGGTAGAGGCAACCCCAGTGCACCTAATTCCTTAACTGGTGAACATTTAGGGACCTTAGAGAAATGTCCTCCAAGAATGTCTTCTGCTACCCTTCCCCATGACTGACTTCTCTGACACTTGGTGGGACAGTACCTCCCCCAGGAAGCCTCCCGGATTCTCCCTCTTCTTGCAGAATTGGGTGCTCCTAATCTATGATTCTATCACGTCCCATCCATGTTGTTGCTGAATATAGACTTGACCTTTGAATAACTCGGGTTTGAACTCTGTGGATCCATGTATATGAGGATTATTTCAGCCATACATGTATCCAAAATACAGTATTTTCACGCTGTGAAACCCAGCATACAGAGGGTTGACTTTTCCTATGTGTGGGTCACTACGAAAGTTTTGAGACAGCTTGTGTTATGCTCCAATATTTCACTCCCAAGAAACACAGTCAACAGCATCCTTTCTGATTCACCTGTGCAGGTTTTCAACTTGTTTGGCTTATCGGTGTTACTGAGAGGGCTCATTTGTTTCTGTCTGTGTGGATTTTTGTAATGACCCACATAGTTGGGTTCCACCAAGCTGCCTGCGGAACTTGAGTATGCTCAGATTTTGGTAGGGCTGGGAGGGTGAGGGGTAGGATGAAGTGGGTGGTTATCCTGGAACTGACCCCCACAATATATAGTGGGGAAGATGACTGTTCATCATGACTGCACAGTGATCTCTTTATAATAATAATAGCATTAGTGGTAATAATAGGTAATGTTTATTGAGTGATTACTATGTGCCAGGCAGTGTTGAGTGCTATACTATACATTCATGAATTTATTTAATCCCACGACAATCCCATAGAAGTTGGTACTATTATAACTATTATAGATGAGAAAATCGAGGGCCACAGACATATAACTTTTTTGTCCCCAATCTACAGCTTTGAGGGAGTCGAGTCAGGATTCAAACCTGTGCCCCAAGACCGCACTCCTTAGGACACGGCTAGCTTGCTGGGTCCTGAATTCCCAGGCTGTCACAGAACATAGTATGTGTTCAGTAAATTTGGAAACACAGAGGAAACAATCAGAAAGGCTCCCCTGGCTGAAACCTCCAAACTGTGCCCTGGGGGTGCGGTTCCTCCTCCCAGTCACACACCGTCTCCCACTCCCCCAACAGGACGGGCTCAAGCTTGAGCCCCACAGGCGAGCAGGTAGTGACAGCTACAACCAAAAGGCCTGTGCGCTGTCAGCCGTTCACCCCGCAGTGGGTGCTGGTTTTTCAGATTTGATGGGCTTTCTCTTGGGCAGGTAGGGTGGGGCCTGAGGGACAGACAGAGCTGGCTTCCCCTGGCTGCGATCCAGGGGTCCCCCCGGGTGCACTCACCGAGGCTGTGCCCCTGCCCCGCCCAGGACGGCTACATTGACTTCATGGAGTACGTGGCGGCGCTCAGCCTGGTCCTCAAGGGGAAGGTGGAACACAAGCTGCGCTGGTACTTCAAGCTCTACGATGTCGACGGCAACGGCTGCATTGACCGCGACGAGCTGCTCACCATCATCCGGGTAACTCCAGGTGCAGAGGGCCGGCCGGGAGGGGCAGCGCCCGGGTGGGGCCGGAGCCAGCCCAGGGTTGGAACTGCGATTTCCGTTTTGAGACGGGATTTGGGACTGAAGATCCTGGAGGCAGCTCCGGCCTCACCAGCCGCGTGACACAGGCCATTTCTCCTCTCATCCCGCCACCCCCGCCACGTGGCCCTTTCCTCAAGGATACCGAGAGACTCTTCAGTTCCAGCCCCCCCCTAAGACCCAGACACGGAGACCTTCACCCCCACTGCCTCTGGGAACCAGAACATCTCACTCCCACCACTGAGATAGGATTGAGGACGTGTCTCTTTACTCCTGCCGTTTGTCCCCTTCCAGGCCATTCGAGCCATTAACCCCTGCAGCGACACCACCATGAGTGCGGAGGAGTTCACTGACACAGTATTCTCCAAGATCGACGTCAATGGGGATGGTGAGGAGGCCCAGGAGGGACTCACGGGCAGGGTCACGAAGGGTGGGAGGGAGGAGGGGCACAAAGGGCTCTCTGCTGGTCACCTCTTCCACCGGCTTCTGTCCCAGCCACAGAGCTGGCTTTTAGGAATCCCTGGGCCAGACTCTAGGCTCTGGACCCCCCTGCCTGCCATACTCAGAGGCTACTTCACCCAGCGTTGGGTCTGTCCCCACCCCTTGCAAGAATCCAGTTCTGGGCCCTGCACTGCAGAGGTGAGCACCCTCCTCCCCATGGCTCCCTTTCTCTCTGCCCCAGGGGAACTCTCCCTGGAAGAGTTCATGGAAGGAGTCCAGAAGGACCAGATGCTCCTGGACACGCTGACACGAAGCCTGGACCTTACCCGCATCGTTCGCAGGCTCCAGAACAGCCAGGAGGATGAAGAGGGGGATGGTGATGGGGCCGCTGAGGCTGCAGGCTGAGCCTACTGTCCAGCTGCTTGTGTATTGGAGGGCGGGGTGGTATGGTGGTGCCTGGTGTCATTGTTCTTGTCTTAATGCCAGATAGAATCTACTGAACTCAAAGGCTCAGCTTGCCTCTTTGGGGTGCATGGTGGCAGCAGTGGGGCAGAGGTGGGAGTCCAGAGCGAGGGACAGTGAGAGATGGCTTCTGGACACTTTGGGTGACTCAAGTGGTGGTGACACTTCCTGCTGGGGTCACTGTTC
>NW_003852426.1:12773334-12773981 GCF_000181295.1 Otolemur garnettii
GCTAAGAGAATTGATGAACAGATTCCCGTAGAAGTCTGACTCAGAGGCAGCATCACAGAGGTGACCTCTGACCTTGGCCCTGAAAGCAGGTTAGAGGTTGCACATGGAGAAGAAGGCATGGGGAGGTTGAAGGTGGGCTCTCTGTAATGTATGTGTTGCATGTGGGGGGCTATGTGATGTGGACAGCAGCATTCTTAGGCATAAATTGGGAGTATCTTAGGATTTAAATTTTACCAAATTTGAAATAAGAGTCACCATGTTCACTTTTAGGGACCACCTCCTAGAGTCCCCAGTAAGAGAAAAAATCACAACTCCTTCAAGACATTTATGATGTTAGCAAGGAGACATGGATGGAATGTTTGGATGACAGTGCAAATCTGAATCTGAATGTCTGTGCCATGTGTGCATTTGGACACTCTGGGAGGGTTTACTCAAGTTTGGTGTTGGCTAAAGAGTGAAAGGAGGCGGATGGTAATGCAGAAAGTCCTCATTTGCCCAGGGGAAATCTGTAGTTTTTCACAAGAGTCTGCACAAGTCCCTCATACTCCCCTGCTTGGTGGCATGAGGTACTCCATGGTTCCCCACAGGTCTGTGACTCATTAATCATTGCAAATGACCTGACCAACCCTGGTATAACTGAAATCCCT
>NW_003852426.1:12774342-12785337 GCF_000181295.1 Otolemur garnettii
CCGGGCCTGCCAAACAACAATGACAACTACAACCAAAAAATAGCTGGGCGTTGTGGTGGGCGCCTGTAGTCCCAGCTACTTGGGAGGCTGAGGTAAGAGAATCGCTTAAGCCTGAGTTTGAGGGTTGCTGTGAGCTATGAAGCCACAGCACTCTACCCAGGGGGACATAGTGAGACTCTGTCTCAAAAAAAGAAAAAGAAAAAAGAATACCCAGCTCAGAGATCTATCCATCCCCTACAGGTTTTGTCAGCTTTGCCCGTGAATTACAACTCCCTGTTGCCCCAGGAACCTGGGGAGAGACAGAGGCTAGAGCAATTATGATGATTTTTTCAAAGATGCTCTTCTGAGCTTTGAGTCTTCGCTTGAACTGGGTGTGGGGAGGTGTGAGGAGTAAGTAAAATCCCGAAGTAGGAGAGAGAAAACAAGAGAAAAGGAGAGTGAAACACCAGATCAGAGAGGACACCAGTAGGGGGACGAGAGGGTGCATTTTGCTTCTCCTGTTCTGTCCATCACTTGGACCACCACACTGGTCACCAGGCTGAGCAACAGACAAGGAGGGAAGGTGGAGGCCAATGCTATGAGCAGCCTGGGAAAAAAGGAGATGACATTTCTGTTCCTACTCTTGCTGTCTGCCTCTTGGGAAATTTTGATAATTTACATTGTCAGAGCTGGGAGGGTATCTACATATAATTAGGACATTCCCCAGTCTCATTCACTGCCACCTTCATGATTTGGTGCCTATCTCTGTCCCACCTGGATTATTATTAATGATTTTTTAATCAAGCATTTTTTTTTTACCTAAATTTGATTTCTAAAGGAAACTTCATTGAATATCAGATAAAATATACCTATGAAATTTCAGGTTCAACGGTTTAGTTTTATTTTTTATACACCAACATAAAAACCTATCCATTCAAGGTAAAACAAATGTTTTTCCTGGTCCCACTTTTAAATTTAGGCCACTGGTGTTTGCTTGATTTTTTTCCAGGGGCCTCTGCTCCAGGGGGTCTGGGAGGGAACAAAGTTCCCCAGCCCCATTCAACCAGAGCTGCTCCCCTTTCATCCAGTTTCTACACCCAGGTCACGAATAAGAGTTTTGTATAACAAAAAAGAGTTCCACAGCTAAAAAAATAAGAATCTGAAAACTGCTCGCCTAGTTCAACCTGCTCACCATGCGGACAGACAACCAAAGTTTGGGAAGAGAAATGGTGGTCCTGGGTCACAGGGTAGCTGGAGGCAAAGCCTGGCCTAGAACCCAGGTCAGCAGGCCCCAGGTTCTCCCCTGAGGCAGAAAGTTTCCCCATCCTTTAAAGAGATGACTGGGAATTGTGGAAGGTCAGCTTATGACTGGGAATTGTGGAAGGTCAGGATGGGGTCAGGGTGGGGCAGGTATGAAAAATGAGGGGGATTCTGGGAGGACACAGGTTGGCAGTAGGGCAGGGGGAGAAGCACCGGGCAGAGCTGAAACAGCCCTTTAAGCACAGCTGACTCTTCCAAGGGGCAGGAGGACCACAGGCTGCCGTTTACTTGCTGCATTTCTCCCTGTTGACACCATTGAGGAGGAGGAGGCTTAAGTCCTAGCCAGGAACCCTCCCCAGGATACTGGGGTCCTACCACATGCTCCCACCTGTCTTCAGTTTCAGTACCTTCCAGCCTCTGCTTCCCACCAGTCCTTGCTTCATACCCCATAAGTGTGACTGTTCTCATGGCTGGTTTGGCCTATGGTACCCCCACCCCTCATTTGACTCCTGCTCCTAACTGAGAGCACCTAGGGATCTGGGGGAGCCCCACACCACTCTGCCAAGGCATAGCTCTTCCAGCAGCAGCTGAAGTGGGGAGTAACCAAGTTCCCTTCAGCACCCCAGGAAATCTTCCAGAATGGACTGTGCCCTGTTGGCCACTTCAGACCCAGCATCCCTTCCCCATCCCCACGCGCCCCTACACGGGAGGTGCAAGAGGTCCGCTCCGGGGTGAGAGAGGGCATGCGCAAACGCAGCCAGGGACCCTCCCACTGCTCTGGAGTCCTGGGGGAGGTTGTAGACTCCTCCATGGCTCCCAGGGCCCCAGACCCCTCAGAACATGGCACTTTTCCGTCTCTGCTGATTGATCCAGCCACTGGGGTTCACGTCCATCTGTAGCATCTTCATCACCCACTTGTCACGACGGGCACCTTCAATGAACTCATTCAGAGAGAGCTGGCCTGAGCAAGGGGCAGGAGAGATGGTCACATCGGCAAAGGGAAGACTCAGGGATGGGGACAGGAGAGGAGACCTGGTCTCTTAGGCCACAGCCACACCTCTTCTGCAAAGTTGGGTCCTGAGCTTGTGGCTGATCAATTCTCTGATTCTCTAGGAGTCTCTTGAAAGCTTTAAGGGGCTTCCTTTGCAGATGAATTGATGTTTTCCTTTTGCCTGGGGTACCTCTGAAATGCCAGGTGGGGCTGGTCTCTTGTGCAGCCCCGCCACCCCTCCTCACATTGCCCTGGGGCTGGGCATTGGACTACAAGGGAGGGAGCCCAAGCAGCCTGGATGGAGGCCCCCCCATGCCTTGCTCTTAAACACATCGTTACATTATCTCTACCACTATCATTATCCCTATTTTTCAGATGAGAAAACCAAGCCCAGAGAGGCTAAAATACTGTATTTCATCATGGGCTGCCTGACTCCAGGGTTTGTCTTTTCTCTATTGTGCGTGCCCGACCCCCATCAGCAACTCCCTTAGGAGTTTTAATCGTTCCTTCAAATATCATGTGCTTCTGATGCCCTTTGTTACATAGCAGTTCACGTAATCTCCGCACCCTTGTCACACACGAGGGTATCAGTCATTGGAGATGGAGGGCCTACCCCGAGACCACATGGCCTGAGAGAGGCTGCAGAGTGGACAGCCCCCCGCCCCCGCCGCCTCTGCCCCTCTTACCATCTCCGTTCTCATCTACCAGAAGAAAGATCCTGTCCACAACCTCCTCAGGGGTGAGTAGCTGGCCTTGCTGCTCCGCCTCCATCTCCACCCGGCAGGCTTTCTTCAGCTTGTAAATCGCCTGCAGAGAATACTCAGCTGTATTGACCAGAGACCCTGCAAGTTCTGTCCTCACCCCAGTGATCACATCCCTCAGTGCCACTCCCCAGGGCTGGCTTCCCAGCTCCACATCTCAGGACCACAGGATCCAGATCCAGATCAAACTGACCTGTCCTATGGCCGTGCTTTCAGAGCCCCGTGGCTTAATTCCAACTAGGGAGTCTCTGGCCTCACACGCCACCCCACCCAACACCAGCTGGATTTCCACTGAGAGCCACAAAGCCCCAGTACAAAACCTCTCAGGGATGTTTAGGTGACTGTGACAATCCAAACGCCACACAACAGAGGAAGAAACAGAGATGCAGAGAAGCAAGAAGAATTCAGCGCATGTTTATGAATGTGTCTGTATATGTGTAAGATAGAATGACGTAGGCCTCTGGACAGGAGGGAAAACAAGGTTTCTCCTTTGCAGTTTCCTTTCCAAATAAGACTACATTTGTGAAGACACCACTCAAGTGTGCAAGAGACACACAGCTATAAGGGCTATCCTCAGCCAGACTGGGCATTCTCTGAAGACAGGTCTATGACTTACTGATCTCTGTGGCCTGGCCGCCCAGCCCAGTGCCTGGCACAAAGGAGGCCTCCCTGAGAGTGTCTGAGAGCTGACGGGTTAATCAGCTCCAGAACATCCTAGGTTCCTAAGATTGGACAGACTGCAGAGCCTCTGTGAGTCCATTTCCTTCTCTAAAACAGGCCTGAAAATGCCTACCTCAGGCTAACATGGGGCACAGGGCAGTCTGTGCTGTGCTAGGGACCTCATCTCCTTGCTAGCTTTTCTTTTCTTTTCTTTTTTTGAGACAGTCTCATTATGTCGCTCTCAGTCGAGTGCTGTAGCATCACAGCTCACAGCAACTTCCAATTCCTGGCCTTAAACAATTCTCTTGCCTCAGCCTCCCAAGCAGGACTCCAGGCACCTGCTGCAACACTGGGCTATTTTTTTGTTGCAGTTGTTTAGCTGGCCTGGGTCAGGTTTGAACCCACCACCCTCAGTGTATATGGCTGGTGCTGCAACCACGGTGCCACGGGCGCCAAACCTGTTTTCTAATTTATTAATTTCTGCTCTTTATATCCTTTTTTCTAGTTTATTTGGGTTAATTTATTCTTCTTTTATCTAATTTCTTGAGGTGGCTTCTTAGATTATTGATTTTCAGTCTTCTTTTCTTTTTAGTTTTTTTTTTTCCTTATTGAGGGACAGGGTCACACTCTGTCACTTGGGCTGGAGTGCAATAGCTCACTGCAGCCCAAATGCCTGGGCTCAAGTGATCCCCCTGCCTCAGCCTCTTATTTTCTAGTATATACATTTTAAGGCTATAAATTTCTCTGTTAGTCCAGCTTTAGCTGTATTCTACACATTTTGTGAATGTGTGTGTGTGAGAGAGAGAGAATTCCACTGATTCATGGCATATGTGGAAGTGTATTGCCTACTTTCCAAACCGATGGGAATTTTCTAGTTATCTTTTCATGATTGATTTCTAGCTTAATCCCACAGTGGTCAGAAAACACCCTTGGAATGACTTCAGGTCTTCTTCTCCAGCCCCAGCTGGCCACCAGCCTCAGGGCCCCAGCAGTGTTCGAGTGCTAAGAGACACTGACCTCCACGATGTCCAGTAGCTCCAGGCGGTCGATGCAGCCATTGCGGTCCTTATCATAGATCTTGAAAGTCCACTTCAGCTTGTGTTCCAGGGTGCCCCTCAGCACGAGGTTCAGGGCTGCCACATACTCCAGGAAGTCGATGGTGTTGTCCTGCATTGGGCATGGATGCTGCTAAGGCCCCTGTAGCCCACAGCCCCACCTCCCAGAACGCAGAGAAATCCTGCAGACTCAGGGTTCTTCCTATTCCTTCCAACCCACATGGCCTCTGCGTCTTTGCTCCTGTTGTTTTCCACTCCTAGGGTGGAGAACATTCTCTATTCTCATTCTGTATGATCACCCAATCCTATCCATCCTTGAAGACTCAGCTCCTCCTGGGAGCCTTCCTTCTCAACCTCTTCAGTCACAGTGCTCTCCTCCTTAGCACCTATTGTCTGTTCTACACGGTTTGGGACTCTGGCATTGTCACTTAACTCTTTCCCAAGTATGTGACATTATATACTCATGGTGAGGAGTTAGGATTGCTTGTGTTTCTCCTCTATGCGTAGAAAAGTGTCACTTAAACCCCAAGTTTGAGCCAATAAATAGTATTTATGAATCAGTGAGTCAGTGATGGACTTGACTTGACTGAATTGGGGAGTAGGATAATTTTGAAAGGAGATTAGAAAGCAGAGCTCACATTGAAATTTTCCTTTGCACTCTCATTCACCCGGAGTCTGAGGGAGGTGGACAGGCAGCGGCTCTAGCCCCTGCCACCTCTCAGCCTAGGTGACCGTCACACTGAACAACAGGCCTGTACCCCTACCCCTAACCAGGAAGGGTGGGGAGACAGAGCTTAGGAACTAAGTGGGCAGAGGTGAAGTCGGGGGTACAGTCTACTCTGGTGACTCTTACCAGGAAATGGAAATTTCTTGTGACAGAAATCGGACAGCAACAACTGTCCCAGAAGCAGTAAACAAGAAGTAGGAAGAGAACATTCTTGCTATCCTTACTTTATGGATGAGGAACCCTCTCCAAATGTGACTGAGGTGAAAGGCTGCTGGTGGTGGTGGCTACAGTGGGCTAGCTGGACCAGGCTCTCGCTTAGAGAACCTCACTTATTCCAGGGTTGACACTTCTCCCCCAGGAGTGTCTGTCATTCATGTGACTTTGTAGTCAGAAATGACACTGCTGACCCAGAGCCCTTCTGCCCCACTGCATCAGGCCACCTGAGAGCCCCAGCCCCAGAGCAAGGGTGCCTGGGTGAGCAAGGTTTGAGCGACAGGAGAAAATGGCAGAAAATGAGGAAAATAGCAAAAAGCCACAGGAAACACAATACTAACAAACAGAACACAACTAACCTAGTCAACACTTGAAGTGATTTGTTTGTATCTTTTATATAATTCCCATACACATACGGTCCCCTTATCCTCCACCATATAGTTACCTAATTGAGGTCACACTCAATAGGTCTATTTCTTGGATTTTCATTTAACATTTTCCCATATCTTAAAAATTATTTAAAAATCTCGACCTTTAGGGGATTTTCTGGGGAGAGGGGTACTTGGCATATCCTCTTTGGTACGTACTTCTAATATTTTACATTGCACAATGAACACCTTTGTGCAGGTATGGATGCACAACTTACGCATTTCTGATAATTTGTTTTAGTGGCCATGGATTGTTAGTAGTTGTCAGTTCTTTAAAAGGCTCTTTTCTTTAGTAGTACTAAGCTGACTAATATGAATCAATCTTGTGTTTCTCTCTTTCTTTTTTTTTTTTTAGAGACAGAGTCTCATTTTGTCGCCCTCGGTAGAGTGCTATGGCATCGCAGCTCACAGCAACCTCCAGCTCTTGGGCTTAGGGGATTCTCTTGCCTCAGCCTCCTGAGTAGCTGGGACTATAGGCGCCTGCCAAAACGCCCAGCTATTTTTTGTTGCTGTTTAATCGGGGCTGGGTTTGAACCCGTTACCCTTGGTATATGGGGCCAGCACCCTACCCACTAAGCCACAGGCGCCACCCAATCTTGTGTTTCTTATTTAATGAGAATTGAGTATGAAATGCTATCCTTACTTTATGGACGAGGAACCTGAGCCTCAGAGGTGCCCAAGGCCACCCAGCCAGCAAGGGGTAGAGCCTTTCAAGCTACACGTTTCCTGTTCATTGAGTTGGAAAAACTTTTGTTCTCCAAACAAGCTTTATTTCTGTCTAGCAGACAAGCCTGGTGTCTGGGGGCACAAGGGGAAAAAACTAAAACACCAAAGCCACTGACAAATCCCCTCCTCTCCTGATCTCTAGATTCTCCCTCATCCTTTGTGCAGAACCTTCTATTCTTATAACATCCTCTGTCAACATGATTCAGTTGCCACAAGAACCTCTTGCCTTATACCATGTATGAGGCATATCCTAGGTAATCTCTAGATAAGTGATCTCACCTGTGAGGTTACTGCACACCCCAGGGCCATTTCTGGGAAACTTCCAGCTGGAACTAATTCCATCTGCTGTACACTGGTCCTTGTCAGTTCCAATTACCCACGAGGCCTGAGAATGATGGAAATGCCTCTGCCTGCTCAGTAATAGGATGGGCGTGTCATCTGTTCTGTGGGATTATCTGCCCGGTTTCTCCCTGAATTGGCCGAATTTTGCACCAGCCCTGACCCCAGTGCCTGTTACCTAAGAATTGTAAATGAGATTTGATGGTGATCCTCCCTTTTCTTCCACTCCAGGGCATAAAGGGCAACTGTCAGAGAGAACTACAGCAAGGGAGAGCCACAGAGGTGCGGTGGTCAGCTCAGGTTTTGACATTCAAACTAGATTTATGAACTCTTGATTTTATTTGCTATAGAAATCTCAGACCAATTATCCAGAAATGAAACTCCCTGATATAAGGATATGCCAAGGTGGGGAATGCAGTCTGGTATAGGTTTGGAGACAAAGACCAGTGGGAAAGAAGGCTCAGTCCCTGAGAGAGGAACTTAAAATGTCTTCTAGGGAAGCACTTCTTTCTTTTTTTTTTTTTTTTGAACAACTTTTCTAATTTATTATGAGGGTGGTATAAGTCTATACTAAAGCTGATAAAGACATTACACATACATATGTGCTCACATACACACACAAAATGATACAGATACAATATTATCTGTATCATAATCTCAGTTATGATACAGATTTTAAATAGCTAAGTGTTACTCAATCAAATCTAACACTGTATTAAAAGATTAAGATACCATCAGGTATATGCAGTTGAAGTAGAATGATTTTGAAGTAGTTCTTTTCTTTTTGTTCCTAATTATTTATTTATTTTTATTTCTTTTTTTTTATTAAGTCATTTGTACATAGATTATGAATACACTCATGCCATTATGGGAGGGAAGCACTTCTTTACTGCAGATTGCCAACTAATAAATAGAGAAGGGACAGTTGGTAGAGTTAGAAAGGTGTTTTTTTTTTTTTTTTTAACAGACAGGGTCTTGCTCTGTCCCCTGGGCTAGAATACAGTGGCATGATAATAGCTCATTGTAACCTTGACCTCCACAATCCTCCTGCCTTGGCCTCCCAAAGCACTGAGAGTATAGTGAGCTGCCACACCTGACCAGAGTTAGAAAATTATCAATGGATGCCAAACAATTAAATTTAATGAGCAATAGGATATTTACTTAATATCAGGGTATATCCCTGCAAAAAACTTACTAATAACAAAGAAAAAAATAGTAACTTCATGGAGAAACCTGGCAGACATTACCACTTTGACCAAATGGTCAAAGTCAACCTCCCCAGTGATGGGCCAAACTGACATTACCTACCTGATGATATGATGCACTGAGAGGGACA
This sequence comes from Otolemur garnettii, assembly GCF_000181295.1. Lineage (NCBI taxonomy): Eukaryota > Metazoa > Chordata > Mammalia > Primates > Galagidae > Otolemur > Otolemur garnettii. The sequence goes on from NW_003852426.1 coordinate 12,782,818, forward strand.
CAACTTCACATCACTAGCAGTTCTGCAGCAAGTATAAAACCTTAATCTTATCTGGGGAAACATTAGACACATCCAAACTGTGAGATGTTCTACAGAAGAAGTGGGCTGCCATCATCAGAAATGTCAAGGTCAAATATGGCAAAAGAAAAGTTGAGACTAAAGGTTCCAAATTAAAGACTCAGGAGATATAAGTAAATGTAATGTGTAATCAGACCAGAGTGGGGGAAGGGAGAAGCAAGCAAGCAAATAAGCAATCTAGCTATAAAGAACACTACAGTACTGGGACAATTTGCCCAAACTTAAGTGTGAGTTATCAATTAGATAACAGATTTGTATTAGTGTTGAATTTCCTGATTTTGATAATGTATTTAAAAGAATGTCCTCATTCTTAGAAAATACACACTGAAATACTTTGGCCAAAAAAGGGCATAATATCTTCAACTTTCTCTTAAAATATGTATATGTATATATTATGTATTATATATGCATATGCACATATATAATAATGCTATATATATAGGCAGAGACAGAGAATAAAAGTAAATACGGCAAAATGTAAATAATTGGGAGATTTGGATAAATTGTACATGGGAGTTACTTGCATTATTCTTATAATTTTTTTTTTTTTTTTTTGAGACAGAGCCTCAAGCTGTCCTCTTGGGTAGAGTGCCGTGGCAGCACAGCTCACAGCAACCTCCAACTCCTGGGCTCAAGAAATTCTCTGCCTCTGCCTCCCAAGTAGCTGGGACCACAGGCAGCCGCCACAATGCCCGGCTTTTTTTTTTTGGTTGCAGGCATCATTGTTGTTTGGTGGGCCTGAGCTGGATTCAAACCCGCCAGCTCAGGTGTATGTGGCTGGTGCCTTAGCCCCTTGAGCCACAGGTGCCGAGTCTATTCTTATAATTTTTCTGTAAATTTAAAATCACAGAAAAATTTAAAAATTATCAATAAAAGGAAAAACAATAGTTTAAAAATTATATGCTAATTTATAATAAGACATGATATATAATGCCTAGGAGATTAATAATCCCTTTTGGATCTTGAATGTTATTGTATTGATTTTTAAATGAGAGTACAGTGAGCTGCCACACCTGACCAGAATTAGAAAAATGGGAAAAATTATTATCTTTACTATATATATATATATACATATATATATATATTTTTTTGCAGTTTTTGGCTGGGGCTGGGTTTAAACCCGCCACCTGTGGCATATGCGGCTGGCGCCCTACTCCTTTGAGCCACAGGCACTGCCCGGGGCCAGGTGGGGGATTGTTTTTGTTTTTGAGACAGAATCTTACTCTTGTCACCCTGGGTGGATTGTGGCATCATAGCTTACAGCAACCTTAGACTCTTGGGCTCAAGTGATCCTCTTGCCTCAGCCTCTTGGTAGCTGGCTACAGACACCCGCCACAACACCTGGCTATTTTTAGAGATGGGGTCTGGCTCTTGCTCAGGCTGATCTCAAACTCCTGAACTCAAGCAATCCGCCCGCCTCAGCCTCCCAGAGTGCTAGGATTACAGGCATGAGCCACCATACCTGGCCTATTGGTATTTTATTTGTTTGTTTGTAGAGTTCTGTGGCCTCAACCTAGTTCACGGCAACCTCAAACTCTTGGGCTGGAGCAATCCTGCCTCAACTTCTTGAGTGGCTGGGACAAGGCATATGCCACACCATACTTGGCTAATTTTTCTATGTTTTTGTTTTGTTTTTTTCAGTAGAGACAGGGTCTCACTTTGCTCAGGCTGGTTGAACCACTGAGCTCAAGGGATCTTCCTGCCTTGGCCTCACTGTGTTAGGTTTGTAGGCAGGAGCCATTGTGCCTGTCCCAGTATCAGTATATTGAAGAAACTTTGTAGCCTTGTTTAGGAACCTAGCCACTTGTAACATTTTATAGGTGAACGACATCATTAACAAATAACCAACCTTCAGATATAATTTTGGAACTCAAGCTGTAAATTAGTGATGGCTCATGTATAGTACTATAAGTTAAAACAAATACTGTAAAGTGTCTGGTAGTCCCATTTTCCAAATCAGAGTTTTGCTATCCAAAGCATATCAAGTTTTTGCAATCTTATATGTAGTAGTTATTGTTTTTGCATATCACTTTAGTGGAGATTTTTAAAAGTATCTTTGAATGCAATACATTTTAGAAAATAAAAATAAAATTGAATTAAGATCCTATTAGAGCTGCTTGTTTTTTCCTTTGAGGTAAATTCTCACTCTGCTGCCCTGAGTAGAGTGCCATGGCATCATAGCTCACAGCAACCTCAAACTTGTGGGCTCAAGGGCTCTTCTTGCCTCAGCTTCCCTTGTAGCTGGAACTGCACAATACCCAGCTCGTTTTTCTGTTTTCAGTAGAGATGAGCTTTGCTCTTGCTCAGGCTGGTCTTGAGTTCCTGGGCTGAGGTGACCTGCCCACTTAAGTCTCCCAAAGTGCTAGGATTACAGGTGTGAGCCAATGAGCCACCATGCCTGGCCTCTTTTCTTTCTTTCTCTCTCTCTCTTTTTTTTTTTTT
>NW_003852426.1:12785357-12797400 GCF_000181295.1 Otolemur garnettii
GGCTGGGTTTAAACTCGCCACCTCTGGCATATGGGGCCAGCGCTCTACTCCTTTGAGCCACAGGCACCACCAACTATATATATATTTATAATAGTGGCTTGCCATATATGACCTGATGTATTTATTTACTTTTCTTATGATGATCACATATTTCAAAAAATAATTTTCTCTCTTTAAAAAATCCTGCCTCCTCGGCAGGAGAACTTGACTGGTTGTCAAGACCCTTGAGTACATGACATTGGGCAAATGAGTTCACTTCCTTTTGCTCCAGCTTTCCCATCGTTTGAGAGTAACAAACATACACCTCTCCCTCACAGAGCAGCTGCTGACTCAGAGGGACCTGGGGAGAGAAGGTGCTCTGAGAAGCTGAAGCTGGCTCTGTGCCTGAGGGTGTTGATGTGGCCTAACTCTGAGGTTGGTTCTGCTGCACTGAAGGTGCTGACCCTGCCCTCCCACCCTGGACACTGAGGGGACAGGCACCCAGGACAAGGTCAGACCTGAAGTAGCATCGCCAGTGCTTCACTCAGAAAGGGATGGTCCGCATGCACTGAGAGCTGAGGTGCTGACGGCTCCTCCAGATTAATTATCTAGGTCCAACCCACCTCTCTCAAACTGGGGGACTGAAATAGGTAGTTGAGGCAAACATAATGGTAAAGGATTGCAGAGCCACTGAACTGGATAACCTTGAATAATCAAGGGGTCTTGAATTGAATTGAATTTTTAATTCTTAACTGCTAGCACCACTGGAAGGCTTAAAGCAGGGGTCCTCAAACTTTTCAAACAGGGGGCCAGGTCACTGTCCCTCGGACCGTTGGAGGGCCAGACTGAGGGACCTGGGATGAGTCAGCTGCTAAGCAGGACAGGCAGCAGCAGCAAAAACACCCAACGGGCCGGATAAATGTCCTAGGCAGGCCGCATGTGGCCCGCAGGCCATAGTTTGAGGATGCCTGGTTTAAAGCAATAGGAGTTCTTATGGATATGAAAAACTAGGTCTTTGGGCTGCAGAACCTTGGCCAAAAATACCCAAAGAGAGGGCCTGGACAGTCTGCCAGTCTATCTTCGGCTCTCTGGAAGGGATACAGGGAGCATGAGATGAAAGCTGAGAGGTGGAGGGAGGGAAGGAGAGGCAGAGAGGAGGGAAGAAAAGATGGGAAGGGGTAGAATGACGGGGGGAAGGGGAGAAGAGTTTGGGGAAAGAGAGAGAAGAAAAAGGTAAGGGGTGGCCAGGAACAAAGTACGAGAAGGGGAGCAGGAGGGCTGGGGGACTGGGAGCCCTCTCTGAGGACATGGCATAGACTCCAGGGAGAGGGGCACAGGTGGACTGGCCACTGTTCCTCCTCTATGGTGACTTACCCCGTTCTTGTCGAAGGCTCGGAACATGCCTTCTACATACTGTGTGGCCTCCTCGTTGCCTGTGACTTTGAAGAAGCGCTTAAACTCGTGCATGAAGAGTGTGCCGCTGGGACACTCCACCACGAACTTCTTGTACCACTCCTGGAGCTCTGCCACGTCCATCTCCCCAGCTGCCTCTGCCTCCTCCCAGCTGAACTGTTGCCCCATCTTGGCCCCGAGGAATGTCAGGGAGCAAGGGTTTGTCTCCTCTCAGGCCTCAGCTGGTTGATTCCTAGGCTAGGGCCCTTTTCCTCCCTTTCCAAGTGGCTTGACCAGCTTCTTCCTCATCTCCTGGGCAACTGAACATGAATGGGGATGAAGGGGGCAGGCAGCAAGGGGGCGGGTCCAGGCCAGCTAAGCCTCCCTAAGACCATTAAAGATTCTCCCTAGAAGGTCTGACCTCCAGCCTAATCTTCCCCAGCCTCACCCCTCCCCTTAGCCTTGCCAACCAAGCTGGCCCCAGAAGACGGAAGAGGGAGAAGTGGGAGAAACTCAGAGATTGGCAGAGGGAGCTGGATGAAGAAGTCAGGACGAGAGGCTGGACCTGCCCATTGAACACACTCTTTTGGGTGTCGAGCTGCTCCAGAGAGGCCCATTTTAGAGACAGGAGACTCAAGTCCAGAGAGGAAGCAAGACCAACTCTTAGCCCACAATATAGACTCTGCTGGTGAGCTGGACTCGCCCCACACATACATGGTCTAGAAGAGGCAGAGTCTATGATGGGAAGGGCTCTAGGGGAACAACTCTGTCCCCAGGCTGACTCAGCCCCAGCAGTGTCTTACAGAACATGCCTTTGAGCAGTGAAGTTTGTCACTTTCAGGTTTAAAGTGCAAATGCTTCCCTCCAACCCTTTGCCCATGGTGCATTTCTCCCACTTCCTCCAAAGTACTAACATGGGAGAAGGATCTGGGGACATGGCCTAAAATATCTTCGAAGGTCCTTACTTTTATATTAAAGGCCATGCAAATTTACTTCTAAATGAGTGGTATTTTCATGCTTATTTTAATGTAATATAAAAATGACACTGCCAAGAAATTAGAAGAACTGGAGCACTGATTTTTTTTAGAAGGCGATAATTCCAGGAAATTGGCCCTAACTCCCAGGGTGGGCCTGTCCATTCCCTGCTGGGTGTTCCTCCCTGAATTGTTCGGCATTTCTCCAGGCCTGACCTCATCTCCCACTGTTCCCCAGGCCTGGCTGTCGTCACCAGTTGCCCCCCTACTGCCTCCACACATCAGTCTCTCAAAGTTCTTAGAACTTTCTTGGCACTCCCAAAGGAGGAACCCTATTTCTTCTGTCATCCTTTCAAGTACTGGTAGATTTTTCTCCCACATCCCACAAGCTTCAAAGTCTAGAGAGCAGAGCTAGAGTCCTCTTGCTCTTCACTGCTGCTTCCAAATGGCCTTTTCTTTCTTCTCCCTCAAAAATGCCAGTCCCTTTGAAGCCATGTCCAACTCTGCCCCACTATTTATTTGCTCTTCCTCCTTGTTGTGGTTTACTGGTCACTTTACCATTTGTCTCAAATTATCATTTCAGTTATTTCAGTGACTTCAATATCCAAGTGATAATTGACCACACTCCGGCCTCAAAGCTCCTTGGTCTCTGTCTTAGTCTGTTTTATATCGCTGTAAACACAGGCCTGAGACTGGGTAATTTATAAAGGAGGTTTATTTGGCTCACGGTTCTGCAAACTGTGCAAGAAATACAGCATCAACGTCTGCTTCTGGGGTGAGCTTCAGGAAGCTTCCATTCATGGCAGAAGGTGAAGGAGAGCAGCTGTGTTGCATGACAAGAGAGGGAGCAAGATGGGGGTGGGAGAGGTGCCAGGCTCTCTAACATTCAGACCCCACGTGAACAGAGTGAGGATTCATGAATTACTGTGAGGACAGCACCAAGCCTTTCATGCCCCACCTCCAACAGTAGGGGTCAAATTTCCATATGGGATTCAGAGAAGACAAATATCCAGACTATCAGTTTCTTCAGTTCCAATGAGCTTTCTTCCACCTCACCTTGGCCTCCTATCTACTTGTGGTCCCTGGGCCAACTGGATCTGGGAGCCTGTTAGAAACGCAAATTCTCAGGCCCCAACCCAGACCTACAGAACCTAGAACTCTGAGGGTGGGGCCATAATCTGTGTTTTAACAAGCCCTCCAGGTGCTTCCAATGCACACTGAAGTTGGAGGATCACTACCCCAGGCCTCATCACCAGTTTCTCTACTACTTCCGAAACATTCAAATACTGACTGCCTTCTCTCAGCACCCAACTCAGGTGTTCTAACACTTTTGCTCCAATAACTTGCAACCTTATTAAGACTTGCAACCAAATTATCTAATTTTTTTCACATCCATCACCTCGCTCACAGTCTCTCATTCCATGGCCCAGCACCGTTGCCATTTCCTTGTCATAACCTTGATTTTGTGTTCCCCTCTTCCCCTAACCATTCACTTGGCAAAACCAGACCCTGTTAAAACTATCCACTAACTATGCACTAATGCCTTACCCACACCACGGAGGCTGAACATTGCTGGAGAAAATCATAAAATCATGCTGGCTGCACACACTTCAAATAAGGCCAGACAACCTACTGCCTGCTGAATTCCCTCTCCTGCTCGATGCAACACCTATGCAATGGTGCTTCCTGCCCTCGAAGCTCCCACTCACTCCCACGTTCAGCTGATGTCCTTGTTGTGAACTTCACAGAGAAGCAGATGGGCCAGGAACCGACTCATCTTCCTACCGTTACTTGCCAGCTTCTCTGTACCCACGTCCTCTGCCCCTCTGCTTTCAGTGGAAGCAGTGTGCCCTTCCCTGCTCCATCTGTCACGTCAGCCCCACCACGGTCTCCTAGATCACATCTCTTCGTTCACTCAAAAACTTCATTCTTGTGATTATTCCCTTTCTCTTTTGCAGCCTCCATTTATCCCCTCTACTGGATCACTCCCATCAGTATTCAGATGTGCTTTAATACCCCCTTTATTAAAACAAATCAAAAATTGCCCCTTGACTCTACATTTGGGGCCATATTATGACATTCATGGGCCCTACACAGTTTTGCCTTCATGGATCACAATATAAACTGTGAATACAAAAATATTAAATAAGTACTAAAAATTACTTTATTGTTCAGAGTATCACTAGCACCACACCTGCCTGGTAAGCTGGTCCTGCCCACACTCACCTCCAAGGACTGTCCTCATTTCATTCTTCTTCCAACAAAACCCCTCGTGGCAGATGTATTTCCAAAAATAAGTTCTGGCCTCTTCCAAGACTGGTATCTCCAAAAGTTCTGGCCTCACATATCAAGGAGAGGTGTCTGTTTATTCTTCTTTTCAATGTGGATGATGAGACTTTGTGTTGACACACTGATTTCCAGGGCTAGGTCATCAAGTGACTGAGTTCCACCTGGCTGCTTCTTAAGACCTGCCTGGGAGCCCAGCCACCACGCTGTGAGGAAGCCCAGAGCACATGGAGGGTCCTGGCTGACAGCCAGCCTCAGCCACCAGATGCTTTGGTGAGTGGGGGAGTGAGCCAGTCTTCAGGTAGCTCCAGTCCTAGCTGAGTTAACCTATGGTGGATGTTCATTTTTTATTCTGATGTTTTAAAAAAATTAAAACTATCAGGTCCTAGGCCGTGACTTTATTGCACACTTTCAGCCACCCCAGCTTATACCAAATGGAGCAGACCCTGTCCCCGCAGAGCCCTGACTAAATTGCCTATTTGCATGCAAAGAAATGTTATCACTGTTTTTTAAGCTATTCTCTGTGTGTATGTTTTCTTCTATTTTTTGAGACAGTGTCTCAAGTGCCTCTGCCCTGGGTAGAGTGCTGTAATGTCACAGCTCGCAGCAACTTCCAACTCTTGGGCTCAAGCTATCCAAGAGGCAAGAGCCTCAGTTTTTCTATTTTTAGTAGAGACAGGGTCTCACTTTTGCTCAGGCTGGTCTTGAACTCGTGAGTGTAAGTAATCCACCAGCCTTGGCTTCCCAGAGTGCTAGGATTATAGGCATGAGCCATAGAAGCGGCCTGTGTGTTTTTTAAGGTAGCAATAGGTAACTAGAATATTCTCAAACCTACTTTGCATCCTCTTTATCTTTTATTTTCTCAACTTACTCCAACTGAATGTTCACTCCCAGCATTCTACAGAAAAGGCTTTCCGTGGTCACCACTGACCGACTTTTCTTACCCTGCCAGATTCATCACAGTTCACCAAACTGAATTATTTCTTCTGGCTTCTAGGCCCCACCCTCCTCTGATTTCACTCCACCCTCACTGATCGCACATTTCCTTTGCAAGCACTTCTTTTTCACCAAATCTGTAAATGCTTGGGGCTTCCCAGGCTTGCTTGTCCTCAGCAGTCATCTCCCGTCTACCTATACTCTCTCCCTAGTCAGGGGTGTCTAACTTTTTTTTCTCTGCTGCACACTGAAAGAATGAGTTGTCTTCGGCCACACAGTGAATACACACAGCCATTAAGAAAGCTAATTAGTAAAACAAACAAACAAAAAAATCTGTGCATACTTTTCACGATATCTGACACCACAGGTAAGCAAAAAAAAAAAAAAGTCCTCACAAAATCACCACATGGCCCACAGGCCAGAGGTTGGAAACACCTTAGGCCTAGATGATCTCATTCATTCCCATGACTTTATATACTGTTTATATGCTGACAGCTTCCAAATTTGTTATCTTTATCAATTGCCTACTGGACATCTATACTCAGATTGCAAACTTAGCAAGGCCCAAACCAAACTACTGATTCCCTCCTTAAGTCCCTCCTCAACTCTCCCCACCCCAGCAATGGTGTTACCATTTATCTAGTTACTTGGCCCCAAACTAGGAATCCTTTAATCCTCCTCCAGTCCTATCTCCAAACAGTATTCTGAATCTAACCTCTTCTTCCCATTCCTGCAACTCTTGTCGAGGCTGGCATCAGCTCACCTGGTCTGCTGCAGCAGATCCCTAACTGGTGTCCCTGCTCCCACTCTTATTTTTTTTCCTTTCTTTTTTTGAGACAAGCTCTATGTTGTCCAGGCTGGTCTCAAGCTCCTAGGCTCAAGTGAGGTCCCACATGGACCCTGCCCCTTCTTGAAAGCCAGAGTAGCGTGTTCTAGCAAAAATCAGATGCTGTACTCTCCTGCTCAAAACTCTCCCATACACAGAGAATCTGTGCTTTTTACACAGGTTAGCTCCAGCCTATTTCTGTCTTTGTGTCCCTCTATTTTCCTCTGCAAACAGGAGTCTTTGCATCTACTGCTCTACCTCAGGATGTTGAGACGGCTGCCTTCTGCTCAATGTTCTCCCCACCTACCCCTCGGGTAGCCAGTCAAGCCATTCTGACACTGTGCTATTTTCTTCACAGTGTCTAACTGCATCTAAAACTATCTCAATTTTCCTTCTCTGTTTATTATCTATCTTTTCCCCAAGAGTCTATGATCATTGAGGAGAGAGACTTTACCATATACTGTACTGACTCCCCAGTGCTTAGCACACAAGAAACTGAGCAAGGTGCTTAGTGTACAGTCAATACTGAATTTAAGTGAGATATTATTTCATTTTACAAGACAACTCCTCTTTGACTCTGTTGAGAGTGCCCAGATTTAGCAGATAATTAGTTGAAGTAAAAAAAGAATGGGTTTAGAACTGGAAGAGGCCTTGGAGATCATCTAGTCTATTGATTTCAACCTCGTCCCCACCTCAACACATGTGAAGATAACACATGCCTATCAGCGGGTGAGGCTCTCTACGGCGGCACCTGTCCTGGCTCTATGTGCAGTTGGTGTCATTCCTGTCCATCTCTCAACACTGGATAGCTAAGCAACCCTGAGCAGTGATTGAGGTACAGTACCTGAGCTCAAGTTAAGAAACTGTATGAATGAAATATACCTTGATTTAGTTTCTAGCTGATGAATCTAAAATTCAATTGGCCTTTCATGTGGGTCAGTTGCCCATGACCTGCCCTGTAAATACTGCTGAGCTATTAAGGTATAAATATATCATTTTAAAGAGGATTAACAATCCACGAAGAGAACTGATAGCTTGGAGTGAGTAACAACAGTAAGGATTTGAGGGCAGTTAGGAACTGAGCTGGGGATTTGGAAAGAGAACCCTGGGGGTTGCAGGCAGTCAGCCATAAGCCTGGCTCCAGGAGAAAATAAATGCTTAGAAACAACAAACCAATGTCTACTGGGCACGAGACAGGCCTGGCCTGAAGCCCCACTATCATGTCCATGCTGGTGTTCTTGTAACTCAGAAGGACCCACTCTGCAGAAGCCTAAACTCTTGGGTTGCCTCCTTAGGACCAGTGTCAGTGGTGAGACCATCAGACCTGCACAGTGTATTCTATTTCTTGCCCTTATTTCCATCTTTTATTCTTTACAGCCTTACCCCACCCCCATCAATTTCTTTACTTACAAGTTTAGAGGAAATTTGTACATTATGGCAATGTGAAAGTGGAAACAAACCTGGAACTGAGGTTTGAATGTTCTGTATTTAATATGTGGACATTTTCATCCTCTAAAAGGGCTGTAGTAAACAAAAAAATATGTGGACATTTGAGTACCTCATAGCCTCTTTAAAAATTAGGTTCTAGGGCTATTCTTGACACGAACTAGAACTCAGACAAACCAATTTGGTCTCAGCTTTATCTGTTAACTGAAAGGGCGACTGAATGGGCAAATAACTCCTAAGCTTTGGTTTTCTTTCCTGTAAAGTGGGGATAATAGTAACTATTTTAATGGACTGTTAATGAGGATTAAATAAAGGCTTAGTATCCCTTGGTATGATGTATGGTAGCTATTATAAGCATACTCCAATGGAAGTATTATCTCACCTTGGAGATAATTTGAGGTCCTTTCCAGCTAGTTTTAAAAAAGTACAGCACACAAGCATCTAAGTATCAAATTAGTACTGCCATTTACTGAATATCTATTATCTGCCCAATACTATGTGAGCTGCTATTAATCTAATAAAATAGCCCAATCTTGATCAGCTGGAGTATTAAATATTATGTAAGTATGCACATATTATTTCCTACATTTTACTAGTAAACTGAGCCTCACACAGGGTTAACTGCCCAAGTTCACTCCAAAATCCACATTTTCTCTATTGGTACTCATTAATGTTTTAGTGATATAATGTAGAAAAGAAATGGTTGCAGATGAGCAGAAACGTTAACAAAGTAGACTAGTGGCTTAAAATAATTGCTTTATATATTCACTGTGGCACATTTAAATGGTCACAGGAATAGATAAGTCATCCTCTTCAAAAGCACTGAAACTTGACACTGATCTAGTTTAATCCATCTTACCAGAGATATGTAGAATTATACAAATAATTTTAAAAAGACAAGAACATGATTTTATTGAATGTGAAAAAATACGCTTCAGATCAGAGAAAGCAGCATGAACCCAGGGCTACACCTCATACAAATTCATCTCTCTTCCTGCCTTCTGACTCATTCTACTGTAAGATCTGCTTTTCTCTCACCATTTCCCGTCCCTACCATGGACAGAAAGTGACACTAAATTTGAAGATACACGTTTTACTCAGAGACCTAATGTAAAACAAACAAAACTTAAAATATTCTCAGCCAATCAGGATAAGAAACTAACTTGTTTCTATCAAGAAGTAGGCTTCAAATATGCCAAATACTTTTGTTAAAGAAATACTGTTAGCTTTGTGTATGTCTGTGCACAGGCACATTTTGTTTTCACATTTATCTTAAAACAGGATTTTAATATATAATTTGAAATGACAAACTAAGTAATCTAATCTTCTTTACAGGTTAATTTAATCTGAAAATAGCTGGAAGTGACTGCACATAACTTTGAAGGAGCTCATATGGAAGGAGAGCACACATGTGTCATCCTATTATAATACAGTGATTTATACTGTCTGTAAAATAGGTCAGAAAAGCTTAGGTGGGGCGGTGCCTGTGGCTCAAAGGGGTAGGGCGCCAGCCCCATATGCTGGAGGTGGTGGGTTCAAACCCAGCCCTGGCCAAAAGCTGCAAAAAAAGAAAAGAAAAGAAAAGAAAAGCTTAGGTGTGGGGGTATATTTAAAAGATAATAATTTCCTCAAAGATAAAAACACGTCACAAATTACTGCTTTGTTAAACACATTATATCGTTCTTATTTTATTGACTAGTTCTTAATCCTGAGGCTTATACCCAGGGTAAGTGTGCATTAGGCATTTGTGAATGACACAGTCAACAACAGAGTGGAAGGAGGTCACAGGGCACAGGCTGTAATCTTTTCATGTTAATGACAGTAATGTAAGTCTGATACATAAGCAGTATGCATTCAACACACTGAATACCTGAGACCAGGCCAGGAAAAGATAATAGGCAATTCAGCTGAAGCGGGGCAAGTACTGAGAAGTCATAACTACTCTAAAGATGTAAAGGGATCCACAAAAGACACGAACCTGAGTCTGCCATAAAAAGGAAATGAAGCACTCCCCTGGGTTTGCCATACTACCTGTTTGGGCCCACTGTGGGCTTGCTTCTTTCAGGGCTTTAGCTGCTATTTCATTTCATGGAAAAGTAGACATCTCTAAACAAAAAGTGTGACATTTACCAAAACAAAGCGGCTTTCTCACCAGAGGAGTTTAATAAAAATATTTTTCTGTGCCTCACACAGTTTTCAAAAACCATTATTTCTGTTTAATTGTTGGTATTTGCTACAGTGCTAGGTGCAAAGTTTATGAAATAAAAGCTACTGAATGAATGAATCACAGGATAATACAAGTAATTAAGTTCTTGAGAGCATCAATTCCATCACAGTGACCCTTGCAGGCTGCTCCGTAAGGGACTGGGCTATGAGAGGTCAGTGCACGTCACACATGTGCTCGTCTACTGCAAAGTATACTCACTGTCCAGAATGGGATGCTTAAGTGAAGTAAAATCTGTGCTCACCACTCCCAAATGAGCACATGCCAGGCTGTACTCAAGTATATATCGAAAACTTTTTAACTGGTCAGTGTTAAATCAACCACCAGTTCCTTCTAGGCACTTTGAAAGAAAAAAATGTGTGTGAAGAATACTCTGAACAGGACGGTCCCTGTGGCTCAGCGAGTAGGGCGCTGGCCCCATATACCGAGGGTGGCAGGTTCAAACCTGGCCCCGGCCAAACTGCAACAACAACAAAAATAGCCAGGCGTTGTGGTGGGCGCCTGTAGTCCCAGCTACTCAGGAGGCTGAGGCAAGAGAACTGCCTAAGCACAAGAGCTGGAGGTTGGGGTGAGCTATGATGCCACAGCACTCTACCAAGGGCAACAAAGTGAGATTGTGTCTCTAAAAAAAAAAAAAAAAAAAAGAAAACTTTGAACACTTACATTCGGATGAAACTGATGTAAATTAAAACTGGCAAAACTAATAACTGAGCAGCAGTAGCACAACAAAATATGAATTTGACTCTTTTGCTGATGGTAGTCAAAACGGTTTGTTCATGTTTGCTAAAATCAGAACTAAAACAATGGCATGTATAAAGGAACAGAGTGGGTCTTTCACTATAGTCCAGTCTGTCATTAACGTCCTGTTCCCTGCTCACAGCTCACCAGGACTCGAGGACTCAATAGAACAGTTAGGTGGACTTAAAATCACCTCAGTTGGAATCGCTCTCCATTTAAACAAACACATCTGGCCCACGCTCATTTCCAGTTGAAGCGTGAGAAGCCTCCCTGAAGCCTTATGACTTGGTTTCTTTTTTCTCCTCAGGTACTGTTTCCCAGATTGGCTCCTTGATGTGTTCTGGTAACTGCTCTAATTTTGTCTAAAAAAAGAGAAACAAAACAAAACAAAACTATAATACAGACTTAAAAGAACTCTTTGGCAACAAATCGGATTTTTTTTTTTTTTTGAGACAGAGTCTTATTATGTCACTCTCAGTAGAGTGCCTTGGCATCATAGCTCACAGCAAACTCCAACTCTTGGGCTTAGGTGATTCTCTTGCCTCAGCCTCCCAAGCAGCTGGGACCACAGGTGCCTGCCACAATGCCTGGCTATTTTTTTGTTGCTATTGTTATTGTTGTTTAGCTGGCCGGGGCCAGGTTCGAACCTGCCAGCCTTAGTGTATGTGGCTGGCATGGTAACCACTTAGCCCAAATTGGATTTATTAATCTGTGAAATCTTTGACTTCTTCCCCTCTCCTCTTTGCCTTTTTATAGGGTTTTGAAATGGAGAGAAGGAAACTTAATAGTATATAAAATACTCTTATATATACAATCTATTTGATCCTTAATGCTCTCCAGGGATTGCCACTTAATGGGGTCTCAAAGTCCAGAAAAGTACTAGTAGGGAAGGAGCTTCAGAGGTGGCTCAGGAAGCACCCAGGCTGCAACGGCAGGACTGCATGAGGGGAAGCCCCCAACCCTATGGCAACTCCATCTCCCAATCTGCCACAAGTCCTCCCTCTACTCAGTGGGCCAGGACCAGGCTGCAATGAGTCAAAACAACAATACAGATATCTTCCCCCCCAAAAGAGATAAAAATTCAAGCCATACCTTAGTTACTTCCATGGCAACCCCTTCAGGTAAGTTTCGCTGAATATATTCCAAGTAGACATCTGCTGTACTTCCAGTTAGGTGTTGTAACTAAAATGTCAAACATGAAAACGGTTTGTGCTATGCTGGAGAAGCTGGATTTGTTTGTTT
>NW_003852426.1:12798137-12812553 GCF_000181295.1 Otolemur garnettii
CTTGAGCCACAGGCACCGAGCCAATTCCTCTTTCCTCATAAATGCAGTGCCTGGGCTCCACAGAACACAGGTGGCAAGCATGGTATCAAAGCAGTGTACTTAGAAGAGTTTCCCAGAACAGCTGGGACAGACAATGGTACTAGATTATTAAATAGGATTAATATGAGATTTCCTATGAGCTTCCCTGTGAGATGTTTCTGATTGGTTTTTTAACAAGTAGGAAGAGTTTTTTAACACTCACACTAACTTTATGACTATGACTTTTGTATCCTCAATGACTAGTACAGTACTTTCCATATAAAAGACATGTAAGCTTGTTTTAATTACACTCACCAATCATTTACTATGCAATGGGAGTATTCTAAGTGCTTTACATAAGTATCCCATTTAATCCTCACACTACCTTTGTAAGAAGTTAGCATTAACCATTATTATTCCCATTTTATAGATGAAGGAATTGAGGTTAGGTCACTTAGCTCATAAGTGCCAGGACCTGGACTTCAGGACTGGTAGTCTTACTCTAGAACCCATGCTCACCTTAACCACAACACTATGCAGGCCATAGTGGATGCACAAATAACAGATGAATGAAAAGCCTCATGCTGCACATCACTGACCTGGAAAGTCCAGTTAGCATGTGAAAAGAACTATTAGAACTGTGTAAAAACTTAACTAGGATTTCTGAAATAGGGGCAAACTTATTCCAATGCTATCTTACTGTTTAAAAATTAGCCAGCATAATCTACACTCTTGAGTTAAAGTACTAATGTAAAGGATGCCTATGAGCTTGATATTTTTTATGATGCTGCTTCCATTGACACAATAAGACATCTACCTTCTCTACAACCAATGGGCATGGGCTGGCTGAAAGGAAGCCAACTCAATCAATACTAAGGCAAGTATGCTGGTGTGACATTTGGGGTATTTCAAAGGGCCTCAATGTCTGAAATCAACTCACCTCTAAACATCTGTAAAGTGTTCTCATTTCATACTGCACTCTGTGCTTCTTGAAAATGTGCACTGATTTGAGAAGAGTAAATCGCTCTATTTTTCTTGGAGGTTCATGACTGAAATTAATGGGCAAAACAATGTACTGATATTAAAATATGAGTCACTGATACTGAAGCATGATTCCACAATTTTACAGGTCAGGCTTATACTCGATTACAGGCATTAACTACCGTTTATAGACTTCTATTTGTCAAGGCTGTCATCTGTAACAGCAACTGCTATCATAAAGTTCACACCAAAATAAACACGACAGACAATAGGAATCTTTTCCCACAGGCCCCAAACTGAGTCTTAGCATGCAACTATGTGTGTGCACACACATGCCTGCTTTTACACCCTGAGTCCTTTACTGACCAAAGACAGCAGAACCTCTGCAAGCTGGCCAGCCAAGGGACTATAACAAACTGGTTGACATATGGAGGTAGTCAACGTAAGCAACTAGGCCTACTGTACTGCTATGTATTTAACTTTCTTGTACAACTTTTATTAGAGAATATCATATGAAATCATACATAATCAAAACACAGTAGAATCATACATTCAATACCACACAAAATCAATAGATTTACTATTTCATCATTCTTTCTGGAAAAAGTCAATCTTGGACTGTTTCGTATTCAAATTACAAACATAAGTGGAGAAAGCATTCTCAACACTGGCTATACCACTCAGTGTACTGGGTATTTTTTTGCAGCAAATGACTTAAAGACGTCCTCTTCTTTTGTAGTCTCTGCAATTTCTGTTGTCACCTCCACTTGTTTCCTTGTTAGCTGTTTCATGCACTTTTTTTTTGAGACAAAGTCTCAGTATATCGCGCTCGGTAGAGTGCCATGGCACCACAGCTCACAGCAACCTCAAACTCTTGGGTTTAGGTGATTCTCTTGCCTCAGCCTCCCAAGTAGCTGGGACTACAGGTGCCTGCCACAACGGCTGGCCGTTTTTTTGTTGCAATTGTTTAGCTGGCCTGGGCCGGGTTGGAATGGGCCACCCTTGGTATATGTGGCTGGTGCTACAGGCGCCAAGCTGTGTTTTGTGCACTTTTATGCTGTACTTTGCTTGGAAAACTGCTTCTGGGTTAGATTCATTACAGGTTGTCACCTCATCATACGTTGCAACAAAACCTTCAAAATCTACTCCTTTTGAGTTCTGCTATGAGAGATGGACTATCTGATGGGGCGCAAAAATTGTGCTCCAGGGTTGTGACAAATCCGGCTTTCTTCAAACACTTCTGTATTGTTTCTGGCTGAACTTTATTCCAAGCAGAATTGATCTACTGGACAGTATCCAGAGCATTAACTGATGCAGTGGAAGAAGTTATTTCCACAGATGGACCATAGCTTCCTGTTTTAGTAATGACCCACTGCATAAGGTGGGCTGAGTAGTGCATTTTAAATGTTTTGATGATGCTTCAGTTAGGAGGCTGGGTCTTTTGAGGTCATGTTTGGAGGCAGAAATTTCAGTGTCACGCTTGTGAGATGATTCACTAGTGGGTGGCCAGGACAGTTGTCCATTGTCAGTAGAATAGACTGTTGCTTCTTATTCATTTCTCAGCTGATACCCCTTACCCATTCTTCAAAGAGGGCAACAGTCATCCATGTATGGGGAGGTCTGTGGGTTTCCGGTTCTTAAATGTGCGTGGCTTTGCCGACTGACCAATTACCAAGGGCTTTAGTTTCTCTCTGGTTGAGCTAGCACTAAGCAGAACTGTAAAACATTCTTTGGAAAGTTTTCTGCTCTTATATAAGTGTCACCCTTCATGATGAGGCTCCTGTCAGGCATTGCCCTGAAAAAAAGAGTCTGCAGTGTTAAAGATGTTCTCATCTTTGAAGCCTCTGGTGAAGTCTAGAACTTTATGATGAAGTTTTCCACAATTTCTACTGGAACCACGTAAGACTTTCTGGGAGATCTCCTGTTGCAGTTTAAATTTCTCAAGCCAAAGACTTGATGCTTAAGAATTTGCTACCCCAAATTCCTGTGTGAAGTTCTTAATCAACTTCTTAGATCACTGGCCCAGAGACTTGGGCATTAGCTGCCGTCATTTGCTTACTTCATTTGCTTCACTGACTTCATGAAGCGAAGTTTCCTCCTTTCCACTCTAGGTCTCTGTTTTCCTTCCATCTCTCTCTAGGTACTCATGTTTATGTTTTTGGATGTTACTAACTGTGGTCTTGCTGACATCAAATGTTCTGCCATCTTTCTTAGGCTGTTGCTTTCCAGAAAACCTAGAAGATCAACCTTTCCTTTGGTGTCAGCTCTTTGAGTTCTTTCCTTTGGGTCATGATGTCTTGATTTTTTTTTTTTTTTTGAGACAGAGCCTCAAGCTATCCCCCTGGGTAGAGTGCAGTGGCTTCATAGCTCACAGCGACCTCCAACTCCTGGGCTCAAGCGAGTCTCCTGCCTCAGCCTCTCAAGTAGCTGGGACCACAGGCGCCCACCACAACACCCGGCTATTTTTTGGTTGCAGCCGTCATTGTTTGGTGGGTCCGGGCTGGATTCGAACCCGCCACCTTAGGTGTATGTGGCTGGCGCCTTAGCCACTTGAGCCACAGGCGCTGAGCCATGATGTCTTGATTAACTGTAAAATTTTTCAGTAATTGTAGAATGTACCTACAATCTAGTCCTTCATGTTCAAAAAATCTTCCATAACACTTGATAAAACAATAGGATGTTAGGCCTAATCCAACGTGTGGTAATAAAACATGAGAAAAGAACTTATACTAAATAATATAACTAAGGGGTAAAACCCATACCTTCTACCCTTTGGCGTACAGCAGACTCAACTGGTCAAGTTATAAAGGGTAAATTAATATTGTATGTCACAGTCCAAGTGGTCAAGATGTAATACACAGAGGTTGTCAATATATAGAGGTCAGTTTTCCACTGAGTTTATGTGGCACATGTCCAGTCTATGAAAATTAGGTCAACTTAAGAAAGTGGTTGATGTAGGGAGGTCGTTGACTACAGAGGTTCTACTGTGTACACATCGTGAAGAGAAGCACCAGTGTGGTGGTAATGTCTGTTATATGTGCATTGTTTTAGGAAAATCTATAGACACACTGACAATCACAAAATTGAAAAGCATGTTCTGGGAAACAGTGTGGCCTTCTGTTTTTGTTGTAGGCCAGACTCTGACAAAGGTCCAAATGGGCCTTATTCAACATCAGAAGGAGCAGATGACAAGACAAAGGAGACAATTCTACTTGACCCTGCAGTGACTCCAAGGCTACAGGAAGCTCACCTTGCTCATGCATGAAATTACCAGGTGAGAGGTGTTTCTTAGAGCAGATTTCAAACAATGGATATATTATCCCAAGATCATCTTATCCAAAGGGTTAAAAGGACTGTTTGCTCACCTGTTCTACATCCCTGCCCCCTGCAGATCCCAGACTTTTGGGCTTTTTGGGTCTCATTTTGTCAACATGATTTCTAGAAAAAGGATTTCTTTTATTTTCCTTATTTATTCTTTCATTCTAGCATATGTATTTAAAAATTCTTGTAGAAATGAAGGGATGATCTTGCTTAGAATTATATATGACAAGCCTAAACTTTTCCATCATGTGTTTCTACCCCATTTTAAGAGCCTGGACCTACCTAAGATCAGTACCATGTTCCTGGTTGATCATATTATAACACCAATAAGTCAGATTGCGAAAGGTCATACTCACACTTTAACAGAGATACCAAGTTCTTTGGCAGCAAGCACAGCAAAATGTTCATAACTGTCCAATACAGCCTTATCATGGCCTTTTACTAAAACTGACAGGCGCTTATATAATGTATCTGGTTCATCAGAAATTGTTATCTAAAACCAAAAGAAAAGTTTCAGTTACAGCTCCTCTAATATTTATAACTAGCAAAGTCATCAGAAATGGCTAACTAAAATCAAAAAGTAAAGTTTCAGCTGTGGTTTCTCTAATACTTATAACTAGCAAATTTAACATATAATCCTCAATTGAACAACTTTAGAGTTTACTAATAAATGGGGAGAAAAATGCTGAGTAAAATAACTCTGTTAGCTTATGTATTAGATATTATCATGTTCAAATTTGTACAATGAGCTTCAGAATCTGTTAAAATACTGTGGGAATCAAAAGGATTTTCAAGGCAACCTACAAAATCACTAATGGAATTTTCCAACTTAAGAATTACTAAGCCCTAAATTCACAATGATAAAGGACTTTAGAGTCTGCTAACCAAAGCAGCTTGGGTCAGAAGAACTGGATTAAGAATAAACTCTGCTACTTGTGGCTGAAGGACAATGGCCAAATCATATAGTAAGTACTTTACATAAATATCTGCACTTTAGTTTTCTTATATATAAAACTGAGTAATACCTATTCTATAGCTCACAGAATTTTGCCAAGGAAAATAATAAGAAAACACAGATTAAAGTGCTTATAAATGATATTGTTACACAAAGGTGAGCTACTGATATTCTTTGTGAGGTTTTATTCATGTATGTTTTACCTCCCCTAATATAAAAATTACTCATTTCTGATTAAAGTGTTTTGACGCTGACTATACCAATAACTTCTACCTCTTCCACTCTAATACTGAAAGATCTTAGAAATAATGGCTTTGACATTCTTGACTTTCTTCCAAGAGGTAAATTACCTTCATTTCATTTATCCATTAAACTGGTAAATTGTATCACTAATCCGATGATTCAGGATTAAATCACTTCACCCTTGAAAGGAGATCTAGCTAGGAAGCTAGATAGCCATTCTCAATTACTCCAAATGGGGCTGCTGGAATAGAATATATTGATATTCTATGTCATTTAAGTTGAGGGATGTGGAAGAGGGAATGGAGCCCTCAAGTGGTGTCCAACCTTTTTTCTTCTCAGTCAGTGCACATTAGAACAAGAGGAGTTGTCTTGGGCCACATATTAAATACACAAACATTAATGAAAGCTGATGGCCAAAAAAATCAGGTCTATGCACAATTTTTGTGATACATGCCACCACAGATAAGCAGAAAAGTCCTCACATACTGCATGCAGCCCGAGGACACCCCTGAATGTATTCTAATTGATCCTTACAGGGTTTCTAAAATATTTTAAATTTGTTACAAATATTAAAAATCAGGAGACGTCACATGAAAATGTGGATTTCAGCTTAGATTTAGATGGCCTAGCATCAATCAGTCTGATTTCCGACATGGCAACAAGCAGACAGAATAAGGAGTAGCTGCCCATCCTGTCACCTGTCCTTACAGGACTGACCCTTGCAGCATCTGAGCTGGAGACAGGCTAATATCATAGAACTATACCCAGTATCTGTTAAGCATTTGGTGGGTGGGGGTCGGGGGAAACAGCAGTACATGTATAACACAATTCCATTTTAGTGTACGTATGCATAGATAAAATGAGTATGTATAAATAAATCTCTAGAAGGATTCACACCACACTGTTAAAGGGAGGGGTAGAAATGGAAGGATTTAGAATTTGTAAGGATTTTTAAAAATTACAAATAACACAAAAAATTGGGTTGATGAGATCATGGCTTCTATGAGGTTACATAAGTACTTCCAGACTTCCATTACTTGTACTAATGCTCTTTTTCACTGTGTCTTAAACATTTTCTTTTTTTTTTTGAGACAGAGTCTCACTTTGTTACCCTTGGTAGAATGCCGTGGAATCACAGCTCACAGCAATCTCAAACTCTTGGGCTCAAGTGATGCTCTTGCCTCAGTCTCCCAAGTAGCCGGGACTACAGGTGCCTACCACAATGTTCAGCTATTTTTAGAGATGAGGTCTCACTCTGGCTGAGACTGATCTTGAACCTGTGAGCTCAGGTGATACACCCACCTTGGCCTCCCAGAGTGCTAGGATTACAGGCACAAGCTACCATGCCTGGCCTTCTTCCTCACTGTGAACAATAAAGCATTGCCCAGGTCCAGGTTCAGTATTTAAAATGAAAACAAGGAAAAAAGAATACTTGAAGGCTACAAGAAAAATATTTTTCCATAATATAGCATCAAGTATTCTACATCATTATGACAACTCTTCAATTATGCTGAGCTAAAGGAAAGAGAATGTTAATTGCCAGTCATTTGGTACATAATTGATTCCTTTAGAACTTACCTGGATACCTTTAAAGATAACATGAGCACCAAGGGACATTATTAGAGAATACACATCTTGTGCATTTGCCCTTATTCCAGAACAATTTTTTTTATTCATGTGGTGTTTGGGTAACAACCCCAGATGAAACAATAGGGAAAACTTATTGCTAAAGTAGTTCATTATACCAAGAAACAGAAAGCACGTACCGTAGGTTTGGTCACGTCCTTAGGAACATCAATGTGTAGATTTGAAAACTGTACCCACTTCATATTGGTACTGCTACGTACAGGAACAAAGAGAAAACTAAGTAAACCAGCACAAGAACCTATTTCCCTGTTTAATTTAGCATACCCAACTATATACTTACAGAAGAAAGCCACCATTTTTTACTGTACTGCTCTTAGAATTGTTAACAGAAAAAGTGCCCAAGCCCTTAAAAAAAAAAGTAGGGGGAGAACATGTGTTAGAATTAAAATTGATTGTCGGACCATTCACAATTTCCACTAAAACCCAAAAGATGAGTGGTGCTACAAATAAAGGGGTATCTCATTATTTCAGATGAAGCTATCTGGGTAACTAAAATGGCCAACTTTGATTCCATTATTTAAAAAAAGAGGACAATGGTAGAGTTGATAATCAAAAAGCAGTCTCAAAAGACAGTACTAAGTATCTTTTACAACCTAGGCTGAAGAATTTTTCTCAGATTAAAAAAACAGGCATGAATTAAACATGGGCACAGCAAGAGAAAAGAACATATGTGACTTCATTTTCCCCAGTAAACTTTTACAGATTAATTGCACTTCAATATGATACTTATTTTGCCTGAATATTTTTAAGCAATAACTACTAAGCACTTTATATTTTATTAAGGGTCAGAATAAGAATTCTAAAGAACCCTTCTTCTGAAGCTCTCATACATCTTTTAAAGCATATGTTATTTCTGGGCTTGGCTGGGATAACTAGCTTAGAAATTTGAAATACTCACTGCAACTTATACCCATTGTGCCATATACTGTAACAATCTAGCATTTCCAAATCCTTTACTATCAGCTCCCCCTGGTGGAACAAAAGTTTCTAGTTTTAGAAAACTGAAATGCACTGTATATATCATTTACTTGTTTGTCCTTTAAGTTTTTCTGAGATTTAAATGTGTAACCTGAGAAAGTGGAAGCACAATAGACTCCTTAAAAATACAACACTCATGGGACGGCGCCTGTGGCTCAAAGGAGTAGGGCACCAGCCCCATATACGGGAGGTAGCAGGTTCAAACCCAGTCCCAGCCAAAAAAATTGCAAAAAAAACCCCAACACTCATGCCTGTAGTTCCAGCTACTCTCCAATCTGGGGCTAGAGGATCGTTTAAGCCCAGGAAGTTTGAGATCAGCCTGGGCAACAAAGCAAAATCCCTGTCTCAAAAAAAAAAAAAAAATTACAATGCAGATGAGCAATTAACACAAGTTAATTAAAACAGAAAGTCACCTAAATATGTTTTAAAAGTCTTCTCTTAGTGCCTCTCTCTTTACCAAAGACGAAGACAAATAAAAGCTTTCCACATTCTTTCTTGGATCAAGGGGGAAAAACAAAAGAAGAAAAGAAATTAGGGCTTGGCACCCTTAGCACAGTGGTTAAGGCGCCAGCCACATGCACCAAGGGTGGATTCGCACCAAGGGCGAATCTGACCCGGGCCAGCTAAACAACAAGGACAACTGCAATTAAAAAAAAAAAAAAAAGCCCGGTGCTGTGGCGGGTGCCTGTAGTTCTAGCTACTTGGGAGGCTGAGGGAAGAGAATCACTTAAGCCCAAGAGTTTGAGGTTGGTGTGAGTAACACTTTGAGACTCTGTCTCAAAAAAAAAAAAAAAGAAAGAAAAGAAAAAATATCAGGCACAATACAAGGCAGTAGGAAGTATGTGCCGTACTTTATAGATAATCAGATACAAAATTCCTTCTCCACATTTACGCCAGTGATTCTGCAATCCAGTTGTTCAAAAGGACACCACAAACCTCTGGTTTTAAAACAGAGAGACTAACATACTACTACACTCACAAATCAACTCTTGAATTTTTTCTTTTTTTTGAAGTGGGGGGCTGGAAGGAGGGCTGTCTGGGTAATTCTCTCTTAATACAGTAGTTAAAAATGTCAACCCCTATCACCATCTGATTCTTAAGAATCATGGTTCTCAAAGTGTGGTCTGAGAACCTTGAGGGGCGGAGGGGCGGGTCTCTGAGACACTTTCAGGCGTCTAGGAAATCAAAATTATTTTTATAATAATACTATGACGTTATTTACAAATTTCATACTCTAATTCTCTCACCAGTGTAGTTTCCTTTTCCTGTGGCTGCAAGAGGTGTAGATGTAATGAAAATCCAACTGTCTTCTATTAAACCAGACATTAAAGAGATTTTGTTTTTGTTTCAGAAAATCGTTACTGTCCATAAAATGCTAACTATGTTAACATGTAATGTATGTGTTACTTTTAAATAAGCAATTTTAAGATTCGCAGTTTTAGCTAAATATAGGTGGCTAAAATCCACAAAAACAAAACCTCCTTAGAGTCCTCAATTCCAAAGATGGAAGGCCAAAAAAGCTTGAGAACCGCTGCTTAAGTTTTTGCTTCTCCTCTAAAGCACTGAACAGAAATTATCTAATCCACTCCTTCGACTCCTGTAAAACGCACAATCTCTGGAGTCAGGACATCTCAATTCAGTTTCATGGGAACTGTCTGAGATCTTGCCCCAGTTCAGCTCCTAATATTCGTAAGGAAAGTTTCTCGTCTTTTCTAAGTCTCAGTTTATTTTGCAAACGTGAAAGGAGGAGTTTTGGAACATAAGAAATACAGTATCCTTTCCAGCTCTGACATTCTACGATTCTTCTTGTTCCTAAGTTCGCTTTGACTCAGCCCCTTTCTCGCTACCTTCCTGCATATGGCCCGAGGTGAGGAATAAACATCAGAAGGGCTCGTGATGGCCAGAACTGCGGGTAAAAGCGAGATTTAGTGGCAGCTGTCCTCGTCAGGCTGCCCAGTCTCCCCAGCCCGCCCGGTACCTGCCAGAGGCGCCGGCACACAGTCCCAAAAGCCGTCCGCGCCGCCATCGTGCCGTCCCCACCTTTCAGGACTGCTTCCGGGGTCACAGAGACGTCATCAAACCATAGAGTTCAGCAAGAGGAGAGAGTATATCCCCTTGTTCTTGCGCAGGAACAACCATAGAGACGCGATTTCTTGCTTTTTAAGGGTGGTGCTGCGCCTGACTGACACCCGGTCTAGAAAAAATTACTTCAGCCCAATCTAAATTGTCACCAAGTCCCATCAGTGTTTTCTCCTTCAAGTCGTGTTTGTTCTACGTGGTTACAGTTTTGTTGGAGGCCCACATAACAAAACACAAGCTGATGTATATAAAAATACATACAAGACCGCGGTTATCTTTGGGTAGTAGGATAATGGTTGATTTATTTTCTTATGTATTTTTCATAATTTAAAAAAATTCTATATTTAAGTAAAAGGAAAAAGTCTACCACTACTGTTAAGTCCACTTCTCATCCCATTAGCTTATTGTAACAGCCTTCTAGTTATGTTCCTTAATCCTACCTCCCCCTAACCAAATGGATAAGATGGGTGTTCTCCATCCATCTTATATCTCACTGTCTTACTGTTCTTCCGAAATCATTCATTTCCTTATGTTTCTATAGGATTTGGGAATTTATAATGGCTGCCTTCACCTATTACAACAAGCCCAAACTATTTTTTTGTTGTTGCTATTAATGTCCACTATAATTTAGTTCCCAGTAAAAAGGCTAATAACTGGGATTTTCTGAAATAATTTTTTTCCCATTTGTGCAAATTTCTAAGCTTTATTTTCCCAAGATGCTTTCACATACGTAATTTAACATAAAGGACAACTCTAGACTTAGAATCAGGAGATCTGGTTTCTCATCTCAGCTTTACCACTTAGCAGGGTGACTTTGGGCAAGTTACTTCCCTACCCTAAGCCTCAATTTTCTCATACATCCAATAGAGATGGTAATAATAGTTCCTACTTCAAATAGTTGCTATGAGAATTAAATGAGATACTGATGTATGAAGTACAATGTCTGCCACATAACCATGCTTGATGTCATCCACTATCTGTAATATAAAGTTGCTTCTATCTCACATGCTTCACAAGGTTATTGAGAAGATTAAAAAGAAAAAGATCAAGTTTAAGGGAACATTTTGTAGCATTTAAATAAAATATTGTGCAAATATAAGGTTATTTTTCTTCTCACAAGTAGGTACTACTTGCCCTATTTTGTAGGCAAGAGAACCAAGGAAAGGGTAGAATGATTTGTCTAACATTGCACAAATTGATGAAAAATCTAACAGCAGAAACCAGTTTTCCTGATCCTCAAGCTGGTCCCTGTGCACTAGAATTCAGCCCATATGAAGGAGTGGCTAAGATGTCTGGTGTGGTCCTACACAGAGTATGGAACACCATTCTTCACTTGTGGGAACTTCTGTTGGACTTGACTGTGTTCTACCCTGGCAGATGCCCAGCACTCTTTTCATAAGTATCCTTTCTCTCTGAATTGTGAAATTTAAGGCTGTCTCTCTCAGCTGAGGAGGCTTCCAACAGCCTCTCCACCCCCAACTTTGTGCTGCTTCTAACGTTTGCACCAGTCTGTCCAAATAGCACTTTTGTGAGGCCTCTTCACTGTGCCTCTGTCCCCTTTGTGTAGCCTTGGTTAGGTGAGTGTTTATAATGATGGTGACATTACATCTTACAAATGGCTTTCTTACCTAATCTGATCCTCAGCAGAACACATGAATTTTATCCTAATTTTGTTAAGTATGGAAACTGAAACTCAGACATGAAATGACTCACTCAAGGTCGTATGATGGGTTAATTACACTTATATTAATAACCATCTTCCTGCAGTGGGCTAGTATCAATTCTATAATGAGGTCTAGTTCTATGTAAGTCTCTTTTGGATGAAAGGAATAAAGATACTTACCACTCCATCACACCCCCTCCCCAAAGGGGCTTATTTTAAAAGGCATGTGTGGCCTGGACTGCTCCTGGAACTGGAAGAGTGTGCTCAAAGCAGTCATAGGGACTGGATACCCTCTTCACTGCTCTGAGGCCAAGCATGGTCATTTTAATGATGGGTCTTCTCTGCTTACAAATAGTTCCTACTCCCTCAGGACCTGTCTCGCATGTGGCCACTGCTTGCTGCTTTGTACTCACCAAGTTTCTCCATTCATACTCTCAAATGTGAGAATTTGATTTGGTCCTCTCATCTTCCTAGGCCAAGCCACCTCACGTGTCACCAAACTGCCTATGGACCTAATAATGATTTTGAGTTAGGTGCCAACTTATTCCAATTATCTGGGGAAAATTGGAAGTCATTGTACATGCAAAATCAGGCTTTGCCAATAGCAGGGCTATGGACAGGGCTCTTTGGCATGGTGTGTGGGCATGGACAGTGTTCTGAAGCTTGGCCTAACCAATGTGGGTCTCTTTCTTACAGCCTAAACTCTCAAACATCTAACCTCATACAGATGAGTAGGAGGTCAATGTTTCTACATAGCTGATGCAAGTAGATCTTGCTTTATGTCTTTGAGAAATAAACATAGACACATCAAATACAATAGAACCTTTATAATCTGACCACCCAAGAGACTATAACAAACTGGTCAACATAAAGAACTAGGTCACTGGCTCGGTGCCTGTAGCTCAGCCGGCTAAGGCGCCAGCCACGTACACCTAAGGTGGAGGGTTCGAATCCAGCCCGGACCCGCCAAACAACAATGACGGCTGCAACCAAAAAATAGCCGGGCGTTGTGGCGGACGCCTGTGGTCCCAGCTACTTGGGAGGCGGAGGCAGGAGACTCGCTTGAGCCCAGGGGTTGGAGGTTGCTGTGAGCTGTGATGCCATAGCACTCTACCCAGGGGGACAGCTTGAGGCTCTGTCTCAAAAAAAAAAAAAAAAAAAAGAACTAGGTCACCTGAACTGAAACGTACATGTGGCACATGTCTGGTCTATGAAAATTAGATCATTTTAAGGAGGTAGTTAATGTAGAGAGGTGGTCACTATGGAGGGTCTACTGTATTTCTAAGTTCAGTCATATTTTGATTGCACCAGTTCTGTTCCTAAAGACAGCACTTTCAAAAGACTCTCTCTCTTACATAAAGGAAATAATCAACCCTTTGGCTCTTTTATACAAGGATATCTACAATCCAAAGATTACTTGCAGCCCACTTAGGAATAGATTATTCACTTTCTTAAGATGTCTGCCTAATTATGTTTTGCTATGTTAACATTAAAACTTTTCATCCACATACCTAGAGCACATCTCTGCTGATTGTGGCTGATGATGGTAGAGAATAAATGGAATTTAGAGTTGACTTTAGGTAAACTCCAAAGAGGTTTTATTTGCACAGGCACCTGCATGGATAAGCATACCTGGAAAAATAGAGAAGTAATTAATTTAACACCTGCCATAAATTGCAGTGTATGTGTGGGTGATGATGAGGGGGTTCAGAATATTAATAAAGTATGACCTTCACTCTTCCCAATGGTGGAACTGGCTCTGTTCCCAGGCCACATGTCTTCCAAATTAAATTAAATTCCTTGGCAGGAAAGAATCATGTATACCATCTTTATATTCTCTCCTCCTCCATGAATAACCCAGTATGGAGTAGTGCCTGGGACATGATGGCTCATGAGGACTAAGAAAAATGTCTTCCAGTTGGATACCTGAAAGCAGACATTATAACACTTGCTAAATGCACACTCCTTCTAGAGGAATAACTATTCTCTCTGATAAAGGACTGTCTAAAATTGAAAGCCAAAATTAAAGTAAAAAAAAAAAAAAGAACCAAGATCTTGAATAGGCATTGCTCACTTAAAGCAAATTCTGTATAAAATCTAGTTTCAAATTTCTTCTAAAGTCTTCTGTTGACCATTAAAAAGTAAACATACTGGTTTGGTGCCCTTAGCTCAGTAGTGAGAGGGCCAGCCACATACACACAGCCCGGGTCTGCTAAATGACTGTTTAATAAGTAAACATACTTATTAAAATTCAGAAGTGAAGATTTATTTATTTGTTTTTGCAGTTTTTGCCGGGGTTGGGTTTGAACCCACTACCTCCAGTGTATGGGGCTGGCACCCTACTCCTTTGAGCCACAGGCACCACCCTGGAAATGAAGATTTAAAATGCACTACCTCAGGGTGGACATAGATTTTTGTGGAGGATTTACTGTAAGATACTTGTATGTGTTGGCTCGGCGCCTGTGGCTCAAGTGGCTAAGGCGCCAGCCACATACACCTAAGGTGGCGGGTTTGAATCCCCAGCCCGGGCC
>NW_003852426.1:12812651-12813081 GCF_000181295.1 Otolemur garnettii
TGAGCTGTGATGCCATGGCACTCTACCCAGGGGGATAGCTTGAGGCTCCGTCACACACACACACACAAAAAAGATACTTGCATGTGATACTGAGCTCCCCATCAGACCTCCACCCTGTCATCTACAGAAATCAGATAAGTACCAGCATTATTCAGCATTGAAAAGTCATTTCAGTGGCTAGAAAGAAGGAATAGTTAAGCCAAATGAAACTCAAAAAGATAACATTTTATTTTAAGAGCAGCTGATGCAATATTGAATCAGGTTTTCACAAATAAATATGACAGTGGCTATTTGGTTACATCCATTTGATGTATAAGTCCACTTATAGGAACTGTAATCAATTTCTGAGAAGGCTAATGGCTGGAACCTGTTAAGTAAAATTCTCCTGATTCTCTTCCTGAAAAAGTATTGTGAAAATTAAAAAAAAAAA
>NW_003852426.1:12813129-12835167 GCF_000181295.1 Otolemur garnettii
TTTTTTTTTTAAAGGAATGCACCTTTTTAGGACAAATCTATAAAACATCTTTATTTATTTGTTACATATGATGTTTAAATATAACTTTACTTTCAAGCTTCAAACTTTTTTAAGCCCCTGGTAAAATAAGACTTTTGGTTCACCTTAACAAAAACTGACCTAGGAAGAAACATTTTTAGCAAAATGTTTTTATAAAATTCACTAGAAAATACTGTCCTCTTTTTGCGAAAATGTTACATAAAATCCTTATTAAAAATACACACGTTACAAAAGAAAAATTATGAATATGCTGTACATAGTGCTTTGATATGGACCAAAGGGACCTGCATTCCAGGAAAATACAGTTAAGCACACTAGATATTATGATGTCAACTTATAATAGTGCAAACCTGAATAAATTACATCCTGATATGGAAGGCATGCAAGTCATTTGCTGAGAATAGAACATAACGAGGCCAGAACAGGAAGCAATCACAACCACTATTTAAAAATGTTTTCATTTTTATTACATTAATTTTTTTCAAAAATACTTTTCTTTACAATAGAACTCCTAGAAAATATTTACAACCTTCCTCTAATAAAATATAACAGCAGTTAAATATATTTGAAAATAAGATGGGTTTTTCCATAAAATATATCTGTTAACTTTTTATATACAAGCTTTCTTAAAGAAGTCTAAATTCACTAATGAAAAACCATCTGATAGTAAACAGTAACCGAGTTGAAGACATTAATCACTGGGAAAAGTTCTTCGGGGTGGGGTTGGCTTGGGGGAAGCTAAAACACAACACAGACATGCAGGCAGAATCATTTCAGAAAAATAATAAGTGCAATATTTTACTAGGAAGTCAATTCTTTAAGTTGATAGTCAAGAAATACTAATTCAGAAATTTGAACTGTCTCGTTAAGGAGGAGTTCTTTGGTTATTTCAAGTCAAAAGTTCTTAAGCTATACTGCATGGAAAATTAAAAGTAAATTGTGCATTATATTTTTGCCATGGCAACTCAGTTTGTTTCTAATGTTTAAAACCGGAACAGCTGGGCGAATCTTCCAACAGAAGGATTACATTTGCTTTATAAACATTTTCTGGATGTTTGCTCTTGTGATAGATAAGCTTCCATAGACCCAACAGCAGAACCGTTCCAGTCTCCCCCTGACACTGGTTAAGTGGAGAGAAGCAGTGACTGGGACAGGCACTCAGCCAGTGACACGACAGTGGCAATGGTCCTGTAATGGTTCTGCCCCAAAGTGGATGTACAATGCCCAGGCAGTTCTTAACTGAAAACTGCTTAGTAAAACGTAGGATGGAATACCCTTTCTGAAACCGCAGGAAGTACAACTTTTTTTTTCTCTGAACAAAAGATTGAAGGAAACCTCTAAGACCTCTACTCTGAAAACAGAATGATGGGAATGAAAATAATCTTTGTATTTTTTTTCTGTCCATGGCTTTCCTGAGATTCAGAGCCCACCACCTGTGTAGGACTGCTGTGGGTACAGCTGGCCCCCGTGAGTGTGTGCTACATGCTTCTGCAGACTCAAACTTAAAAGATGCTCGGGTCCAACCCTCACGCTTCCACTGATATTCTAAAGTCATGCTATTAATGTGCCCGGAAAGTGGCCCAGGGTGACAGCCACACTTACATGAAGCTGAGACCCAGCATACCTGGGGCGGGCTGAGGCCTGATGACAGCTGCACTCAAAGTCATATGGCATTAACACTGAAGGGGACGCCATGAGCAAGGTCCTCACTGTGCCGGAGGTGTGTCCCAGTCTGACTTTCGCCCAAACAGTGGGATGGGTCAGTCTGACTCAGCTCAGAAGTCTGGGCTAAATGACATTTTTGAAGGATTACAGGTTTATTACCTTTAAGTACAAACAGCAATCCTGCTGACAGGGACGGGGGAGGCAGAGCTAAGTCATGTAGTATGCAGAAGTCTAGAAGTGCTTTGGTAAGTGACTTGTAATGATGCGTTCCTTCTCTGAACGCAAACATTGTAGTTGAAATGTACCCGACCCTTTTTTTTATTGGTCTTCGATGCTATTTCTCTCGTGTGTGCTATTGTATGTGTTAGAAAACTGTTTCTCATAGCTCATGTCCAGCAGATGTGAATTACAGCAAAATCTAAGTGAAAGAGGTTTCACAGTACTTTCAAGTGGCACATACTAATTTAGAACTCTGCTAACCGTTAATGGTGTTGCAAAAAAGAACAGGCTCTTCTCATCTATTTTGGGGGCAAAAGAGCATTTCCTGGCATTCCACGTACGTCAGTGTGAACCCTTCAACTACGCTAACCCGAAAGCAGTCCTCCCGGCAACTTAATAATTGGGGTATTTGCCTCCAGATAGGTCTCTAGTCAGTTCATGCTGAAACACAGCTCTGCTACCCACAACTTGGAGTTGACCAGTCCCCAGGGGACATGCAAGAGGACCAGCCTACTCTATTAACCAGGTCCTTAGTAAATCACTGCCAGGAGTGAAAGGTTAAAATTATACAGTACTCCATGCCTGCAGACCGACCAAGGAGTGACAGGGAATGCAGGGGAAACCTATCTTCATGCTTGGTCAGCCCCTCACAATGACGTATGTGCTGGAGGACAGCCGTGACACACCAGGCTTGCTCTGCTCCCTGGAAAGCTACCCTTTAGCAGAGAGCTTCCTGGCAAAGATGCCAAGCTCACTGCAAAGTACAGAATGAGGTCAGAACAGAATAAAAATAACTCTTGGTGGGAAAAGAGGGCCCAAGGCCCCAGCACGAAGAGGGCAGCCTGCTTCACACACACTCACAGCAAGCTCTGGGATAAAAGTCAACTGGGTCGGTTGACTTCTAAAAGCAATGGAACGTGAACGTCAAGTTGGTCCCTGCCAGGGAAGATTTTTGTGAAGATGTAGCCCAGACGAAACACCTCTTAAAGATCATTGTGCCAATTATTTATTCCCCCCCAACCCCCACAAAAACAATTTTTCTTTAAATAAAAGGAACAGAAGAGGGATTTTTTTTTTTTTCTAAACCTGAATAAAATGACCACTTTTTAAACAGGTAGTTTAAAAGGGTTACAAAACAAGCAGGCAGTCCAGGTTTCCTGATTGATGAAGACAGAGGCCAGGGGTTTTCATTGTCTCTGAGTGACAAAGCAGGGCTTTATAGTTCCGCGTCACCCTGAAGCAAAACTGAATCTTGATCGTCCAAGAGAAGATCAGTGTCCACGACCTCGGCCTCTTCCATGACGCCTCCTAACTGCTGGACAACGTCATCATCAAGGATGTCCACGTCCTTGATGGGTTTGATCAGACTCAGCTGGTCCAGGGGCAGCAGCCCTGGCGCGCCCACCGGCCCCGTAGTCCTCTCGATCGTAGCTGCCATTTCAGCTGCAAAAGCCGCCTTCTGAGCCTTTTGCCTCTGCTGTTCCTCCTGCTGCCTGTGAGTTTTCATGTGCGCGTTTCGGCTTTTGATCTTGAAGAAGACCCTAAAATCAAGAATAAGGAACTCGTGAAATTCAGAAGAAATCTGAATTCTTATAAATCTGGGTGTCCTTCAGAGAATAGGGGTGTGTGGTTTGACAGCCCCTGGCCCCTAGGACCTCCTTTCCCTATAACCTGTCACCTCTCCACTCCCTCATCTCCAAACATTACAAGAAAAGGGCACGGGGACAGGAACACACTGATGCGGTGGCAGGCTGCCTTCCTGTGATGACAGAGGAAAAATTCTCAGAGGTCCTCCTGTCCCACTGGGGTCCGGAGCACATGCCCTTTCTCCCCATCACTATCCATGCCCTCTGCTGGAGAATCCCCACATTACACTAATGAGCTCTGACAGGCCACATCACGAAACCATTATCCCCCTCTGGCCTCTGGCCCTGTTCTTCCATAGCTAAATTCTTACTTATTTGCCCTTCTCCAAATGTTCTAACACAGCCAAAATTCTTCAAGTATCTTCAAGACACTTGGTGGTTCTCCTCTATACCCTCCACTTCATCCCACTGTCCTCCTCAAGGTCACCAGTAACTGTGTGGCCAGCGGCCCCTCTTCTGCCTTTGTTGTGCTTGCCTTTTGAGCTGCATCTACCACTTCTTTTCATGAAAGACCCCTTCTTATTGGCCATCACATTATCATCATTTCCTACTGTTGGCTTTAGAATAAAATAAGAGTTCTCAGCTGGGGGTAATTTGTCCTCTCAGGAAACATTTGGCAATTGTCTGGAGACATTTTTGGTTGTCGCAACAGTGGTGGGGCAGGGACACTTCTGGTATCTAGTGGATAGAGACCAGGGATGCTGCTAAACGGTGCATAGGAATGGTGCCTTCTTCCCCAAAATGTCAGTACTGCTGACACTGAGAAATGCTGGGACAAAAGGTCCACAAACTATGGTCAGTGGGCCAAAGGCAGCTTATTTTTCTAAATAAAATTCACTGGCACACAGCCATGTCTACGAATCGTCTGTGGCTGCTTTTCTACTACAGTGGTGAAGCTGAGCATTTGTGACAGAGGGAAGGGCACATAAATTAGCTTAAAATATTTAATATCCGGACCTTTTTCAGAAAAAGTTTCCCCAGGTGTGAGCTGTCTATTTATAAAGAGGGTCTGGCATAAATAACTCTATTTTCATTCTTGAGCTGATAAAGGAAAAACAAACAAACCAACCCTGATTTCTAGGGCCTGAGTCCAACAGGTTGATAAATCCTAATTCCTTTTGGACATACTGAAAACTTAAATGCAATGAACATAATTCAGCAGCTAAAACTGGCGTTGTGTGAACATCTGCCTACTATTGCTCCCAGGCTGAAAAACCACAGAAAACATTTCTATTTTCCATGAAATCTTAACTGGACGCCTGGTAGGAAATGTTCCCAAGCAACATTAAAACAAGGCAAATGACAACATTTAATAGATGTTGCTGAAAGACAGCCAGAAAGCATGATGTATTAATTTTTGTTTTGTTAAACCATCCTTTGTCTCCACCTGGTGGAATATGGAATTGTAGCCTATTTGTGCCTTATTGGCTCCTTTCAGGGGAAACTGGCAAGAACCTGATGACCCCACATTTCCACTGTGGGGCAGATAGGTGGGAGATAATTAAGAGTTAGCTCAGGGTGGGTCCGTCATTACTTTAAGAAAGTAACCCTCATGTTCAATTTATGGGCCCATATCTTCTGTGGTTCACTCAATGTGTGGTAGGTGGTGATGTGAAGAAGACATCACGTCTGGGCTCTGAGGGACAGCAGAGCATGGAGGAGTCCGGCACCTAGATCCATTTCTCCCATCCCTGCAATTCACAGATGGGAAAAGATCGCTAGTTCCAATTCACTTTGGTGGGTGCCACGGACCTGAGTTAGGGTGATTCAGAGGCAGCACAGCAGGAAGCTGGTCCAGCCTGCCTAAACTGAATCCCCAATTGGCCACCTGCTGTGTACTACAACAAACAGCTTACTCCTTTTGTGCCTTAGTTTATCCCTGTAAAGAAGAAGCTACTGTAAGTGCCTTCCTCACAGAGCTATTTAAAATATTAAAAGAATCAAAATATGTGCAATGGGTTAAATGTGTCCCCGCCAAATCATATGTCAGAAACTTAATACCCAGTGCAACAGTGTTGGGAGGTGGGGCCTAATGGGAGGTGTTTAGTTCATGAGGGCTCTACCTCATGAATGGGTTAATACTGATTATAAAAGGGCTAGAGCAGTGGTTCTCAACCTTCCTAATGCTGTGACCCTTTAATACAGTTCCTCATGTTGTGGCAACCCCCAACCATAAAATTATTTTCATTGCAATGCTGGGGGTCACAACATTTCGTTGTTGTGGGGGTCACCACAACATGAGGAACTATGTTAAAGGGTCGTGGCATTAGGAAGGTTGAGAACCAGTGGGCTAGAGGCTATGAGTTCAATCTCTTGCCCTCTCTGGCCCTATCCCTGCCTTTTAGGCATAGGATGACGCAGCAAGGCCCTTGTTTCAGATGCAGGTCCTTTGACCCTGAACTTCCCAGCCTCCAGAGCTTATGAAGTGAACTTCCTTTTAAATTACTCAATCTGTTGTTTTGTTATAGCAACACAAAATTGACTAAGACAACATGTAAGAAATTCTTTCAAACAGTGCCAGGCAAATAGTGATTCCCTGATAAATGACAGTGACTACTAAGGTACCTGCCCTATTCTATCAGGCTGGAATAACAGGGGTCCTACTTGGCCTTGCTTATATAACTTAGGGATGTTTTCATGATAGAGTTCAGCAGCCACCTGATCAGCACCTGTCCAGATAACACTCCTCTTCATGTTTGAGGCACTGGGAATCCCCAACAGAAAGAGAATGACGACGTGATACTCTTCAAGACAGGCAGAACTACTGAGAAGTAAACTAGAATTCTCTACTGGATGCTGTGGGAGGGAATCATGCATGTAAACGTCAACGTATTTTCTACCAAAAGTAAATAAAGCAAACTGAAAAGACAGAACGGTGATCAGGAGCCCAGGCTCTGCATTTGGACAAAGCTGGGCTCAAATCTCAGTTCTGTTTTTTACTGGAGGTGTGACCTAGGGCAAGTCATTTTATCTACCTTTAAACTCTTCTTTGTAAAACAAGGATAAAAACAGTACCTGCCTCACCAGAGCTTAAGGATTTAATGAGTTCATGCACATAAAGTACAGAACAAAATAAAAGCTCAGTAAATGTTACTACCTCCTGTCACCTTTCCCCTTTAGTTGCTTTAAATTATACCTGAAGGGACAAGATGACAAATACGTTTTATTTCATAAGTTAACTCTGATCAGTTGGTTTTGCCAGACTGAAACATTACAATGAAAAGGATTTGAGGGCCTGTCTTAATGTGATAGCAGAGTATGGTGATTGATTAGTGATGTCTGCCCTGGGCAGAGATGTGATTAGTTGTGGTAGAGGACCAGGTATGAGCCATCTCTGCTATAGTTTCTGATTAGATGTTCTAGAGCCATCCTCATATCATTCAGCAGGGATGCAAAGAGAGCAACATTAATGAATATGGTTTGGGTGTAAAGGGAAGAAGTGGGAATCAGAGTCCCATCCACCATTTTTGGAAAAGTGTAAAGTTCTGTCATGCTCTGAAAATGTCCATTCTTAGCAGGCTCTAAGACATCAGAATGGCCATGTTCTAAGCCAGAAACAAGGTCCACCATACAGATCCCAAGGACAGTATAAGTAAGAGTTTTGAGAGTCTAGAACTCTAGGTTCTTTTTCCAGCTGAGGAAATCCCAGACCATCTTGGCCTGGTACTCGCAGAGCAATTATCCACCACAAACTCAGTCCCTGGTCCCATTGCACCTACTTGCCACACTCCTTGCAGGGGAAGATGGTAGTAGGGTCAGTCTCGCCACTGGTGGTGCTGTGAGAGGGCGAGCTCTTCACTGAGCAGTACCCACTCTGGGCCCCGCCAGGCTTCTGTTTCCCAGAGGGGATGGCACCTCGGGCTTTGGTCACCTGGTTGGTGCCCCCATGGATGCGGGCATGGCCGTTTAGTGCCTGTCGAGAGCTGAACACCTGGGGAAGAAAGGGAGTGACATGACATCTACAGTCCTGAAAAGGAAATTAGGGTTATTAGTTACTGAATGGTGAACACGTGATACTTGAAACAGTGTCTAACAATGGGAATAAGGGTTTCATAAGAGTAAACTTTGGGCCTATCCCACAGAAAAGGAGGATCAAATACCACAAGTGATACTGCTGTGCCAATAAAAACCTCATCACTGTTAACAACCAGAAGGCAGGAGGCAGTGTGGCATGGCACAAAGGACAAAGCTGCCCTTTAGACAGAAGACAAGACACAAGGGTCTAGATCCACTGTCCAGAACTCACAGGTAAGCTGCTAAGGCAGGCAATTCCTCTTCTGTACACTTTTTTAAGCCCCAAATTATCTCCTTCTCGCTCTCCCTCTTCTTTTTCTTCCTTTCTCCCTCCATCCCTCCTTCTCTCTTTTTTAATAAACTGGGTCTTACTCAAGAGCTCAAGTTCAGCTTAAAAGCTGAGGTGCTCTGGTGGAAATGGAGACAGCACCCAGAACCAGGCTGTTTGCTCAGTTCAATCTACTCCCAGGAACACCAGCACCCCATGAACAGTTTGAAAGACATTGATGAGGTGCTCTGACATATTCTATACATTATACAAAGCCCAATCAGTAGGCTGATGTTAAAGACCCCCCAAATTTAATATAGAATGACTTTAAAAGGGGAGGAACCTGGATAGTACTTTGAAGCTTGCCATAGGCAGGGCTTCTCAACCCCAGTGTCACTCCATTCTGGGCTGCATAACCTGTAGTGGGGGCCTGTGTTGTACCGTGTTCAGCAGCCTCTCTGGTCTCTACCTACCACATGGTAGTAGCACTTTCCAGTAGTGACAAAAATGTCTCCAGATATTGCCAAATTCCATCCCCAGTTCAGAACCACCACTATAAAGGGATGCTATGCATACCACAAATTCAAGCACCCCAACTTCTAGCTTCTTAAACTCATCTGAGGGAATACCCATTCAGGTGCCCTGCTGTAGTGGTGGTTCTGTTTACTGTCTTACAGAGAAAATAATCTGTCACCAGTTTAGAAACCAAAGCCTCTATCGCTGGGCAAGGAATAAAAGCATACTTTCCCTCCTGTGATTTTAAAAAAGTTATTAAAAATTATCTTTGCTGACAATTTCTGATTAGGAAAAGTAAAAAAGTGACTTCCTACTCAGTGAACAATTCATTGTATACCAAAACTGCGAGCTGAGGAAGCATCCGATTTCTGAATAAATACACCAAGAACTAATGTCATCTAAAGTTAAATCTCAATAATCCCTGCACCAACGTGCTCTATACAAAGGCAGTGATGGAGTGAAGAGGCCATGTCATTAAACATCAAAGAGAGACACAAGCTAGCCATTTCTTCTGTTCTCTAATGCAAAATGAATATTACATATATATAATTTTTCTTTTGTACTTTTCAATTTTTTTTCTTAAATGTGAATCAAATGAATTTCTGTTTTAGTATCAAAATATTCTAAAGACTGTTGCTTTCTCCATCTAAGTGACAAGACTCATAAGCAGCCTGCAATCCACTCTGGAAAACAGTATTGTCCTATATCATGCTCAAGTGAAGACAAGACACTAACTTGAGGAGAATGGGGCTTCCTGTGAAAGGAGCAACATTCTCATTTTGGAGGAAATACCTCTAGATCTCACCTTTATAGGTGTGCCTGGCTTTAAGAAATCTGATTTGGGAAAAGTTCCCCAGTTTAAATGAGTAGGGGACCAGTAGGAGTTTAAGACTCCAAAGTAAATAACCTTAAAAGATATCTTTGAAAATGCACATGGAGGCTTAGACTAGGCCAGTACCAATTTGCTAAGGCCTTTCTTTAAGTATTAAGAATGACCAAACAGTGAACTTGTTTTATTTTAGTTAAATGACCTAGTACTAGGCTAGGTAATTATAGAGATCCCCTTTCAGCTTGTTTACAGGATTAACTTACTTAGTAACTTTTACCCCCATCTCCAGAGTACAAAGAAACTTACCTAAATCTTTATAACAACTTTTTCAGATTTCACATTAGTGACATTTGAATTAGTAATACTTTATGAAATAAAAACCTCCCAACTGGGTAAAACTGCAGGCAGCAGGGGTAAGTAATTATATCATAAAAGGACAGCTATATCTGCAGGCTCCCCTGGTGCATTTAAACACACACTGAAAGGCACAAGCTGGTGGGACACACAGGCCAGACGAGTGCAGGGGCCCCAGGAAATGTGGAGTGTACAGTCTGGAGGCCGACACTCACTGTGGAGCTCAGAATCACACACCTCCTGAGGGCAGGGCCCTTCTTGGTGTCCGCCAATATGCAGCATCATACTTGACACAAAACACACACTTTAAGTGTCTGTTGGCCAAATGGATAAGACAACAGCAGCAGCCACAGTGTGCGCTGACGAACTTGCACTGCTGAGAGCGCACTCTTTCAAAACATCATCTCTTAAAGCCAGGCACAGCTGCATGGCCCTCACTTGTCATTTTATGAAAAAGATCCCCAGACGACACAGACACTTACAGCCCCACAGTTGGGCATTTCACAGATGAAGGAGCCTGAGGGCTGGCCGAGGGCCTGCAGGGGTGGCCCCTCTGTGGGAGCTAGGACGGGGACTGGCGGTGGCTCCGGGGACTTCGGCACCTCACTCTCCTCTTCTTTTGTGGACTTCCTATCTTCTTCCAGGTCCTCCTCTTCCTCCTCTAATTCTTCTTCTTCTTCACTTGTCTAGTGTTAAAGGTAATAAAAGGAAGAGGAGGAAATCCCCAAATAGCACTCTTAGTGACCAAAAGAACTCACAGACCAGTAGAGGAGAGAGGGCTGGATGCTGGGGCTGTGTCACTGTGTCACTTTCTTCCTGTATAAGGAAATGCCAATAGAGCCTGCTGGGCATAATCTCTAAAAGTTTGGGTATCTGGAAGCTTGGAATTTTGAGGTCAAGGGATTAATTCCCTTTGCCCCACTTTGGGCCCCACATGCTATCTGTATGTAGAGATCCCCCTTGTTTGAGATCATCAGATTTTGAAAATGACTGAACTCCCATCTCCTCACAGTAGTGAGGAGGGATTTCAAGCTATAACAATACTATGGAAACCCCCTTGGAGACAGAATGAAGACTATTCATTGTTTGTTTTCAGGCTTTCTGATGCATTGCCATGTGAGATGTTGGACTTGACTCTGGACACATGACGAGCACTGACACACAGGGCGCTGCTCCTCTGGTCTGGTCAGAAAATGGAAGAGAGAATCCCTTTAATTTATCATGTACTTTTCCTTTGGTCTCTGACCATGAGCTTGGAAAAAGCAGTGTATTCAAGGTTTCTGTTTACTCATTTTCTCCTACCTTGGAGGTATTCTATGAAAAAGAACAAGAAAAACATTTTCTATGAGTAATTATCCCTTCTGCTTCTATGTCCCCTCTCCTCCACTTAACCACAGCCACATGGAGAATTAAGAAGAAGGTCCCTGCCTTCCTCAAGGCTAACAGAATAGGAAGTTACTGTAGCAGCTTGGGGTGGGTGCTCTGGGTGTGCCGGGATGGAAGGGTGGGCACAGGGGGCCTTCTTTCTACATCTTACTTAACAAACTACTTTAGGATGTTGGCTCCTGCAGGCCTAGAAAGGGCTGAGGACCAGAGAAAGGGAATTCAGTGTTACAGCACTTTTATTTCAGTATTACAGTTTACAAAGTGTTTTCACATTTACTATGTCACCATGTAGGCTGTAAGCAGTCCTCCCATTTTTACAAATGAGGGAAGAACAGGCCCAGCTGCCTCTGGCCTGACAGGTTATTTCCCTCTGACAGGTTCTCTTTGCACATCTACCACTTATAGCAGGTGGGTTCTAGTCTTTGTCACCCTACACAGTGATATTAAGTCTAGGGGCACTTGTGATTGCTAGAAGCCAGAAGCCAGAAGCCAGAATTTCCGAGAGGAATAAAGATTTCTGAGAGAAGCAGTTGCCTGCGATACAGAAACTCTCTTGTTTGGAATTGGGGTTTGTGTGTGTAAGTATGAGGCATGCAGCATCCCCTCCACTTTGTCAGTACTGTCCATATTTAACATCACATAGATGCATATTTGAGATAACATGTATTTGAAAATACAATTTGGTGTTTAAAATGAGGGTGGACTGCTTGAGCTCACAAGACCACAGTAACTCTTTTTTTTTTTGCAGTTTTTGGCTGGGGCTGGGTTTGAACCCTCCACCTCCGGCATATGGGGCTGGTGCCCTACTCCTTTGAGCCACAGGTGGTGTCCAAGACCACAGTAACTCTTAATGAGAATAGCATTTGTTTCATGGTAGTTGCTATAATTACAGTTTTCTCCCAATGCCATTGTTGGGCTTATATACTCCTAGAAAAACAAATATTCCATACAGCCACAACATTATAGATTAAATTATACTGTACTGGGGTTAATATGTCTGAGGAATTTAGATGGGCTTTATTTGAACCAGTAATCTACAAATCACAAAATGATTTATCATCAAGCCATATGGCTCACCAAAGTGACTAAGCGATACAAATCTAGGAGGGCAAAAATCTTAACATGTAGAACTCTGTATCAACAAGCTGGCCATTTTATGGTGTATTGTGAAATAAAACACTTAGCAATATTCCAAAATTAGTAGAAGGTGGGCACATACAGGGTAGGGAGGAGGTTATATATTTAACATGGTTCTCCAAACCCTGAATGCCCACAATAAGACATCCTGGAAGACGAGGATATTTTTATTTCTCAGGCATGCAAATGGAATTCATATGATGAGAAATGGGCAAGTTTAAATACAAACAACCCAAATTTGCTCAAAGACACAGACTTGAGTATTGCGTGCCATTAATGGAAACAATGTTCTGAATGCCTGCTACGAATTAGGTGTCACACACATGCATATATGCATGTGCACACACACAAATTTTAGTTTTCACAACACTGTACAAATTTTTCTTTTTTAAACACATGAGGAAATTGGCCAGGGAAATAATTTTCTCAAGATCACACAGCTGAAAGAGCAGCTGAATTGAGCTGGGCTCGGTGGTGCACATCTGTAATACTGATACTCTGAGAGGCCAAGGAAGGTGAACTGCTTGAGCTCACAAATTCAAGACCAGCCTGAGCAACAGCAAGACCCCATCTCTACTAAAAGTAGACAAACTAGCCAGGCATTGTGGTGGGTGCCTGCAGTCCTAGCTATTTGGGAGGGCGAGGCAGGAGGATCTCTTGCACCTAAGAGACTGAAGTTGCTGTGACCAAGAATGATGCAATGATCCCATGGCACTCTACCCAGGGTGACAGAATGAGACTCTGTCTCAAGAAAAGTAAAAAGAAAAAGGAAAGAAAAGAAGCTGAACTGAGATCCAAAGTCTGGCCTAACACCAAAACCTCAGCCTTCTTCACCCCTTGGTCCTGCTGCAAGTGTTCCCATAGTGCACATCTGTCCACTACAGATCCTAAATCTCTCAGAACCACCAAGGCCAGTTACTCTGGAGGGTCAAAGAGAAAGAGGATGATGTTTCCCAAGGTGCCCGTCAATGGACCACGCTGCAGGTGAGCTGGTATTGACACCAGAGGAGATCTCTACCTTGGCCCTTAGAGCCCTAATTGCTGTTCCTAACATCAGTTAACTGCCTCAGTCAATTGCACTGGCTTCTGGTCACAGCTAAAAGCGGGGGAGTGTTAGCACAGGCAAGGGACAGAACCTACTTGATCCCCTTCTTTGGTTTCCAGTGGGGAAAGGGCCTGTGGTCACTCAGGCCAGAGGTCAACTAGCCCTGCTGAGTAAGCTCTGTGCTCTGTAGACCTCTCAGCTACCTAAAGAGTAATCATTCCTGTTAAGCTTCCTTTTTTCCTCCGTCTCCCCTTTAAGTCCTCAGTCGCCTGAGCTACCTGCGCATGTTCCTTCATGTTCCATCAGAGGTAAAATGGTCACTGCCCTTTAGCAAAACACCAAAGATACATGATCAGGAGAGCCATCCAGGTGTCCCTGCTTGGCCCAGAGGACAAAGAGCAGGATTATGTCCTGGACCACACCTTTTGCACCTCCTTAGTCTTTGATTCCAATTTTTCATCTCCACTTGGCAAACTAAGCTCAGAAGGCTGACTGTGCATACAGTGCCTGTGAAGGAGCCGTGAGCTACCTTGCTGGCCTTAAATCAAGACTTTCTTGTTTTTGTGAGCCTGAGTCATCTCTGCACATAAGCCCTTTACCTTCCCTAAGCTCACAGTGACAAGGGTGTGGATGCTCCTGACCCAGCCTAATACTGGCTCCTGGTGAATAAGCCTAAGAAGGTATGGCACTCCT
The DNA here is from genome assembly GCF_000181295.1 of Otolemur garnettii. Taxonomy (NCBI): domain Eukaryota; kingdom Metazoa; phylum Chordata; class Mammalia; order Primates; family Galagidae; genus Otolemur; species Otolemur garnettii. The sequence goes on from NW_003852426.1 coordinate 12,826,941, forward strand.
GGGTATCCTATCCAAACTTCCTTCATCGGAGGCTACATGTTGGCCTGGGCCCATCTCCAAAGCCTCGTCAGCCCAAGTCAGCCAGACGGTGGCCTGCTGGTGTGGTAACATCTTCATTACCACGTTCTTCCACTCGGCATCCCCTTGTTCATTCCATTTCCCTCCAGTGAGTTCACAGAAGGGATGTTGCCACAAACCAGAGTGACTCCTATCTCGGGAAAACATTCACTTATTCAATAAATGTGATATTTATTGAGTGCATAAGTTGTGCCAGGCTCTGTCCTAGGTAACAGCAAAGCCTAAGAGACACTAATTTACCTTAAGCAACCATATCCTCTTATCTTACCCTCTTCTAAAATATGGTACTGACAGAGCCCATAAAATCCTAGAACTGGAAAGGACTTTGCAATTCATCTAAGTCATCTGCCCACGTTACATGTCAACAAGCCTAGGTCATAAGTCTTCAAGGCTAGGGATCTGTGTGCTTCTATTCATTTGGAAAGCCATGCTCCGTGTGACCCTGGGTAAGCCCTGTCCCCTCTCTGGGTCTCAACCTTTTGCTTATAAAATGGTGGAATGGATTGGGAGAGTCCTCAAGGCTGTATCTAAGACCTTCTGGTTCACATTTCACACTGCTTTTAAATACTCTTGGGGTTCGCAGTAAATTCCCACTTGTGTATGTTATATCTTCCTGACTAGGATGTATGCTCTGGATGGTGGGGGCAGAGAAAGCAAGAGGCAATTTAACAACCTCAGGTTACCCACAGCACTACGTGCATACTACTGTTTACATTGTGGAAATTCAATTGCTTTTAGCTGACTGAACCAGAGGCGGCTGTACTGTTTATTTAAACATTAGGCCACAGATGAGCAAAAACTACTGATAAAATACATCACTACTTAAAACCAGTCAAACAAAAGCCTTGGCCACAGGAAACCCTGAATACAGAATACTGCCATTGCTGACTGAAAACATGGCAATATCATTTTATTCTATAGATTTCTATTTTCTCTGGTATTTGGGTCCAAATGTGAACTTATATATGCGTGTATATTTCATAGCTAGGCTCAATCCTTAGGTAAGAGCTTAGGCTTTGAAGCATTAATGAGTCTAAGTGATTTTATGCTTCTCTAAGAGAGTTTGCACGTGACTACTCCTATGCTGCACGAGGGCTCACACAACATGCTCCCCAGCTGTGTGACCTGGGCCAACTTGCTTAAGCTCTGTGCCTCAGTTTCCTCATATACTTGGCATTAAATAAATGAAACTGGGTTATATGAGTCAGTAAAGTCCCTACCACAATGCCTGGCACATAGAAAGTGGTATTTAATCGTTACAGAAAATAACTGACATATGAGCTAACTCTTACAACTGGGGCACAAATGGGAATACAAATATAATTACGACTATCAACCTAATTCATGAATTCCAAACTCTTTTGCTGATGATGATCAAGGCTTGAGTTTAGTAATCTGTCATAAGACATGTTTTTTTGATACACATGTATGATAGGTTATGTTTTCTATAAGTGTGGAGAGATTTCCTTGGCTGTGGATGCAGAGAGGAGAGTTAACCGCAAGGATCACAAGTTATAATAATTACCAAAGCCACACATACAGGGTTCAGAGACTAGTTGGGTCTTATGTCTTCAGTATGTACTTAATTGTAATATGCAGATGACCTGGATTATCTGTTGATAAAGGCAGTCAATGCCAAGGATAATGGTGTGCTTAGGATTAGAATCATCTATATACACTGTTAACCAGTTCCTTAACTATGGCAAATTCCTAGGGCTTCCTTATCTTTCTGAGGCATGTTAAGGTCTCAGAGCAATAGCATCTATGACATGGAAGGATCAGAAGGGAATATACCAGGGGGGTCAGGACACCAATTCTAAACTAACCAAGTGAAGGTGGAACTATCTTGGCTTAACTCTCTCAGTTCCTACATGCCCTCACCCCCACAAGTAAACCTGAGCTACAGGCCTAACCTCAGGATGCCTTCCCTACCTGTATCAAGAACTCAAGTCCTGCACCCTGCAAAGGAGCCTTGACACCCCCTCACTCTACTGTCTAGCATCTTGGCAGCAAAGTTAAAGCAAATGCCAGCCATTTACTAACCCAGGTGTGGGGCAGGAGTCACACCAGTGCATGTAACGACTTAGCAGCTTCACTCACCATGCAATCATCGATGATCTCTGCCAGGCGTGTCCGGTGCTTCCGCCCTAGCCGCATTATTTTTTTCCACGTGTAGTAGTACTCCACGCACTGAGCCACCGTCTTTGACTTCACCTGCCAGGAAAGTGAGCTCAAAGTTAGCTCCAGCAGTGGGCAGCAAGACAAGGCAGGGACATTCTTTGAATATTTAATTTTGTAATAAGGAGGTCATAAATAGGTTTATAGAGTTCAATAAAAAACGTATACAATGAAAAGCCTCCTCCTCACACCTCCCCCTGCAACACAGGTAGCTCTTTCTATTAATTTTTTGGTTATCGTTCCAGAATTTCCTTATGCATGTATCAGCAAACACAAAAACATATTCCTCCCTCTACTGTCTTTCCTCTCAAAAGGCAGCAATACTCTGTAAATACTGTTTTGCAACTTGATTTTTTTCACCATATAGTTTGGAGACTTTTTCAGATCAGTCCCTGTGGATACTACTCAATTTTTTAACCCATAAAATCAGCTTCTTTGTCATTTAATATGCTCAAATGTGTTTAACTCTCTGACTTGACCTTCAAAACATAATTATGAGCAATGTTCCTTAGTAATGGAATAGAAATATAAGGTGACAGTTAGGATGACACAGCTTAGATGTTGTAGAAAATAAGCCTTGCCATGTTCCCCCTCAAAAGTGCAAAAGTAGACGCATTTTAAGGCAGAAACATTCCTTTGTTTTGTTTCTTCTATGCTCCGGTGAGGTGTATAATGTGGGTTTTCTGGAGGTAGATTAGGAGACTGGCCCTACCCTTGGGGTTGGGAAGAGGGCCACCTACACAGTGAGATGTGAAGGACTCCACCAGAAGTCCTGTCTCCTGAGTTGCCCCCGGTTACATCCTCCTAAGAGCTGGAATTTCTATACTAGAATCAATCTGGGAAGTGAGGATGCTGTCCCAGTGAGTCCTTATTTAAAAGGACTGTTAAGCATAACACATGAATCCATCATCCACTGACAGTGTAGGGCCTTCAAGGAGTGAGGTCTAGGCCAGGCCAGTCTTGGGGGATGGTGACTCAAGAGAGATAGGAGCATGGGAGCTGCTGAGCACACAGGTCAGCACAGGGCCTGGTGGCAGGAAAGGGAGGCCCAAATGCAGAGATGGAGGTGGAGGCAAGACAGAGGCAAAACCCGCCTTTTTCTTTTAGGCAAGGCTCTAGATCAGGGATTTTCACCTGGTGTGCCATTAGAGGATCCTAGGTGTGCTGTAAAAATTTTTAAAGATCATTAATTAAATTATTTTTGAAAGAAGTTCAAAGCACAGTGAGTATATTTTTTTTATTAATTTTTTTTGATCAACATAATCTCAGTGTATTGCAGAAGTTTAAGTATAGGTTCAAGTGTGCCATGAAACAAAAAGAGTTGAAAAACGCTGCACTAGATTAACAATAGGAGACAGGTCACCCATACCACCACTGCGGACCACCCAGCCTAAGCTAGGAGCTTGTGTGAGCTGTCACCTGTGACCCCATTATTGGTGCACCTGAACATCCTTCATTATCCTATATTACAATATACTCTATCAGATATCAGTTTTTGCAACACTGTGAATCATTTTAACTTTTCTTTTTCTTTGAGATGAGGTCTCACTGTATTGCCCAGGCTGGCTTCAAACTCCTGAGCTTAAGAAATCCTCCTGCCTCAGGTGTGTGTTAACATGCCTGGCCACTTAAATTTTTTAGCCCAAAATGCCTCTTAGCCAATTAAAGCCTATATTACCTGTTGTATAAAGTGCTATTTCATCTATGAGCAAGAGTTTTGCTATGAAATGCTATGTATGTAAGGTACTATTTTTATTATCACTGTCATTATCATCATGAGTTTGATACCAGAAACTCTGCTATTGGGTAAGAGGAGGCCACATATCCTCCCTGTCCTGATTTCCCAGAAAAAAGTTCTGTCAGAAATACGATAGATCAAATATACTATATAAACTGTGAAACAGAAACCCCAGTTCTAGTTATTCTGACAGAATTATGAGTCACACATTTTAATTCAGAAAGACAATAACTTCCATCACTGCAGCATTCAAATCATGGGTCCTCTTTTCTCTCATCCCACAGACGCCCAGCCCTGGGGCCACCCCTGTGTCAACCACCATCCTTTACCTGCAAGGGGTGGAAGGCACACTTTTTGCACAAATGATCAACTAGTAACCGGATATCCCTAATATTTCTATCTTTATGTGTACAATTTCCCCAATTTAATTTCAAGTCCACAATGGGGAAAATCATGCTTACCATCTTCTGTACAAAAATAAAGTCTTTGCTGTAAGTGGCTAGTGCTTTATTAAACAGTTTTCTTTCTAGGGAGGTCCACTTGTCCGAACCTACAACAAAATACAGACTTCATGAGAACAGTTCAGAGTTCCCTGTTTTTAAGTTCTGGTTCATCTAGTTAAGTTTCAAAATACAACTGTCTAGTAAGTGCTAATACATGTCAAACTTTTGTTCGAACAAAAACACAGGATAAAGTAATAATGGTCAGCATCTCTGACATCTAGCTTCAAACCCCAGTGATGGTCTTGATCTTGGCAAGTTACTTATCCTAAGCCTGTTCTGTTACCTACAAATGGGAATAACTGTAATTGTCTCCATTGTGTAGGATTTTGTGAAGGTTAAAAGATAATATAGAAAAAGAGTGCCCACCTTAATAAGTGGGAAGCAGTAAGAGCTCAAAAAATTTTAGGTACAGTTTTTACATAATGATTACATTCACAAATACAAGTGTTCATGTGGCAAGCACTTAGGGTGTGATTGGATTCACCAGTCTCCACCCTCCACCCTCGAGATGGTCACAATTTACCAGGGAGACAAACCAGTTGGCCACTATGTATTAGTGTAATTATAAAGGTAAAGGTGAAGGAGGCATAATGGAGGACCACCACATTCAGGATAGGACCCGGGCAGCCAGGAAGGCTTCCAGGTGAAGAAAATACCTGAGTTGAGTTTTAAAGGACACACGGAAGTAAGTCAGGCAAGAAAGAGACGGAACAGCAAGTGTGAAGTCAGAGGCAGCCTTGAGGTGATGCACTTCATTCATTCACTCATTCATTTAACAAATATTTGTCAGGTGTACACTACAAGCAAGATGTCGTGCTAGGAGAAAAGAACTAACATTTGTATAAGTGCTTACTACATGCCACTTTCTAAGTACCTGACAGTTATCATTTGGTTTTATTAACAACCTGATAAGACTGGTATCTCTATCATCCCGTTTTACAGATGGGATGCCAGTTTCTAAGTACCTGACAGTTAGTTAATCATTTGGTTTTATTAACAACCTGATAAGACTGGTATCTCTTATCATCCCATTTTACAGATGAAGAAGTGGAAGTGTTCAAAGAATAACCAGTAATCCAGCATGGCTCAAGTTTAGGGTTCTAGCATAGGAAAAGCAGATGAGGCCAGAGGTGAGTGGGACCAGTTCTTGACAGATTTGCAGACTGATGGGGAAGAGGTTCCATGGTTCTGGGCTGGTGTAGCTATCTTGCTGGTTAAACTTGGTGGTTAGTTACGTCTTTTTCCTCCATGAAAGAGAAAGCAGAATAAACAGATAATCATATCCTTTTTGGGACAAGAAATACGGCCTCTAAGAAATACTTCTAAGAGGACTCCTATTTCCGGGGAATCTAGAAATAGTTCAACCCTAAAGATAACTTGGCCCCATTCTTCTGGCTTGTTGAATTTTCCACATCTCTGAGCCTTTGGATGTACATGGCCATGCCTTTTGACATTCCCCTCTCAGTGCCCCAATACCCTAACCAATGGTCAAGGGCAAGTCTCAGGTTTCCATTTTGCTGTGGTCAACTGTTGGTGCTGAAGTATGGGAAACCTGAATTGCCTCTTTTAAAGTTTGGCCAAAAGAAGTGAATCAGGTGAAACCACCAGGGGCAGGAAGGGGCCTCCTTAGACTAGGTGGATACCCTAGGATCACCAACAGAATACATGGCTCAGAGAGGTGAACTCAGATTTCTTAAATAAACACTTTGTGCTCACATAAGGTGTTTATTTAACTCTCTGTGATGGGTTGTCAAACCAAGAGCTTTGGCCCTAGATTCAGAATATGCTTTTGGTTCAGATTTCAAAAAAGGGCCACCACCCAACTTCTTTGGTTTGCAAGTTTTATCTCTTGACTTCCGGAAGGAAAGCAGCTTTCTAATGGATCCCTGGCAGAGGGAAGCATCTTCCACACGTTCTGGGGGACCAGACATCTCTGCATATACACACACAGCCACAATGAGGGGAGGACTTAGAGAAGCCTTGCTGGAGTGGACGTGAGTACAGGAGGTTGGTGGGATTAAGGCTCTGTAGCAACTCCATCAGCAGTCTTCAAATTCTGTCCAACATTCATGACTTAGGGTTCCAGCTCCACACATTCCCCTTACCCAGGAGCAGAGGCAGAAAGATGAAGGACAGAAAGGATTAACCAACAATTCAGCCAAACAACCAAAGAAAAGTCATGGTTCCTTTTATATATTCATCAAAACAACAAATAGGCAAGAGGGATCCTGAAGACAATGATGGAAGAAAATCACAGTGGTGACAATTCACACCGCTGAAACACCAAGCTTCTAAGGAGGCTGGTGTGCTGCCTGCTGCAAGTCCAGAGTCTGTGTGGCCCTTGGCTGCATCTCAGATGTGGCCTTGGGGACTGATGAAACCTTCAAGGAGATCAATGACAATTGTTCCCAACCTTAGCCAGACCATGTCTCCTGTATTACAGTCCAGCTCTAAGACACGGCGAGACCACCAACAGGGTTGCTTGGGCTTCCCAGGCAGCACCCTTTATCTCTATAGGGGATACCTCATTGTCTGACTTCTGATCCAAAAAGCAGTGCTAAGTCCTCGGGTCTGTTTGACTCTGAGAAGCATGCCCCTTCAAGTCTCCACATGACTAACCAGATGCAACCTCACAGAAGGTAAAATAACTTCTCATCCTGTAATGGGACCTTCCCTCTCCTGCCTTTCGTGGTTCTTAGAGCTGCTGCTCTGTGATGGTGTCTTCTGTCTTCCTGATCCCAGAGTGAGCATTCTGCACGACTCAGCCTGGGTTGGACGTGGGCTGCACACTATCCCTTCTCCTTGGTCCTGCAGGTGCAGCGTCAGGAGGCTTGAGCTAAGACAGCAATAGATAGCTTCCTCCTAGGATCTTGCTGTAATACATTTGACAATGCTGTGTGTGTGTGTATGTGTGTCTGTCCAATAGTGCATCCATGAAGCGAGGAGCTCCGGCTAAGTCAGACAACAAATAATCCATTCTCACACTCACATGAGGGCTGCCTGTGGAGGCTGAGAGTCCATCTTTGGGCTGTTGGGCCAAATTCCCAGGCCACAGCCTGACACAAATAAATAACATCTGTGCTTTCTCCAAATAGCTATCACTGAGCTGTGATAAAAAGGGTGACAATAGCCAGGAGACTGTTGGCTGTAAATCTCGTTCTGCTATTTACTCCTGTGACCCCAGGCAAACCTACTAAACTGCTCTGAGTCTCAGTTTCTTCACCTGTGGGGATGGTCACTCTGTGACTAACAGTGTTTGGTCCTAGGTAGGTGCTCAATGGATGTTCTAGATCTTCAATGGCCACTTGGAAAGTAGATTCCAAATCAGCCCAGGACTATGAGACAAGTGCTGTCCCCGGTTGATGCATGTAATGTGGCACTCTGAAGACCTCTTGTTCCTATGAGTGTTCCTTGTATTTATAATCCTACAGTACCTTACTCCTGGCTGCTCATAACTTCCAGTCTGTTATTCCCTGCCTCCAAGACCCCCCTATAATCCAAAGTCAAGGTAAGGCTCAGGTGTCTCTTTTCTTGTATTATGTCTGATGGGGACACATTCCTCCTCTTAGACAAGGTTCTAAGCCAGCCTTGGATGAAATGCAAAACTGGGCTCGGCGCCTATAGCTCAACGGGCTAAGGCGCCAGCCACGTACATCTAAGGTGGCGAGTTCGAATCCCCAGCCCGGACCCGCCAAACAACAATGACGGCTGCAACCAAAAAATAGCCGGG
>NW_003852426.1:12835295-12854606 GCF_000181295.1 Otolemur garnettii
AAAAAAAAAAAAAAAAAAATGCAAAACTGAGGCAGGGGATTGCCTCAAATCCTCCCCCCCAATTTTTTTTTTTTTTTGGAGACCGGGTCCCACTCTGTCCCTCAGGCTAGAGTGCAGTGGTATCATTGTAACTCACTACAGCCTCAAACTCCTGGGTTCAAATGATCCTCCTGCCTCAGCCACCCAAGTAGCTGGGACTACAGGTGCTCACCACCATACCCAGCTAATTTTTCTATTCTAGTAAAGACAGAGCTTTGCTTTTGCTCAGGCTGGTCTCAAACTCCTGACCTTAGGTGATCCTCCTGCCTCAGCCTCCCAAAGTGCTAAGATTACAAGCGAGAGCTACTATACCTGGCCCCTCCTCTAACTTTCTGTCCCCTCACTGCTCCAGCCTGCACACAGGGTCAGTGGGCTGACATCACCCCCTGGACTCATTTATTCTACCTGGGGATTCCTGGCTATTGGGCTACTATCAGCAGGCCCCTAACACGATGATTAAGACAAATTACAAAGCACCTAATTAAATGGATGAAACTGGTGCTGGAAGTGTATCCAGAAGAAAACTGTTTGAGCTTTGGTTGCTGGGAAACAGGCTCTAGACTGTGTCTAATTTGGGGACAATCTACAGTGAACCCAGGTAATTAAAAGAGACATGGAGGGGGTGAAAGTTAGAGTGCAGTATCTTTCAGGGCCTTTCTGTCTTCTAAAAACTTCTATGGATATTGTTATTGCAGGTACACAAGAAAGAGGTAAAAAAGAGAGACCTGTTTTTACACCAGATCTTCATTTCTGTGTAGGGCTTTTCATCGGGGGTGAAGGTTGAGTGATTTTCGGGGAGTACAAGATGAAGTGGGCTGCTAAAAAGTTCTCTCTGGGGCAAAAGGAGAGAGGGCTCAATCTGAATCCAGAATTCGAGCTTGTGCACTAGATGTTTATGTTACAAGCACTGTGTCAGGCAAGGCAAGAGAGTAAGTATTAACTCAGTTCCTGCCTTTGAGGGGACCACTATCTATCTAGCTAGAGACATGGGCTAAGAATGCCTGAAAAATGAAATCACATCTGTGTTTCTTGCAAAGTATTCTCTTGAGTCTCCTTGTTTAACTGGGGCAGATTCCAAGGCAGAGACCAGGTCTCTCCCATTGTAATGAGCATTTCTTCTAGTTCGTCCCCATTGCCAGAGCTCAGGTCAGGGTTTTAGGAACACAATGGGTGTTTGGGCTGTGGGTAGAGCTGACAGTAGCCTCTGTTGAACTCTTGCCAAGGAGCCAGGGCCAATTCTAACACCCCCTCCACTCTGTACCCATCTGCAGGGAAGACCAGCTCAATGGGGAAATTAAAAACGCTGCAATCCTTCTAATCATATCCAGGCATCCTCCCCAGCTTGACTCCCCGGCATGCAGCCCATCTCCACCCAGCACAAGTGCTAACTGGGAACAACTGCAAACAACTTCTAAGCACACATGGGTGGAAGGGTACTGAGAGACAGAGGCCTGGACCATGCACTCTGGTGTGAATGTAGTAGCACCAGGAGCCACTGTGCCACCACCTTTCTCTATGGATCTTATATAGGGCTCATCTGGCCTTAGCAAGCAGCCCTTAGATCTGGGCAAGTTGCCCATTCCATCAGTCTTCCTGTCCCTAGCACGTCTGTCCTGGGTGCCAGCACTGGTCACTTTTTCTTTTTCTTAGTGGACTGATCGAGATGGCTAGAAAGAGAAGATAATGAGTAAGGAAGGGATGTTCACAGGTCTGTTTCTCTCAAACTTGCAGCCTTCCTCCCTGAGGTCAGCTTTCCCTCCAGGGAACAGACAGGACTGGGAGATGTAAACCCCCTCCCTAAAGGGAGAGCCTACAGAGCAGATTCAGGGCAGGGAGTCAGGGTGGGTGATACCGGGTATAGACACAGAGTCTGAAAGCAAAGGAGATCCAGAAGGTGGTGTCCTGGTGAGGCTGAAATTAGCACAAAGGCAGTGGCAGTCACTCTGTGACAGTGTTTGGTCCTAGGTAGGTGCTCAATGGATGTTCTGGATCTTCAATGGCCACTTGGAAAGCAGAGTGAGGCTTTCCAAAGCGGGATGAGGCTGTGGAAGTGGGGTTCACTGACACCTGGGGGCCAGAATTAGGGTAACAAGGTGGTGGTTGACAGCTGTCACATGATGGGGTAGACTCTGCTGCATCTACTATGGCTTGGAAAAGAACCGTTAAGGGGATGCCACTGGGTCAGACCTAACTGCTCATAATTCTAGAAGATTCTCTGGGGCCCAGTCTGTGTTCACTTCCTAAGAAGGCAAGTGACTAGCAGACATAGGTGAACACCCTTCTCTTGGGGACACCAACTCTTTTTTTTTTTTTTTTGAGACAGAGCCTCAAGCTGTCCCCCTGGGTAGAGTGCTATGGCTTCACTGCTCACAGCAACCTCCAACTCCTGGGCTCAAGCAAGTCTCCTGCCTCAGCCTCCCAAGTAGCTGGGACTACAGGCGCCCACCACAACGCCCGGCTATTTTTTGGTTGCAGCCATTATTGTTGTTTGGCAGGTCCGGGCTGGGGATTCGAATCCGCCACCTTAGGTGTATGTGGCTGGCGCCTTAGCCACTTGAGCCACAGGCGCCAAGCCGACACCAACTCTTTATAGCTCAGCTCCACCTCTCTTGCCTCCAAGGGTTGAAATGATTCCAGAAAGCAGCAGAGTCCTTCCTGGTCTGCCTGTGGGGGAAGTGGGTAGGGGATAGGCAAAGGAATAGCTAGAAACTCCCAACTTTAAAAGATCAATTAATTTTAGCAGCGGTCAGGGCCCTCTAGTTTCAGTTTTTAGTAATATTTTAGTGTTTTTGTTTTGTTGGGGGAGGGTTGGCTTCTAGTCCATAGCTTTCTGACCTTTTCCATACCATGACACACATAAAAATAATATTTGCTTGGCACACTGGGGAGAACTGGAGAAGAGCTGAGTTAAAGTTGAAGTTGCTGACAGATGAAGTTGCTGACAGCTGGAGTTGACCAACCCAGAGGCTCTGGCCATCCCAGTCACCCTGAAGGCTGAGGGCAGCGGTATCTCACATGGTCGGGAAGCTCTTGCAGTCAGCCCACTACACAATGAAGCCTGAGACGGGCTTCCGGAAGTTGGACAGCTTGTCAGGGTTTAATGGGCAGCAGATGATGCTGGGAATTAAGACTGAACTGTTTCCATGGCAGATTAGGGAGAACTCCCAATCTTTCTACCCACACTTAGAGCAGAAACAAAGCAGGAAATGATGGAGACAATATTAAGAAACCAGCTCCCTTAGGCCACTGGTTAAATGATGGATTTCTTATCCCATGTGCGCATTTTGTGCTGACACAGACACCCCTGAGTTTGCTGTGCTTAGATGAGGAGCTTCCCGGCCTTTCTACCTTGTGATGACGGGGAGGAAAGCTACCTGTCATTTGAGGCAAACCGTGATGGGAGAAAGACATTGAGAATGTGCCAGGATTTGTAAAAAAGCCCTCACCTTCTTAGGCCATTTCCAGATACCAGAACCAAAGACTGGAAAAGGTATTACCAGGTCCTCAATTTGGCACCTACCTAGACAGGATCTGCCCAAGTCACCAAAGAAAACCTCAAATGATTAAAAATCAAGGGGCATTGGAGGATTCTGCTATCTTTGAAACAGAGAACCAAGGCAGGCTTGTGGAGACCCTCAGAATGGACAGGTTTACCAGAGTCCATGGAAATGAAAACGCTGACCTCACCTTTGTCATCTCTTAGGCTCCCCAACCTATTTGCTTCTCTTTCCAATTCTCACTCCATTCAAATTTCAAAGATGTCTTCAACTTCTCTCTTAACAGTGGTGCTCTCAGGAACCCACACACACACAGGAACCCACACACTATGTGTATCCTGCCATTAGTGTGACCTGTTGTTTAGTAACTGCCTCGTCCTCAGACTCTACACTACATGAGTGCTTAGCACAGTCCCTTGTACACAGTAAGCATTTAATAATTAATTGTTGAATAAATGAATAATCGCTACCAGGATATGCCAAGCATTGGGCTATCCATATCATCTCTAATCATCACAAAAAGCTACAAGGGATAGAATACAAGCCCATTTTATAGGGAAGAAAACCAAGGCTGCAGAAGGCCAAGGGTGTAATCTAAGGTGAACCCATGGATACTGATTCCAAAGCTGGGGGCTGCTGATTATTGTCGACTCTATGCTGTACCCTCTTTGGCTCTTTGGGTCTCATTGCTCACGTTCAGGCAGCATCCACTATCACCCAGGTCTTGGCACACCTGTGCGGGGCAGGTGTTCACACAGACAAATGCTGACAGTGCAGAGGCAACAGACTCACAGTCCCGTCCCCCCCGCCCCCGGCCTTGAGATCACAGGTGGTGATCAGGATAGAACTGGTGTTATCTATTAGTAAAAAGTGCCACAACCAAACATGCAAGCAGGCCACCCGAGGAAGCAACGGGGCACAGGGCTCCTGGCAACCTACCGGCATAGTGGTAATTTGCTAAAGGATGACATTTTAACCTGACTGGCTTCCGAAGCAGCAGCATTTCCAGAGCAGCCTGCAAACCCAGGGGAGAGAAAAGGCAAGAGTCAGTCACAGGTCTGTGGGTCCTTGGAAGACTGTTTACCCAAAGGAGGAACGGGGTCAGCACTGCACAGGCTAGGGTGGGGGAACTAGAAGGAAAACCAGAGGGAAACTGCCCCAACTGGGGCTTCCTTTTGTTCAACATCCAACAAGTCTCATCATCCTAACACCCTCCCCATTCTGCCTGCTGGTCATGTCCCAGAAAACAGCCAAGACTGGACTCTTTCTTCCGTGAGGGCCTGCCAGCCTCAGACAGATGGGTGGGGCCTCCTCTGAATGGAGGCTGAGTCTCTGGGGAAGAGCTCTGAGGAAATGAGTGGGTGATTTGTAACTGTTCTACAGAAAAATTCCAAGTTTCACTGCAATTGAACATAAACAGCTGCATTAGAAATAACTCCTGCACATCATCCTTCCAGGGGGCCCAGCAGCTAGGTGCTAGCTAAATAAAGTCTTTCAAATCTGCCTCCTTAAACCTCCTTCACTTTAAAAAAAAACAATGCTACAGGTAGAGTTGAACAGTGGCTGGTTTAGGGGCCTAGAATTTTTTTTTTTTTTTTTGAAACAGTTGCTGTGCCCTGCATAGAGTGCAGTGGCATCACTGTAGCTCACTACAACCAATTCCTGGGCTCAAGTGATCCTCCTGCCTCTGCCTCCTGGGCAGCTGGGACTACAGGCATGTACCATGATGCCCAGCTAATTTCTTTCATTTTTAGTAGAGATAGGGTCTCACTCTTGCTCAAGCTGGCCTTGAAGTCCTGAGCTCAAACAAACCTCCTGCCTCAGCCTCCCAAGAGTGCTGGCTAAGACCCAGGATCTTGCTACTCTACATGTAGTCCATCCATCAGCAGTACTGGAACCACTTGGGAGCTGATCAGAAACGCAGAACTTGGGCCTCAATTCAGATCTGCTAAATCAGTATCTGCATTTTAACGAGATTCCCCAGGTGATTTGTGTGCACAGTAGAAGTTTGAGAAGCAAATAGGTGGCTCATGCCTATAATCCCAGTGCTTTGGGATCACTTGAGGCCAAGAATCTGACCATCCTGGGCAACAAAGCAAGATCCTATCTCTACAAAAATGTAAAAAAAAAAAAAAAAAAACCCCAAAACAAACAAACAAAAAACTAGGGGGGAGTGGTGGCATGTGCCTATAGCCCCAGCTAATTGGGAGGCTGAGGCAGGAGGATCACTTGAGCCCAGGAGTTCAAAGCTACAGTGAACTACAATGGTGCTGCTGCACTCTACCAGGATGACAGAGCAAGACCTTGTCTCTTCAAAAAAAAGTTCAAGAATTGCTACTCTGCAACCCTGATCTCAAACATTTAAGGATAGTTCTCCAACATTTTAGAAAATACCGGAAGGGTATCATAGTATTGAGACATTTGTTTATTTTCACATTTTCATAAAATCAAAATGCAGTCAGCTAGATTTGATACCAGGAAGAACCGTGTGTGTGTGTGTGTGTGTGTGTGTGTGTGTGTATAGATAGGGTCTCACTCTTGCTCAGGCTGGCCTTGAAGTCCTGAGCTCAAGCAAACCTCCTGCCTGACTGCCTCAGCCTCCCAAGAGTGCTGGCTAAGACCCAGGATCTTGCTACTCTACGTGTAGAGTGTGTGTGTGTGTGTGTGTGTGTATATATATATATAAATAAAAGAAACTGAGGTTAGTGACTGAGTGCTCTGGCCAGGCTAAACAGTCAACTGACAGCTCTGAGTCTGCAGAGACAGCGCCAAGGCTCAAGTTGGGGGACATCTGCAGAACCATGATAAAGGTAGAAGAATGGAACCAGGTGTACACAGTAAACATTATTTTGATTAGAGGAGAAGAGTTCCATAAACACCAAACTTTGGCTGATTTCCATAGTCGGGAAGAATAATCAGCTGAGTATAATAGGGTATTTTAGGCTGACTCTTGTTTAAAAGGCCTTCTACCTCCATCACTATGGACTCAGTTTTCTGATGTAAAATACAGGACAATGAAAAGAAATTCTGTTTTCTAGGACAGAGGTTCCCACAGTTGTAACTTAGGAACACATGTGTAAACATAAGTCCATTGGAGACTTTCCTCCTACAGGCTCTTAAATTCTAACTCACTCATTGAGATGAGGAACATGGAGGTCTGATCATCACTTTATGAGCAGACTGTATGGTACATGGACAATATAGAAACTTGGGACAATCCTCTTTCAGAATTCTGATGAGAACAGTATGAAGCTTGAAGCCTTGTTGTCATAGTTCCTTACCATCACATCACCTTTGGCCTCGAACAGAGAATGCAAAGCAAATTCAGAATTGGTCCCTCCACCTGGCAATGCACTCGAACAGCACAAATTTAGAAGATTCTCCACTGTTGGGAACAAGGAGAAGCCATTGCATCAGAGAGAGCCCAGTATCCCGAAAAAACACACCAAACCTGGAGCCAGTAATCTCAAATTAAGTCTTTCCGCCCACCTCTTCCCACATGCCAATACCTCTTTGCTGGAGATCATGGTTTTCCAGCTCTGGCCAGGGCTTCCATACTAATGTGGCCTTGTGTGTGTCCTGGGCCAGAGCAGAGACATCCTGGAGTTCTGGGATCTCTGCCTGGAATCTCAAGCCAATGTTGATGCGTCTTTAATGACAAGAAGAAAAACAACAAATAGTATAGTCTTTAATTTCATGGCCCAGGCCAAAGGCAATGGTCAGGAACTTGAAAAAGAAGGAAACCAGTTCCTTCTGTAAGAAGAATGCAAGGGCATTTCCTCATATTGTGACCCTAAGATTCCAGGCATGGCTTTTATCACTGGGATAAGGAACAGCTTTAAGATTGGAGAGAGATGTTTGGGGAGCAAGAGAGCAACCAGCCTGGGACTTCACATAGCTCCCAGTAACTGGGAGAGGAAGGGTAGCTACTTCCAAGAGAGCAGCTGCCCAGAGCATGGCTGATGGCATCTTTTAAACTGAAAAAAAGGTACAAATGCAAAGCATTTATTTCATTTTTATCTCTTTTAGGCCATTTCACATATATTATCCCATCTGAACCTCACAAAAATCTATGATATAAGCAAGGCAGTTATAATTATTCCATTTAAATATAAACCAATGAAAGCCTAGAAAAGTTAATTTGATGAAGAACAGACAACAAAACAGTGCCAGAACTCAGGTTTTCTGATTCCTGACTGAATCTACTTATCATGCTACCACCTGGCTGCTTTTCTGGGCTTACCCATGAAAAAACACCTTTCCCTTCCATGAGATATTCCATTGGATAATTCAAGCATTTAATAAGCCCATTTGGAGACTGGCCAAGAATCTGAGAAAGGGGATGGGGAAAGTGAGGACATTCATAAGGTGCCTTTTATGGAGGTGGGCAACCCAGGAAAAATGCCTTAGTGTCAATGAGAATATTAAAATACATGGCTACAATCAGGCTGGCCTGGGAAGCCAGAGATGGGGACACTAAGTTCTCTGGATACGGGGCTTCATGCTTTTACTATACATTTAGTTTTTGACAAAGGCCTTGTACTACTGTACAGGGAAACAATAACACCCAGGAAATAACTATGATCCCTTAATTTAGAACTTCTCTCTCAGTGTACTCTCTGACTATGGAAATACTAACTACACTTCTCAAGAAGCTTTTCCTTACGGTTCAACATCCACGGTCTGCTCTCCAGGCCCTGGGGTGACTGTCACATTGCTGCCATCAATGCTGTCTGAAACACAAAAACCAGAGATGACTGGTCAACAGGGAAGGGCGGTTGAAGAAAGTAAAGCAAATGGGCAATTACCTAATCAGTCATAATAGGACTCCTTTCCGAGCGACCCAAGCCAGAGTTACCCCCAACAGTCCTCAGGGAGCTGAAGGGAGTCGTTTGCCCATTTCTTACTCAGAGTGAGAAGCCTCCTGGCCCACATATGTCTGCTAAGCTACAAGGTATCTATGCAACCACTCTTGCTCCAGAAAGACATCCTGGCTACTGACCTCTCATGGTTGATTTTTATCAAGCATGCAGAAAACGTCAAGGCTTGATCATGGGTGTGGTCTTTTTTTTTTTTTTTTTAAGATACAGAGTCTTACTTTATCACCCTCACTAGAGCGCTGTGGCATCACAAATAACAGCAACCTCCAGCTCCTGGGCTTAGGAGATTCTCTTGCCTCAGCCTTCTGAGTAGCTGGGACTACAGCCGCCCAGCTATTTTTTGTTGCAGTTTGGCTGGGGCCACCCTCACTATGCGGCCAGCGCCCTACCCAGTGAGCCACAGGTGCCGCCCGGTGATACCTCATTCTATTTGCACCGTCATCCAGGGCATGGTCTTAGGTAGTGGGTGCACACTTCAATTGTTTCCTTACAGTGATCACTTGTGCATTTGTCGCCCTAGTAACACCAGGATTTCCTTTTGGATAAAGTCTGTATCTTTCTCATTCTAGGTCTTTCTTAGCACCTAGCAGTGTCAGGTACACTCCACAAAAGTCTGGGATAAATG
The DNA here is from genome assembly GCF_000181295.1 of Otolemur garnettii. NCBI lineage: Eukaryota > Metazoa > Chordata > Mammalia > Primates > Galagidae > Otolemur > Otolemur garnettii. The sequence continues at coordinate 12,844,337 of NW_003852426.1, forward strand.
AGAAAACTAAAGAAAGTGAGGCCTCCCAGGGCACTACCCAGCACGGATAGGAGCAGATCCCCAGGGTCCCCAAGGAGGCCAAAAGGGGTGACTCACTGGAGCGACACAGCAGCACCCGCGGCGTGGGCGTCAGGGGCGTCAGGGGCAGCTGGGGGTGGGCGCCGGGGCCGTGCCCGGAGATGAGGACATTGCTGAAGAGCCCCGAGCCCTGGCGCACCGGGCTCAGCATGGGCGGGGGCGTGTAGGGGGGCAGCTCGTGGGTGGGGTCCAGGAGCAGGTGGTCCCCCAGGACGCGCGGTGAGCGCAGCTGGCTCTGGTAGAGGGTGGCGCCCGAGTAGGAGGCTGCCGGGACCGGGTTGTAGGAGGGCGGCGGCGGGATGAATAGCGGCTCGGGCCGGTGCCGGAACTTTTTCTTCTCCTGCACGGTCTTCAGGGGCTCCTCGGCTTTGGGTGGGCCGGGCGGATGCTTTCTGGGGATTTCCTAAAACAGGAAGAGGGCGCTGATTAAATCCATAGGCTTTCCCTCACAGGCCATTAAATGCACAGGATCCAGAAAGGGGTTTTTCTACTGTCCTAACAGGGGCTCCTCGCCGCATCACTCCTCCCACGCTGACCACATCCATTCCAGGCAAAGCGAGTTCCGGGGCTTGACTCGGGAAAAGAAAACTTTGATTTTCCCTACTGTCTGGAAAGAGCTGGGTTGGTAAGAATAGTGGGCGAGACAGAAGCAATAAATTAGAATTCTTGATTGCTTATCACTACATTCCCATCGGATTGAATGGAATTCAGCTGAGTGGGCTCTTTAATGTCCCCCCGTTCTCCAGGGACAGACATCAGGGACAGATACCACATGTTCTGAAAAGCGGGCAGAATAATCTATTCAGGGAGGCCGGGGCTGAGGCAGTGGGGCAGGAAGAGGAGGTTTGCGCCTAGCCAGGGCTCCCGGGGCCAGCAACCTCCACTGGGCCCTCCTAGGTAACGTTCAGGATGGGGAGAGCCATCTGTGATCGTTAAGGACCCGTTAATGTGCTCTCCTAAAAGACGGAACTGGATAGCCTCCCCCTCACCACCCGTCGCTAGTGCTCCCAGAACTGGCGGCTCATGTGTAGCAAGCCCTTCTCCTGGTTTGGCTTCCTGTCAGCGGAGTTAGTTTGTTCTAACGGCAGCGGAACCAAGCTCAGTCTGGAAGGAAGGAAGATTTGCCACATGGATACATATATACCAATAGGTAAACAAATGCACGTAAATAGAGAAGCAGGGCATGCCGAAGCCAAACAGAAACAGGCTTAGAAGTGTGCTAGCATCAGTCCAGAAAGTTAAGAGCTGGGTGTGGCTGGGAGAGGCGGTGCCATACCTGCAGAAAAGTTCTAGGGAGTCTGTGGTACCCTCCCAGGCCCTGTCAGCCAGCGAACAGTCACAGCCACAGTTCCTGGTGATTCCTGTGCCCAAGGTGGAGCCTGAGTAGGAGGCAGCAAGGGGTGATGGGAAGGGTTGGCCATGGTCATGTGACCAGCTGTCTCCATGCCATGTGACCTGCTCCTCTGCCTCTAGCTCCTCTTGCTTCTAGCACCTCAGGCTCTGCCCCCTCCTAGTCTTCCGAGATGCTCCCTCACCTCTAGGAGGGGCCTCCGGGAGGACAGCGGGCCTCCGCGTGAGGTGCAGAGCCCCTCCTCGCCTGCAGGGGGCTCCCCTGCCCCCGCCGCCGGCCCCTCCGCCCCCTTTGCCCACCAGAGGGCTCCTCGGCATCTCGGGCTGAGGAGAATGGGGAGAGGCCCAGGCCCCTCAACCGGGGAGCAACCGTGTTGCTGGGTAACTGATGAGGTCACCTAAGTACATGCAGACTCATGTGATCTCAGCCCTGCACTAGAATCCAGACCTCAGCACAGGGCTCCCTCTCCTCGGCCTTCTGTCCTGTTTCTTGAGCTAAAAGCCCTGATTTTCTGATCCCCCAGGCCAGGCTGAGAGCCACCGGGCCAGTGAAGCCACCCACTGTGCCCACCTGGATGTCACTTAAGAGGAAGCATTTACACCGTTCCACACCGCCAACGATCTGGACTCTCTGAGGACAGGGCCACGCCCTGAGAGATGAAATAGCTCTTGCCCACAGAGAAGGATGAGAACCACTGATGAGTCCAATCCCCTCCAGGTCAGGGGCAGAAACTGGGGCTCAAACAGGAGGAGGTCGCAGCTGTTTTCATTCCAGCTGGCTAGGAGCAGGGCTGGGATTAGAATGCTTTAATTTCTTTACATTACATGCCAGGACCTTGCTCACAGTTACTCTATCCCACCTGTGTACTTCCATTTCAGCCTGTCTCCTCACCGATGCTGTCTCCCTCACCCTTCCATTAAGTCAAGTTCATCCCTTCCTTCAAAACTCCCTAATTATGGTCTCCTGAGCAAACCCATACCAAACTCCCTTGCCTCTCCCCAGCCCTTAATTACTTAAGCTACCCAGGTGTCATCCTATCCAGCCTCACCCAGGCACTGGGTTCTCATATGCCCTCGTCCTTCTCTCACCATCTTGAATTGAGAGTGGGTGGTGTGCTGCTTGGGACTCTAACTCCTGTGGGACTAGGAACCCTTGATCAAGACCTCCCCAAGGGTAGAAACTGTCTCTGCTCTGGGCAAAGAAGGCGCCTGATCTTGGATACATCATTTCATTTCCCTGCCTGTCACTGGCCCAAGTCCTGCTTACTTAGGAGAATCTTCACCCAGAGGGTCTCCATCAGGCTCTCTCCTTCTTAGACCTTGATATTACACAAGGAACCAGAAAGGTTCTTTCTGGACTTTGCTAATTCTCTTAATTACCATCCCTGCCTCTATGCTGGCCCAGTCCTACCTTCATGCCTCCTGATTTTCCACAGCCACCTATTCTCTAATGACAAATCTGACCCAACACAGCACTTTGTAGGAAGGGGATAGGTCTGATACAGCCAACCACATAAATGCTCTAGGGGTAATAAATGAGGGGGTCGGGAGAGAGAGAGAGAGAGAGAGAGAGAGACTGCTCCACAGCCAAGCTAAGCTGCTTGGGTGAAGCACTTAGAACTTGAGACAGAGGAGAACTGAACACTGAGTGAGAAACACACATCTCTTTGCTTTCCTGAGACCGGGGGTGGGTGGCTTTCAGTGGAACTATTTTGAGAACTTTAACATATTACGTTCTCTGGGGTATTAGAGCAGGTGTGATAATAAAATATTAAGCATCTGGTAAGGGTGATCATCAGACTAGATTCCAGGGCTTGCCTGGAGGCCATGCTGTACCATGGGTTACTTTTCTAGTTGGTGGATTTGGGAGGTCTGGAGATCTTGGGGAAGGGGCCAGACCCTGGGGCAATAGCTATTTATTAATTGGGGCAGTATTTCCATATTTTAGTAACTGGTATGGTTGTTATTAGTGATTACCAGCTGAATTATCATCTATGCTTAAACCTGGGAATATCTTCAGGTCTTTCAGAATCTAACCCAGACCAGCAGCCTGGTAGAGTAACAGGCATTAATGGGCCGGGGGCAGTGTGGACAAGGATGGCTTGCCAAGGTGGCCACAGAGGCTCAGCCCTGAGAGGCAAGTGACTTTCGGAGAGCCACCCCATCTCTAAGAAAGCAAAGGGATGTCCCCACCCCAGGCAGGTGGGCCAGAGCAGCAACTCACAGCAGGCGTGCGGGGGGCAGCCCCTTGGGGTGAGTGTGGGGGAGAGAGGGTCATCCTCACGAGCACAGGCATCTCGTCGTCCGACATCGAGCTGGCTGGCTTGTCTCTGGCGGAGGGGGCGGCAACGGTGCTGTTGGTGAAGCCCTGAGAGCTGGGCTTGGGTGGGAGAAGCTTGACAGGGACAGACACGGGCATGACCATAGGTGTGAGGCTTTCTGCCTCAGGAGGGAGCTGCGGTGGCGGCTGGGGCGGAGGCGGCAGTGGCGGCTGGGGCGGAGGCGGCGGGACCTTCTCTCCTTCCTCCTACACAGACAATAAAGGCTTTGATCCTGGGCTAAGAGCAGCTCTCACAAAGGGGGGATACACTTTGCTTTTCCTGAGAGGCTTCAGGTGTGGGAACAGAGAACCACTGCAGGGTGATTCCTTCCTGCAACCCTGAGTCCTTTGGCTGGAGTGATGGTGGTTGGTGGTAGACAAGGCCGTGCCCTTTATTTTCCATGGGTAATAAATCTTGACCATGCATCACCTGTATATTAAAATATTGCCAACATTTTTTTTTGTGTGTGTGGCTGTAACTGCTTTTAAAGAAAAGGCCTGGGCTTATAATCAGTCCAAAAAATGTCTGATCTTGTGTAGGAGTTTTTAATTCTATGGGTCTTGGTCTACTCATTTGTCAGTGGAAATAGGCATTCCATGCTAAATTTTATCCACATTGGGAAGCCACATTGGAAATGCAAAACATGTTACTTTTAACAAGTGAAGACAAAGCTTTTTAAAATTTTTTTTTTGAGACAAAGTCTCAAGCTGAATGCTGTGGCGTCACAGCTCACAGCAACCTCCAACTCTTGGGCTTAAGAGATTCTCTTGCTTCAGCCTCCCAAGTAGCTGGGACTACAGGTGCCCGCCACAACGCCTGAATATTTTTTGTTGCGGTTGCCTGGGCTGAGTTCGAACCCGTCAGACTTTGTGTATGTGGCCGGGGCCCTAACCACCGAGGTATGGGTGCCGCCAAGACAAAGCTTTTTTAAAAACATCTGTCATGGCCAGGAGATGGGGTGATCTGGGTAATCCAAAATTTTGGTTAACAGAGAGTTAAAAGACTTAAATTAAGAGCAACAATATTTAAAGAATTCTGAGAAAATTATTTGAACTGTAAAACTCATGCTACCTAGATATCCTACCTAAATAACCCAGATGGTATTTAAGGAGCTTTGGATGTTAAAGCCAAACACCACTGCACTGGTGAACTGAAAATTCTTTCTCTAGCTATTGGCCACTGATCTGGAAGACCCCAGTGGCTGTGGTCTTGGGTGCTTCAAGCAGAAGTTAAAAATAATATTGCACATTTTCCTTTGCTGTCTTCTCAGGATAGAGAGGCTGGGATCCCTTAGAAGTCTTTCTAGAAGCTCTGTTTTGACCCTTGGAGGAGTAAGGGCTGTTTGACCTGGCTGGCTCCCTGGGTCAGAGCTGAAGCATTCCTGCCAAGAGAGGACAGTACCTCTCCTCACAGGGCTCACCTCACTCTGTCTCATGGCGGCAAAGCAAAGCAAGCAACACATGGCCTGGGAAGGACTGGACACTGGCTCCTGCTAACCTGTTTGAGGCTGGGGGAGGCCCTCATTCCCCCGTGGGACCGCATGTGGCCATTCAGGGCAGGTAGGTTCTTGAACTCCTTCAGGCAGATGGAGCACGTCAGCTTGTTCTTGGCATCAAACTGCTCCCCAAATACTCCTTTGGCTTGGCCACTGCTCCAGGGTAGGGCCAAACAGAGAGGACAGACATGTTGAGAAGGGGAAGCAGTGACGTCACAGGACCTCATACCCTCAGCTAGCCCATTTTATTCATCCAGTGCTCCCAGGTCCAAGGCCTCACTTTTATTGCCCCCATACTCTTCAGAGAACTAAGCCCAATTTACAGATGAAAAACTGAGACTCGGAGTGGGAAAGATCTTACTCAAAGTCATGTAAGAGTTGAACAAAATGTCCTTCTTCATTCCAGGCCTCCAGGCACTGGGTTTTCCCCATCTATGGCTCTAATGATCTTTCAGTCACCGGGAGCCCACCTTCTCTAAAAGCCAAGTTCATAGAGACTTGTCTAAGTCCTCTGGGGCAGCCTACACATAGCACATTTCAGCAGTTTCTCAGGTTCTGGCTAAATCTCTAGATGCCCATCAGAGGAGTAAGCAAGTCTATCCTATTCACCACTGCATTCTCAAAGCCTTGCTCTATGCCTGGCACTCAATACATGTTCACTAAATGGACAGTGGACTGAACACAGGCTTTGGAGTCAATCGCAGTGTGGTTACTTACTTGATGGTAACAGTGAGCTCTCTGAACCTCAGTTTTCTCATTTGTAAAATAATAGCGAACAGTTATTCGTTGCTAACTATGTGCAGGCAAATGGTAATCGTAGCTACCTTCACTGGGTTACTTCATTACAAAGCATGACATACAATACCTAGGATACAATGAATGTGCAAAAACAAAAGCTCTATTATTATTTTTACACACTTCTTCAAGGAACTGACCTTGAGTTTAGAAATAAAGCATGACAAACAACTCAGGAAAACTTCTCCCAAAATACCAACAAACCTCCACTCAACCTACCTTGACTCAGGGGACCCTGGCTGGGCTCTCCCATCAGGTAGGTGCATCTAATTTTGAGCCAAGCAGGACACCGAAAAAGAAGAAGAGAAAAAAATGTGTTTCTGAAAGGAGGTGTCCTCCAGTGGCAGACCATGGAGATGGCCCCTCTCTCCACCTCCTGCCAACCCCGCTCACATCCACATATGCCTCTTTCTTCCACACCCCACTTTTTTCATTAATTGTTCTCTGATTTGGGACCACTGCCTCACTCTTGCAGCTGCTGCCAGCCAGAAACTCACAATCTCCCACCGCATACTGTCCTATTGTCCCAGTGCACAGACAGGCTCCATTCCCACTAGGGACACAGACAGAAATGCTGGCTGACACAGCATCGTGTAGAGAGACCTGCTGGAATTCTTTCTTAAAATCCTTGGGCGTGTCATCTCATTTTTATGTTCACCAAAGCTCTCAGTGACTACCAGCTCTGAACCTTAGACAAAACTAAGTCAGGTGGAAGTTCATCTCTGGCCCTCAATCTCCACCAGGGGCCTCTCTCACCCAACCAGTCCCTATTTGGGGTCTTCTCCTCCCAAGAATCTATTGTCACATGAGTGTAGCACTTGGAACATGGCAAGACATGAACAGCGCCTAGCACAAAGTAGACCATTTTGTGGTCAAATACTTCTGGGAACTAATCAAGGCTTAGCCATGGTGCATAGGATGAATCTGGCCTGCAGACATGTTTTGTTGTTGTTTTTTTAATCCTGAATGAGCATGCCATTGGATAGGGCATCTGCTCTCTAGTCTACCACTGTTGCTACCACCCCCTACTATTTCATACCAGACTGTTGTGCTTATTCACTTTACCAGTCTGGATCCTGTGAATAGCTAAGGTTTTTATCTCTGCAACTATGAGAGGTATCCTTTTGGGAAGATTCACAATGCATACTAGCCCATTAAAGGCCACAAGAACCCCTGCAGTATAGTAACCTACTTCACTTTAGGAAACCCCAAATTTATTTAGCCTGAGAATCCATTGTTTCCTTAGCAATATCCATGAAATATTCTGTGGGACTGCTGTTCTGAGCAAATATGTTTTGAGAAATGCTGTCATTATGGCTCCCTACCCAAGGGGGCCCAAATATAGATCCAAGGGGCTGAGATATCCCCACTGGGTGGTCCCCTGACATCTGACTTAAGGTCTTAATCATTACATGATCATTTAGGACATCTTCTTAGTGTAGTTCCATGAGCAAAGGACTACATCCAAGTTGATTTTGTATTCCAAAATCTGGCCTATCTATGTCTAATGCCTGGCATGGACAGTGCTTGACACATACAGGTTAATATCTGTGGAATGAATAAAGAAAAAAAGCGTTGAAGGGGATGGAGAGAGGACTGGGCACTGCAAAGACAGCCCTAGATGACCCTGTAACACACTGAGGTACTGGGAGAAACTTCCACTGGGCGCATACCTGGGGCCACATGGCACCGGGAGACAGCTGCTGATGCTGAGGCCCCATGTTGTTGAGGTGGACTCCACTGGGGGACAGGAACGGTCGATGAGGGAGGGCACTGCTGACACGGGTTAGGTCCGAGCTTGCTGAGTCTCCCATTCCCGTGTCAGGAGGCCCCAGGTCCCCGTGAGAGCTTGGCATAGCCTGGGCCTGCCTGTCGCTGGGATAAGTCTTTAGCTGACTATCGTCACGCTGCTGGTGCTGGGGCAGGTGGCTCTGCTGGTAGAGGGGATGGCTGTAGGACTGCTGGGGCTCTTGGTAGTAGTATTGGGGCATGGAGCCCAGCTGAATCAGCTGCACAGCGTGCGCCTGCTCCGGGGTGTACTGGTGTGGGTCCCTGTGATAAGAAGGGGGCTGCAGGTGCATCTGTGGCTGCTGCTGCTCTTGCAAGTGCTGCATCATGGGTTGGGACTGATAATACTGAGGTATCTGCATTGAACCCTGCCGCTGCTGCAGCTGGAGCTGCTGCTGCTGCTGCTGAGGCTGTGCTGGGCGAATCTGCTGTGGCTGCGGTTGCATTTCTTGCATGGAGAGACGCTGCTGCCCACCTTGCTGCTGCTGCTGTGGGTAATACTGGTGCTGCTGCATCTGTTGCATGTGCTGTGACAGCATCTGTGGGGCCTGCAATGGCTGTCCTCCCTGCCCTGGCACCTGAGCCAGTGGCTGCTGGTAGTCATAATATAGGTGCCCTTGGGGAGGGTGCTGCCCCACCTGAAGAGCTGGCTTGGACAGCCCACCAGTGAAGCCAGGGTGAGGCTGCTGGGCCACCTGCTGGTAGCGAGAAGTTATAGCCGGTGCTGGGGGCTCCATGGGCTTTTGAGACAGCAGCTGGCGGAGGGCACTGTCAGGGGCTCCATCCATCACTGCTGACTGGGTGTGCAGCACCTGGGCCATATTGTTGACCTGAATCCGCAGGTTTTGGTTGGCAAACACCTGGGTGAAAGAGTCCAGCTTGTGTAAGACACCGCTGGTAAGCTTCTGGGTCCGGATCTCACTGGCCTGGGAATAGGTATATTGGTAGCCATCAGTGGGCTCAGACTGGGCTGGTGCTCCCCACATCATATTTGAGTTGGCCAGGTTGCCACGCAGCTGGACATGGTTTCCAGACCCTGCATGGCCTCCCCATGCTCCCTGCCTTGAGGTATCCATTTGGCCAAGGTTTTTGGAGCCAACAGGCAAGCCCAGACCATCCCGTGTGTCTTGAGGGAAGTGGGGAGAGATAGGCGAGACCTGAGGGGCATCCATTCCACCCCCTGTGACTGTATTCCCATAGTTGTGGTTCAGCCCACTGTGGACGCCAAGTGGTGGCTGTTGGTAGAAAAGGTTTTCACCACTGTGGGCCACGTGGTTGGTCTTGTACAGTTGCTGATCCCCCATGGTGTCTGCTTTAGTTGCCGATGTCCAGCCACAAAACCATAAAAAAGGTAAATGAAACAAACCCAAAAGGACTGAGACCCTGAGAAGCTGAGAGAAAGTGTCTGCGCTACTCCACGGCTGACATGTCTGTGAATGTGGCTGGAGCCAGGTGTTCCTGGTGGCCTGTACCAACCATGTGCAGAGTGGGGGGTTTTACATTCTCACCCGGGCTAAGGTATGGACCAAACACCACTGTTGTGAGGAGAGGCCGCTCACACCTGCAAGACAAGATGCAAAAGACAGGAAAGGATTTACTGGATGTTCTGTGATAAGCAGTCGTATCTACTACGACCAGTTGTAAAAATGACTATACAACAGGAGACTTTCGATTAAAGATAGCCAGTGTTGGCTGGGTGTGGTGGCTCACACCTATAATCCTAGCACTTTGGGAGGTGAAGTGGATTGCCTGAGCTCAGGAGTTCAAGACCAGCCTGAGCAAGAGCAAGACCCCATCTCTAAAAAGTAGCCAGGTATTGTGGCTATTGTGGCCACAACATGTGGCCATGTAGTCCCAGCTACTTGGGAGGCTGAGGCAAGAAGATCGCTTAAGCCCAGGAGTTTAAGGGTTCCTGTGAGCTATGATGCCACGGCACTCTACCCAGGGTGACAAAGTGAGACACTGTCTCAAAAAAAAAAAGGAAATAAAAATTGCCCGTGTTATGCACTCCACACCCTTTACACTGACCCTGCAGATGTTGGCTCTCGCTTGAGATGCAAGTCTTGTACTTTCATGCCATTTTCAATGGCTCATTAGTTCATTGATTTGTTAATTCATTGTTTTGCTCATTGATTAATTCATCCGTTCTTCTGGGACTCTGCTATTGAAAGCCCAACACTATTCTAGGACCTGTGGGAAATACAAAGACATTTACGATGTGCATTAATCAATTTATCTGTTCTACAAATATTTATCAGACACTTAATAACTGTAAGGCACAATACTAGGAAGTGATTAAGACATGGGGCCTACTCTTAAGGAGTGCATTGCTAGAAGAGGTGATGAGTCACATGAATAACTATAAATACAAAGGGAGAGAGATGCGTGTAATAAGAGATACAGAAATCCAGCAATTCGGCTCGGCGCCTATAGCTCAACCGGC
>NW_003852426.1:12854939-12935136 GCF_000181295.1 Otolemur garnettii
AGAGTATTGCACACATTAGTTTGCTTGTCAGGTCAACATCTCCCTGCTCAGGCTATAGGACTTGGTCATACCGAGGCATGTATGTTGTATATAAATTTAAAAGGTTATTTTAAAAAGTTACCCAGCACCACCATTTAGAGATACATTTCCAATATAATCTAATCATGGATGTTTATTAATTAGTTATCCAGATTAGTAATACATTTGTTGTTTTGATCAATTGCAGACTATTAATAGTTGTAATGATAACTGAAACCAGAGGCAATTTTAATACTTAGAGCTTTATGATTTCAGGAAATTAAAAAAGTCTCAACTTGATATAAGATTGTTAGAGAAATACGACAAGGAAACAAAAGAAAGGGGGTTAAGCCTAAAAATATATTACATATATTACATTAGGATGAAGGTCAGTGGGGGAACTGCTGTGGTGTTTCGATTCCACAGGATAAATTTAAAACACCGATGTAATAGTTTTACTTAAAAATATCAATGTTTACGATATACTAGAAATGGCATCTTTTATAAATGTACGATAAAAAATGCAGATGTAAACTTAAAAATGTGTGAGGGGTTAAAGAGTTTTATTGGACTCCTGTAAAAAGTTTGAAGTCCATTGCAGTCATCCCTCTCGACTGGGAGTGAGCTGAGTTGGTCTGTTCCTTTCTGAAGTACAAGAGAAAAATGGAAAACTTCAGAGTCAGAGGTCTGGTTGGGTGGTGGCAAAGGTGGTGGGAGCAGACTCTGAATAAGAAGTTAAGCCGTGAGCAGAGAATGGGGGTTCTAAGTGGAGGCTGGGTGCGACAGTGCTGCGTTTCAGAAGCAGGGAGACCAATTCCCCTTGCTGCTCACAGGGTGGTCCAGATCACCTGGGCGCTGGTTACAAGTGCTGAACAGGCTCCAGCTGAGATCTACTGTATCAGAATCTGCTTGTACTGAGATGACCTTCACCTCAAACTGAGTTGAGAGGCACAGTATTGGCAGATTCTTGCTGCCTCCAGTTTAAGACCTAAACTCAAATAATGGTGACAAGGGAGAAATAAAACATCCTCTGTACTGCCAAGGGGCGTGCCCCTTCCTTGAAATGTCCTGTCCTTTAGGAACTTGTGGCCCTGTCTGAGGAGACATCCCTCCTTTCCTCACACGTAATTTACCCCCTGACAGCCTCATTCACTACCCACCACTCCCAATGACCAGCCCCAGCTCAGCTGGTCTGAGCTCGTGCTCAGCTGCTTACTCATCATCACTACTTCCAGTTCAAAGGCAATGCAACATCATTTCTCCTGAATGAGATGCGTTTCAGTGAGCTCTTTCTTCGAAACTGCCGTGCTCCCTTCTACCACAGGACCTTTGTATATGCTGCTCCCTCTACATCTAACCAAGTATTAATGTATATCCTTCTGATCTCAGCTCAAACTACACATTCTCAGAAAGTTCACCAGGACCCAAACCCCATGTCTACAAAGAGTCCCCTTCTTAAATGCTCTCATTAGATCATATTCCTTTAACTCTTTCTTCTCCCTTAACCAACCACCACATCCTATCAGTTTACCTCCTAATACTTTCTTAATATTTAGTTTTCTATGGTCCCACTATTACCATTCTTGTGCAAGACACTGTATCTGTTTTCTGGACTATTCCAACAGTCTTCTAACTTGCCTTCCTGTCTCCACTGGTGTCCATTCTCTAGACAGTAGCAGCAAAACAACTTCTCAATATGTAACTCTTGACTCCCATCATCCCACTATTTAAAACATTTGATGGCATCCTAGTGTTAGGTTAAACATAAAACCCATTAATCAGGCTGACAGGGCCGTAAATAATCTGTCTTTAGCCTCCTACTATGTTCTTCTTCTCCCTCTTTTTGCTCCTCTGTTGTCCTCTCCAACCTAGGCCTGCTGGTCTGACCTCAGTTCTTTGAACCTGCCATACTCCCTCCCACCACTGGGCCTTTGCACATGCTCCTTCCTCCATTTGAAGAGCTTGCCCCCTTGATTTTGCCAAGTATAGGGCATTTTTCAAATCTTAGCTCAATGCTTTCTCAGAAACTTACCCTAACTCCAATGCTCAAGTCTATATCAGGTTTCTTTCTTATACATTCTCATAAAACCATATTCTTTTCCTTTGGACTACTGTTCTCAGTTTGTAATTGTACTTTCACGAGGGCAATTACTTGATTAATAGATCTTTCCCTAATAGACCAGGAACCAGGTCTGTTTTTATCTGTGATTCTATTCCCAGAACCTACTGTAAAGCCCTGTACACTGCACGACCTCCAATAAGGAATTGTTGAAGGAAGGGTAATGTTTGATGAATATAAATCATTGAATGAAAAAAAAATTAGATGATAATGATCAAGTGTCCCAATGAGTTGAGACAGGCAAAAAAAGATACTCAGTATGGGTGGAGCAGATGTTAAGTTCTCACAGAGAATGAACAGATTTCACCTAGTCCTGGTCGACTGATAGGGTTTATAGAGGTGGAGAGGACCAGAAGAGTATTCTGGACAAAAGAACAGCATGAATAAAGGGATTGAGTTGGGTACAGGGGTCCATGCTAGGGTGCCATGCTCTTGTCAGGAACTCATTATCAAAGATCAACTGAATTTGTAAGGTAGGGTTAAATTGTGGAGGGCTTTAAAATGACATCCAACAGTGGTACCCTGTAGGCATTAGGCCTGATGATTTCAGAATGCCCTACCCAGCTTAAACCTCTCCACGTAAGCACTCTAGAAAGTCTTCCATAAAGTCACCTCCCCAGGAAGAATTACTTGTTGAAACTAATCAGCCTTTGACCATTACTGATTTCATATATCTCTACCACGGCCCTGCTGGTAGAATGGAGACTAGTTAAGTCCTTTCAAACTGCTGGGAAGAGGAATCACTTTGTATTCTGAGCTACAGGAATCTAATCTTTATCTGTTGATATTTTTGGAACTGAAATGTAGTTTCTTATAGCGCAGAACCTCAGATGGAACCCTGGGTGGGTTCCCAAAGTATGAGGTTCCTGGGCTAGCAACATCAGCATCATTTATAACTTATACATGCTAATTCTTAAGTCTCATCCAGACTCACTGAATCAGAAACTCTGGTTGCGGCCTGGCAGTCTGTGATTTAACAAGCCTCCCTGGTGAGTCTGATGCACACTCAGTGTGAAGATGATTGGCTTAGGAGGTCATCTAATCTCCCCACAGTACAGATGAAGAAACCAAGGCCTTGAGTTGTAACTTCTAGGCCTTGAACAGTGCTTGGTTTATAGTAGGCAAAGAAGAGTCATTTGTTCAATGAAAGAGAGGGAAAACGACTTCTCTAAAACGACATAGGAAGATAATGGCAAAACCATGTGCCACTTATTTTACATTAAATTTATATTTTTTGAATGGGTACTATATTCACATGGTTCAAAATGCAAAAGCTTAAAAAAGACATACGAAAGAGTGAAAATTATCCTAACTAAATGCTTGAAAATAAAGTGAAAAATTATAGCAATTTTTTACAAGTATATGTGAAAAGTCTCCCTCCCACCCCTTTCTCCAACCACCCAGCCGCCCCTCCTGGGACAATCAATCAGGTACTTATACATCCTTCTGGAGACATTTTATGTGTGTACAGAAGAATACTTGTACACAGTCCCTTTTATACAAATGGTAACCTGCTAGGCCCACAGTTTAGCATCTTGCCAAAGGCTATTTAAAATATATCATTTAGAATTTGGAAACTGTTCTCAGTAGATTAGCCAGTCTCATAGAATTCTTCCAATACCAACTCAGGATTCAAGTCTTTATTATTCTAACAAGGTAACTGTTTGCTCATTAGGTATAACATTTCCTCTCGGGTAATTGGTACCAGAAGCTTTTTCATTCATGAACTAATTAACAGAACTACCACTTTCACATTTCTTCCATCAATTCCTTCCTTAGAACAAGACTCCAGTCCTCCAGAGTGGGCTCAACAAGTGCCCACTCAGAACCCAAGGCATCCTCTACACTCCTTGCTGCCTGTGACTACCTTTCCTGCTCACTGACCATATCACAGTCAAGCAACCTACACCTATGCCCGTCTCTCCACTGCTTGTCCAGTCACTCTGAGGTAGGGACAGCAGCTTATCCATCATGGGTCACCAGTGACTAGGATATAGCAGATGTTCAACAAACACTGAACAGAAATGCTGAACCCCGCAAATGAGGCCCCAGAGCAGGTCATTTCACTATCCAAGTCCCATCCTTTTAACATGGACTGAAGGACAGAATTTACTATTTTCTGTTGAAGGCAGAGTGCCTTCAAGCACCAAATTTTGATAGGCTGTAGATAATAATACAGCTTGACAGAGACCTCCTAGCTGGGAGGTTGACACACTTTTTCTGTATAGGGACAGCCAGTAAATATTTTCAGCTTTGGGGACCATACATATGGTTTCTGTCATAACTCTGCCATATGTAGCGTGAAAACACAGACTGTATATAAGTGAATGGGCGTGGCCATGTGCCAATACAACTTCATTTATGGACACTGAAACTTGAATTTTATATAATTTTCACGTTGAGATAATATTGTTCTTCTTTTGCTATTTCTTTAACGAATTAAATATGTAAAAATCCTTCTTAGCTCACAGGCTGTACAAGAATAGGCATGGGCTGGACTTGGCCTGAGCCACAGTTTGGTGTCCCCTGTTCCAGAGCATCAAAGTCTCCCCACCGCCTACCCTTGCTCTGGGGGCATCAAGAGACAGGACCACAGTCTGCAAGGAGGATGTCTGTCCTAGGGGCCATCCTTTGAACTGGAGAGAGAGACAGAGAGATACAACAGGAGAGGAAGTTGACTTTGGCCAAGGTCTCAGCAGGACTTGTTTGCTTACAATTCTGAAGGGATAACACCCTGCTACCGCCAGACCACCACTGCTTGTTTGAAGAAGACAAACCAAAAAGATTTTCCTTTTTCCAATGCTGAGCCATCCGTTAGAGACTGTATACACAATTCCCCAAATGCCTTGGCTTGTGTTTCAGTCAAGCCTCCTCTCGGTCTGTCGAGGAAGCTCAACCCTACTCCCCTGGGATCTTCCTACTTCAGCTCTCTCCAAACGCCTCAAAGGAGGCAGGAGCCAAGGGCAGTTCCTAGTTCGTGATTCCCTTTTTAGCAACGTTGTTATTCTAAATGCTTTTTGATTAGTCTACTAAATAAAGCCAGTGGGTATTTTATAATCCACTAACCCGATTATCAGGGACATGTGCTGCCAATGACAGCGGTTAGGCCTAAATCTTCCTCAGTGCAGAGTGACCGGCTCGCTCTTATTCCTTCTCAGCCCCACCACTTCTGCACAAGGTGCATGCCAACTCTGAGCTGCAGGAGGATTTTCAAGGCTCCATTTGGGTGTTCATTTCTCCAACCTTTGATCTCACCCTGTGGCATCAATTTTTCCCTTCAAGCCCTGGGAATCAGAAAGAAGCCCAACTTACAGCCTGTAAAGCTGTGAAACGTAAGGTTTGGACTTTGCTTCCTATAGATGGCTCTCCTTCAGGAAAAAGACTGGCACCATTTCCCTGTTTGGTGTGGAGGTTCCTGGTTCTCACTGGGTCGCCACTAGTAAAGTCCCTGGTAAAGAAGCATTGCCTCCTCTGGGCTGGCAATGGTTCTTTACCAGTGGCGACCACATGCCACTTTTCTCCCTGGCTGACATGGGGTGGGGAGGATGCTGAGGCATGGGAAGAGAAATGGGTGCCTCAGCAGTCTGGGGTGGCTTCCTGGAAGAGGCAGCCATGGTCTGAGTGGGCCTTATTGACAAATTCCTGGTCACAGTTTTTTTAAGCCACATGCCTCCACAAATGGGTAGGACTGGGCGAGATCAGTAATATGGGCATGGACTCTGTCTATATGGCACAGTTACAGGGCAGTGGAACAGGAAATAGGCATCCTGGGTTTTGGTTCCACTGACTCTGTGTAACCCTGGGCAAGTCATTTGTCTTCTCTGGACCTCAGTCAAGTTTTTATGTATCCAGATAACTGTAGCAAAGATTTTCTAGAGGGAGCCTGAATAAACTCCATGAAATCTCTGCCTCATCTTTTATTGCCCTGTAGAGACTGACATTCAGGGCTCTGTATCCAAGTTGGTATTCACTGCACAGACCTGATGACTGTCTAGGGGGCAAATGCCCAGATCACAGAGACTACTGTGTCTCTATCTGTCCTTTTAGGACACACAGAAGTCAGGGGAGGGGGGGCTAAGTCAGTGTAATTGATGTGACCAAGTACTTCCTGTAGGACAGATAAACCGCTCTGAGATTAGAGTGGTACATGCTCCAACACAGCCACCTCCTCACATCAATACTGATACAGTTGTGGGCTATGGTTTGAGAGAGAAAGTGGCACGACACACATGCATCACAACCCAAACTTACTGCACCTTAGAGGCTAAGGGAGAGATGCATAGGCCCTGAGGGGAACATGCCAGGAACAAGGACCACTCTGGCCTGCCTGGCTCCTCAGGAAGCCTTCTCCTCATCCATGGATGACACCCACCATCACCTGGCAACTGACAGGCTGACAGATGACCCAGCCCAGAGGTCTGCGGAGCAGACAGTGCAGAAGACACCTGAACAGTCCACACCCATGCTTCTGGGGGCCTAAATGCTGCTACTTACATGTCCTCCTGAGGAGGAGCTGCTAAGAGAACCCCAGAATCAATCTGTACCTGCACTGAAGAATGACTTTGTGCCAGGAGAGATGAGGAGGTCAGGGCCCCAGCTTCATGAGGTTTACAGTTGAGTGAACTAAACCTCACAGCTTGGACACCAGCAGCTGTGCCCCACTGGACCTTTATATTATTCCATACAGACTCACAGGGAAGACTTTCTATGCCAGGACTGCTCCAGGATAAACCTGTTCCTCTGAGCTCATGATCTGGGGCAGCAGGAGGCTTCTAAAAGACCTCAAGCAATGCCACAGGAGAAGACAGAGAAGAGCTCCTGGAAACCCCAGGCCTCACAGGGTGGGAGCCACCATATGGGGCTTGGGCCTCACAGGAAGGGGGTCACTCCAGCCAGCGCCCAGGAGGTACAGCAGGCAGACCCTTGCTGTTGGGGACTCATGGAAGGTCTCTATAGGGCCACTTGGCTGGAGGGGTCTGGGCCCATGGCCTGTAGGAAGGATCCTGTACTCCTGCCCCTGAGGACTTAGGGTGTGGAGCCTTCTGAATCAGCACTTGGTACTACAGCCATCCCCATAGCCGTCCTGGGCAGGGCAGGGCAGGGCAGGGCTGGGAAAATGGGAGGAGACTTCCCTCTGGCAGCTTGGAGGGAGCTCCAGGGAGCATGGAGATAAAGGTGGAGGGGAAGTGGTGCTGGCAGGGAGAACTGGTCCTCTTGGTCCCACTCACAGCCTCAGAGTGAATTATTAATTTAAGAAAACACAAGTCAAGCACCCGAGGGCTCTGCTGCTTTTACTCAAGCCCCACACCTAGCACCATGGAGCGGAGCTGCCAAGAAAGCCTCCAGCAGTCAGCAGCACAGACCAGGCTTCCTCTGTAGGGGATAACGGGAAGGGGGTGGTAGGCACCGTCACTAGATCCTGGTCATGTACACCGAGGTGGCACCAGCCCTTCAGACTTTCTGGGCCCTAGGATTCCAGGTAGGCTGCTATGGTTAGGGATTCAGCTCCCAGATGGATTAGCTGGCTTGGTTTTGGTGTGTGGCCTTCATCCAGGAGCTCAGAGAGAGCTAACCTGAGTATGTATCTTGGGGAAAACCACTCCCCTTCTTTCTAAAAAAACAGCTGTAACAAAGGTAGCAGCGTTCCTCGTGTGCAGAACAACTGCGCAATGGTGTTCTTGGGTTTGGGGTGCTGGTGAGTCTCCCTTGGCTCTCCTGCCTGCATTTCAGACAGGAAGCTCTTGCGGAAGGCCCAGTGTAGCCCAGGTTATGACATCAGTACCACACTCGGGCATTCTGTAAACACCGGCAGCAGCTCTGAGCCACATCCTGGGCAGTGCCACGGCCCCAGGCTTTTCACTCGAGAGATAAGGGGCTCAGACAAGCAATCGCCTTTTGGCGGGCCCTTTTGGCTCAGAGTTCTAAGGTTTTGGGGGGAATTCTGGGAGTCAATAAACAAACCCAAGGGAGCTCTTGGTGTCGGGGCTGGAGGCCTTCCCAGCAGGACTTCCTGAGTCACTCCTCCGGGCCTCCGTGAATCCAGTTCTGGCCTCCTCACAGAGCCCTGGTAAATGTGACCGTTGCTCACCTACCATCTCCGAGCAGGCTGAACTCCCTGAGGAAGGGCATGGGAGCCTGTCTTGCTTACTCAGGGCCTCACAGTGCAAGCACTTAGCAGGCAGTGTCCAGTGAGGCCAAGAAGAGGCCTTGAAGTCCATGCCTTGTGGCCCCTGGGGTCTGACTCAAGTACCTGGCTGCCCCTGATCAAGTCTCCTTTGTCCTTCATCTTGGGGAGCAAAGAATGATGAGACCCCAGAGCAAACTGAGCCATCTTCCTCAGGAGACGTTGATGGGAGCTACTGGGAAACTGTCAGGAGGACCTTGTTCCAAATCACAGCACACCAAGTTTAACTCAAACTGTGTTTTAATTTACAAATAATTCTAAGAACTCAGTGTTACAGAATAAAGACAGAAGTGAAAATTCTCCCCCACCTGAGATTCCCACTATTAGGAGTTTTGCTTGTGAGTGGTTGGGGAACATTACCAAGACTGGTTTCCGGCTACCAAGAGGCCTCAGGGAATAAGGAGGGTGTCTGGCCCTTTTCAGGTTTGTTCCTCCTCACCCCCTCCCCAGAAACCTCCTAAACCTGTCTGCACTTGCTCAAGAAAGATACCCTGTTGGTCATCAGCCCCCATTATCACACTGTCCCAATTTCTTGCCAAAACAACTTCCCTTTGCTGCCATGAGACCAGAGGGCTAAAGTGATTATGTCCACCAGGGGTCCCCTGCAGCCAAACTGAGAAGACAGAAGTGGGGTCCAGGAGCCTGGGGCAGCGAGGAGAGTGTGAACTGCAACCCCCAGCTGGAGGTTGTGCAGGCCCAGACACGCATCCTTGTTTGCCGGGAACATTACTCTAACAGGCTCTGTCACCTTGAGTGTTCTGTTTTTCAACTAATACTAGATTTTAAGTTCCATAGGAAAAGAACTGTGCCTTAATACCTTTTTTGTTTTAATTTCTCCCTCTCTTCTCCCTTCTACCACAATGTTAGAAAGTAGATTCATTCACTGTTCAGGGAATATAGCAAACAAGTTTGTCAAACATCAACCCCGTGTGCATGGGGAAGTGAAGGAGCCAAGCCCCTTCTCAAGGAGCCAATGTGGTCTAGAGTTATGCCTAGTGGGCCTGCGTAAGAGTGCCCCTGACACCACCTAGGCATCCTCCAAGCCCCATGTGGAGGCGGATCACAGAGTGGGGGTGCAGTGGAGAGAGCAGCAGGAGGGACACCAGTGCAGTGCTAACGGGCTGGGTCATGATGCCGCTGAGCACATGGGAAGGAAGAATGGCAACAAAGGCTAACCTGTACGAGGCACCAAATACAGGCCAGGCACAAGCCCCTCCCAACAAGCCCACGAGGGGGTAAGTGCATCCATCACCTTTACAACTTTACCAACCTCCTGGTGATGCCCTGTGATGGACAATCTCAGATGTGTCCCTTATGAACTTCTGTGGGAGTTTCTTTAGGATACACACTCAGGTGGTGGAGAAGGGTGTGATGGCTGCTCACGCATCAGTTTGGGCTTGGTTTAACTACCCCTCTCAGAGTTCCCTTTCTAGGAAGTTGGTTAAAGCTGAGACTCACAGAAGATGACCCGTAGACAAGGGTATATACTTCAGTTTTGTTTGAAGAACCAAAGACTGAAAATAAGCCAAATGCCCATCAATAAGGGAAATACAGAAAAACTACATGATGAGATGCTATACATCGGTCAAACAGAGCAAGGAAACTCTCTATGAACTGGTATGGAAATGTCTCCAAGGTTAAGTGAAAAAAAAATATGGAGAACAGTGTGTTTAATATGCTTTAATGAAAAAAAAAAACGGTTAAATAGAATACACATGTGTGTATATATGTATATAAATGGTTCCCTTTTGTTTTATGTGGTAGTTGTATTCTATAAAGTCTCCATGAACACTGAATTACTGAATACTGAACCCACTGCTCCTAGGGGAAATACAGGGTTAGGTTCCTGTGAGCCCCGGGTTGCAACATTTTCAACAATTGATCAATATATAACTTCATTGTATGTGTCTGTTTAAAAGACATCTAATTTAAAACCTCGTTTTGGTTCATTGACATTGTACTAATGGACAACAGTACTCTAGCTCATACCTGAACAGAGCTTATCTAGCACACGTAAGGCACGTCCCAGTACTCTAGGGCTTGAAACAGTAGACAATACTTCAGCACTATAACCTGGGGGCCATTTTAAACAGTGAAATAAATAACAAAAAGTGGGAAAATGCAGCACTAAGCCAATGTCAAAAAGAATGTTTTTGCATAGCATGAGCACTGAAACAAGAAGGCAGGGTTGCTGGCATGGTGGCTTGCACTTCTAATCTTGGCAACTCAAGAAGCCAAGGTGGGAGGACTGTCAGAGGCCAGGAGTTTGAGACTAGCCGGGGCAATATAGCAAGACTCTGTTTCTAAAAAAAGAATTAACTAGGCATGGTAGCACATGCCTATAGCCTCACTGCTTAGGAGGCTGAGGCAGAAAGATTACTTAAGCCAGAAATTCAAGACTACACTCTGCCTGGGTGACAGAGAAGGACACCAATTGAAAAAAAAAAAAAAAACAAACAAACACCACCCCCAAAATGAAGGCAGGGTCGCTTTGCTCAACCTCAGCTGGGAATGTCCATTAGGCTACTCAAAATATTCATTGTTCTGTCTTTGTCCATAAATGACCAAGAAAGCACTGTAAGTATTGATTTTGTGGTTACAAATACATTTTAAAGAGTACAAAATTTTGCAAATATAGAATCTGCAAAAAATGAGGACTGACTGTATATTTATAGTTGCTTGTATATTCATAAAGAAAATCTGGAAGGATCTAAGAAACTAATAATAGTTGTGGGGAGGTGGTAAAAACTGGGTCAACTGGGGGGAAAAAGACTTCATTCTATAGCTTTTTATATTTTTCTATGTTTTGAACCATGTGAACATAATACTTCTTTAAAAAATAAACAGATATAATAAAACAGCAGGAAAAAACCGCATGTAGATTTAAAAGTAGTACATTCATGCCTTCACAATTTATTTTAACTTAAAACACAAATATCTTGCTAGTCTTTTGAGGCAGGGTCCCAGTCTTTGCTCACAGATCCGTGGAGTTCAGCACTTGGCTTTTATGCATAAAGCACTGATAATGCAACCTCTGTAATTTTTCAGTTTGGTTTCTTTAAAAAGGAGCCAGAAGTTGAGGACACTGGTAAGGGATGGGCAGCAATGGAACCCTCTGTATGCTCCATTCTTTCTCCCTCTAGCTCCAGTCCTTAATAGTTTTCTTGCTCACACCTAATTTGGCAGCAACTCTCTTTTGGTGGCTTGCTTTTAGCACTTCTTTCCAAAGCACTCAGCAGTGCAAAATGTGAGTGGCCCCATGCACATTCCCAGATGAGGTAGAACAAGGTGACTCTTCACAGAAACAGCACTTCTCTTTTTGCATTCACAGTTCAGCTGGCATCACATTTAATTAATTGACATAATTATAATAACAAGCACAACTGGTATAAGCAGTTTTGGGGATCTTCAGTCCCTGAAGACATTTGGGGGAGTGGGTTCTTTGTTTGGGGGAGCGTTAGCCAGCTATGGAGAGGGTCAGTTGCCACTCAGCTACACAGAGGCTGGTTAAGGATAGCTGCGCCTGTGTGTGAATGTGCTTTGGCATGTGGCTGAATTGTGCCCTGGTATTGCTTTTCCTGCATTTCAAATGTTAATTATATATCTACAAGTCAGGCACCCACTCTTTAGCTAAAGAGCCATTCCCCTGGCTCAGGGGAAGGCTGGGTGGGAGAGGCCTTCAGCAAATGTATTCTGAAGTGAGCAGACCTCTTTTTTTCAAAGACCTTCAAGGCCTTTGGATTTGTGAGAAAGCTGACATTTAGACTTCATATTTTAGGAAAAGGACAACAGACGTGTGAGATCTCCTTATGTGTCTGGGATTTAATCCCCCGTCTGACCCCAGCTAGTCCAGGCTGCGGCAAAGCCCCCAAACACTTACAGACCATGGGGGACCTCTGCTAGCAAAAAGGGGAAGAGGCCAACATCCATGACCTGAAACCACAAGGCCTTTGTCTTAGTAGATGACCCTAACTGCCACTTCACAGAGAAAATGGGGGCTGAAGGCCTTTACCGGCTCTGCTTCTTGTCCCCTAAACAAACTTTCATCTCTCCCCTTCATGCTCTCTTCTCTCATTTGAAATGGCTGGAGGCCCTTTGTTCAGAAGCCAGATTTCGTGGGGTCAGAAACTGAGACCCCAAAAGCTTACCTCCCCGCCATCCCTCCTCACTTCCAATACCTTATTCATTCCTGTTGACCTCTCCTCCTTAGCGCTTCCCTGGCCATCTTTGTACCTAATCCGTGATAATCTCTTCACAACTGGCCTCTCCCTCCAGCTCTGCAGTGCCACCCTCTGCTTAAAACCTTTAGTGCTCCCTCAGCCAACAAAGTTAAATGTCCAAACAGCGTGCCTGGCAGAGGAGGCCCTCACAATCTGGCCTCATCACCACCTTTCCCGTGATTTCCCCTACCCATCCACCCACCCACGGGCACCTTGAGCACCTGTCCTGTGAAGCCATGCAGGCCTTCCAGGGTGCTGGTCCTTCTGCCTGAAATATTTTTCTCCCACTCTCTCTATGCCCACCCTACAAGTTCCTGTTCAAACCTAGCATCTTTTATGAATGTCTTCCCCAATCTGTAGCCATTCACTGAAACCAGACATTTATTGCGTGCCATGTACCAGGCACAGTGGATATGATGGAAGTGGGAACAGACGTGGTGTCAGCTCTTGTGGGGCTTGTAGTCTGGGGCGGTGTGTGTCACACACAGATCAAATTCTTATGCCTGAGATGAGTAGCTATAATAAAGGGCCATGACCTCAGCAGAGAAGTCAGGGAAGGATCCTCTGAAGAGTCACAGTGATGCTGTGACATGAAAGATGAGGCGGACTTAAACAGGGGAAATGGGGTGTAGACAGCTGTATTCCAGACAGAGTGAAGGACAAGATGGGCAGAGGCCTGTGGCGGGGGAACGTGGCAGACTTAAGCAACGGCAAGAAGGTCAGGGTGCAGGAACGTGGCGGGAGGGGCAGAGTGACGAAACCAGGGACGGGCAGGAGCAAGACCAACCAAGGGTCTTGAGGAAAAGGAGCTTTATCTTTAGCCAGAGAGCACAGGAGAATGTTTTTCTATAAACGACCAAATAATACATACTTCAGGCTTTACAGCCCAGAGGCACATTTTATATATATGTATATATATGTAAATATATTATATTATATACACACACACATATATATACATTTATTAATAAGACAAAAATTTCTATAAAATACAATAACTGAATATAATTTTTTGTAATACAGATCTACTAATGAGAAGAATGAAATTAATTTTTTTGAGGGCTAATTTTTTTCCCCTCTAAAGGGAAAGTCACTGTTTCCATATCATCCAACGTTCACCTCTATAAACCATTTTTAGCTCATGGGCTGTGAAAAGTCAGGCGGTGGCTGGATTTGGCCCCTGGACTGCAGTTTGTGCACCCCTGGTGCAGCCAATGGACTGGAAGAGGCTGAGGGAGGATGTGGGGTGACTTAGGTTTGCTGTGGTGCAGGCCAAGCAGCTTGGATGAAGATAATGATGACAGGGTGTTTGGGGGTGTACCAACGTTACTGACGGAAGGGGTAGAGGAGTATGGGGTGGGGAATATCAAGATGGCACCTGGATGTCAGGTTTACCTCTGTGAGGACTGGCAAAGCTCAGTTTCAACAGGAGTTGTCCCTGAGGCAGGTGGACAAAGTGGCCAAAGCCCCGAGGGGTTTGTGAGGCCCCTGGCAATAAGCAGTAAATGAAGGCAGGGATGCGAGGAAGAACCCCCAGAGAGCCTGCGAGATCCAGACTGTGGATCTTTATTACGACCCTTGTACCCTGTTTGAAACTGTCTCATCTGCCTCCTCTGTCAAACTGGGACTTCTTTTGAGGTGGGCCCCCTGGTCAGCATAACACATGATACACTGGGTGCTAACGACACAGCAGAGGAAGGGACGGAGGGGAGACCGGCTGCTGCCACAGAAGACACAGGGCAGATCACGTCAATTCACTATAGAAGCTGACTTCCCCTCCTGCTCTGCTGAGCTGCCCCACGCCAGTCACCAGTCGCCGGCCTTCCCAAGAACTGCCTTTGACAAGGGTCAGTGGGCCCTTCCCCAATCACTCTAAATCATCCAGACGTGTGAGCGCTCACACACATTTACACACAAATCTCCTCCTGATCAACCTGGGAACATGATTTGTGGTGATGGTGTATTGACAACACACCCATCAACTGTCAGCTCTACATGTCTAAATATTATGTCCCATCACCCAGAACACCATTTATTTTTAATTAAAAAGAAAAAAAAGGTAAGTGGCAGTCCCACTCACAGCAAGGAAGGAAGAAGGGAAAAAAAAAGCCACGGGTTAAAGAAAATAATTTTTTTTCTTTTTTTCCCATTCCTTTCCTTTATTTATTTATTTATTTAGAACAGAAGAATAAAAGGCTGGTAGTGCCATCTCTTTAACAGCCCTGGGTGAAGAGGTCAATGCTGGGATGTAGCATGGTCTGCTCCACTGACCACAGGGCGTCTATGCTTGACATCAGTGGAGTTCAGAGACCAGTCTCCCTGGGCCACAGCCACAAGTCCTCTGGCCCAGTGTCTCTGAAGGGGAATCAAAAAATTCACGGGAGGGTGTGCATATCCTGATGGCCAATAGTAACATTCTAGAAAATATTGAAAGCACGGACCTATACTATTTTGTTCTCACAACTTGTGAGATCAGAATTGTTTCCTTTAGTTGAAAAAAAAGATAAGGAAATTAACGTGCAGGGGATGAGCTTCCCAAGGTCTCATAATTGGTGAAAAAAGGCTGGGTCCCCAATCTTTTGAGGGGAGGGCTGGGCTGGGCCTTCTAATGGCAAAGGATGAGACCTCTTCTGATATTCCACAACCTCCCCTTGTTCATCCATTGCAGAGATCAGCATGAAGTTGCTTCCCCTCTTGTTAAATCCTTCCAACTTTTACCCTTGATTTCTGGAGGGTTGAGGAAAGTTGTTTATACTATAATGTAGACATGACCCATGCATCTGGCCATCAACTCCTAGCAACCTTCAACACTCTAGCATTTAGCCATGAACTTGGAAGTGTGAAAAAGAAGCTGATGCACTTTATATGCACACCCCCACCCTCAAAGAAGAAAGTTCTAATCTCAAAGGCCTAAGTGCTAGTTATCTGGACAATATTTTACTCAGCAGGAATATCTCACTGGAAAGAAACAAATGGGTTATGTGGTAAACACTTTCCTTACAGAAGCACCAAGAGCATGGCTCCTGGAGTCAGAAGACCAGGGTTTAAATCTTAATCTTCCACTGGCAAAGTTAGTAGCCCTGGCAGGCCCATTTGAGTTCGCTTTTGGGCCTTAATTTTTACATTAGTATAAGAAGAATAACAATACCTGCTGTTCCGGGTTTCTAGGAAGATTCAACAGGAGAATTGTACTGGACACGTGTGGCTCCCAATGAGGACTCGAGCAGTCTCACCGCCTGGGGTAGGGCTTCTGTTGTTTTGTTTTGAAATAGGTACAGTTTAGATTAGGCTTAATGACTCAGTTGTGATTGATTTGCTTTGGTTATTTGTCTCCTGGGCAACTTTTTGCCCTCTCTGTCTCTCTTAATTAGCAGAATGCTGTTCAGGGGCAGGAACTGCGGGACGTAGACATGGGAGGGAAGAGAAGACAAGCCTCGGCAGCCTGTGGCTCCTGGGGAGTGGGGGCAATGACCTTACCCTAACACCTCCTCTAAGTACCAATGCACCAGGACACATTCATTTTTATGTAGAAAGGAGATCCTGAGACAAGGAAAGGCTGAACTGCGCTCGGTGTATTCAGTAGGCAGGGTGGTAAACAGAAGGGCACAAATGCTCATGGGACTTGCTTGTATTTGCAGGAAGCTTCCAGGGGCAGGTTGGCCCTTCAAGAGAGAGGGAAAGGGAAAAAGGTTCCACCTGGGCCGGTGCCATTCAGGGGATGCAAGAGAGGAAATCCGGGCTCAGTGCCTGTGGCTCAAGTGGCTAAGGTGCCAGCCACGTACACCTAAGGTGGTGGGTTCGAATCCAGCCTAGGCCAACCTAACAACAATGACGGCTGCACCCAAAAAATAGCCGGGCGTTGTGGCAGGTGCCTGTGGTCCCAGCTACTTGGGAGGCTAAGGCAGGAGACTCGCTTGAGCCCAGGAGTTCGAGGTTCCTGTGAGCTGTGATACCATGGCACTCTACCCAGGGGGACAGCTTAAGGCTCTGTCTCAAAAAAAAAAAAAAGAGAGGAAGTCTGAGTGTGGCCATGGGTCAGGCCTAGTTTTCCAACTTGGTGTCAATGGTGACAACAGTGGTGTTGTCCTCTCTGGGGTCTTTCTCAAGCAGTTCAAGACCCCAGGAAAGGAAAGAGAAGTAATTACTTAGTGTCCATCTAAAGCTTAAAAATATCCATAGTTAATCATAAGTGAAAAAAGTTAGAGGGGCTATACCTCAGTTACCTGGAGTCACTGCGGTCTTTTCCTGTTTCAAGAGGGCCGTGACCTCTCAGATTCCAGAAAACTGGCTGTTTCCTTACTTTTAGTTATAACCTCTATTGCAATCAGGCTCGTTTAAGCAACTGGGGCCATGATGCCTGGCAGGGCTGACCCAGGGAGGCAGGTCTGGGGTGGACTCTGGGGCCACTTGTGCTCCCTAACCTGCTGGCCAAATGCCCCCCTTCCCGCCCCCATGGAAGCTCTTATTCCCTCAGCGCTCAGGACAGCCTCACAGAAAAGAAAACATGAGGCCAACCTAACCTTTATGGCTTTGGTGGGGGGCACTCTACACCCATGATTTCTTTGTGAGGCAGATCCACCGGGAAGTTATATTCCCATTCTGAGCTAAGCTATGGCAGCTTGGAGGGAGGAAGAGGTTTCCAGAAGATCACATGTGCCGGTAGAGTTGCGGGCACCTGTCCCAAGCCAGAGAGCCTCCAGAGACCACAAACCACTGCTACTAGAATGAGGCCAGAGCTGCCACATGACTTGAGTCTTCTCCAAAAATACAAGCAAGAAGGTATCACTGAAGTACAAAGAAACAAATTCCTGTGTGTTTCTATTTCATTGATAAAAATGTCACAGCTTTCTCTGAATAGTCTCATTTTGTCCTCCTCCTTTTCCTCCCCAATCTTGGGCTCCTGGATCTAAACCAAGTCTCCCCCTTTCCTCTTGATTACGTACACACAGATTATCTCTCTCTTCACGGGACAGTCACAGGAAATTTAAACATTCTCAGATGGGGTTCTTCTAAGACCACTTCCCCTGCCCTCCACCCCCACTCTGCACCCAGTTGCTATGTTTTCAGGAAATGCAAACCCAACATAAAGATAACCCGGACCAAACAGCAAAGGAGACTGCCCTGTGACCTTGCTGGGCAAATGACTTCCCTTCCCTGCTTCTGCAGAACGCGGAGCTCCCCCTAGTTCTGACCTGCTAAGGCTTAGATGGATGAACCTTCCCAGACCCTGCCTGTCCCAGGACACCCTGAAGTCCTAGGCTGGGATACTGAGATGATAGGGTTTTCCACCAATGACACCCGGTCCCCAAGGATCTCAGCCTATGGGGGTAAAGAATGCTGGGAATGAGGATACCTGAATGTCAGTCTCAGTTCTGCCATATGGAAAAAGGAAAGAGAGTGAAGGGAGGGAGGTATCAGAGTGGCCTTAAACTCTAGCTAGAATGTTGTAGTAAAAAAAATTGAACAGATATGAATAACAGTATAATAAATGTTATTGTAATATTTTAAGGAGACAACCTAACAGGGAGGAGCTGATGGCCAATCTCCAGAGGAGAACTTACAGACCTGATTTAGAACATATTTCCATTGGCTTCTCTGTGACTCTGCAAACATAGGAGCCGTTTGCCTGGTGCCTAGCCCCTCGAACTCCTCAGATACCCCAGACATGATGCATTGGCCCAGCAAAGTCACAGGGCCAGTCTCCTTTTATGTGTAGTCTCACTTCTTGATTCTGGAAATGGTCTCCATCTGTATCTAGGACAACCCCCCCTTGGCATTGTACAAGGAGAACTCAACCTGGGATGCCATCTCATGAAGAATATTTAATCTACCAGGTGAGCTCTCCATGAGCAAGGCCAGTTGGTTGGTGTCAGTCATCCATCTGGGCTCAGAGCTCTGAGTGACTAGAATGGAGGAGGGGCAGGAAGAATGAATCATTATCAGGACAGAGGCTGTTAATAGACTTTGAGGTTTGTTGGTGAGGATGCGGGGGTAGGGTGGGGAGTGGGGTAGGCATGTGACCCCAGGCAGACAGGCTTGGGCCCTCAGCTGGGTGGAGGCTATCAGGGTATCATCTTAGCAGTCAGGAGGACACAGAAGCCCCCTCCCGAACTCCAACAGCGTTCCTGCTCAGTCTCCCTAGCAAACTTCACCCTCTACATATTTGAGCAATGCTTAGAAAAAGAAGACAAGAAAATGGTTCCAGATAATTTTTTGGTACTCACAAAAGGCTGAATTTTAAAGAACTGCTGTTTTACAAAAGTGAGTTGGTGGCCCAGGTGAACTGAAGCACTATCAGAGAGACAGAAGTCACGTGCATAGACATTCAAGACCTCCCTGTTCATCAGCCATGATTGGTCAACACTTGGGGGAAGCGCCTGTGGCTCAGTGAGTAAGGCGCCGGCCCCATATACCGAGGGTGGCCCAGCCCCGGCCAAACTGCAACAAAAAATAGCCGGGCGTTGTGGCGGGCGCCTGTAGTCCCAGCTACTTGGGAGGCTGAGGCAGAAGAATCGCCTAAGCCCAAGAGTTGGAGGTTGCTGGAGCGACTCCGCTGCACTCTACCGAGGGCGAAAAAGTGAGACTCTGTCTCTACAAAAAAAAAAAAAAAAAACACTTGGGAAACACAGTCCAACTTTAGCTGTAGGACTTATCAGGGCTGTGGATAATAGGAGATGGCTCTCCAAATGATGCCACAAAGGTTATCTGTGGGGCTGGACCATGGGTCTCACTGCCTCATGAGGACATGCATCTCTAAACCTCAGCTCGCCTCACTTCTACACCCAGGATGCACGAAGCTCCTTCTCCAGCTGCTTCCCCATAACTGCCTTTAGGGCCGGCTCAAATCTGCCTCCTCGGGTATCCACTCTGAATACCTTATGAAGGTATTTTATCCTTTATGCATTATTTTGGTGATAAAGGCTTTTTGTTATTAATAACCTTTAATTTTTAGAATCATAGCAACTTGTGCATTTTTTATACCACTTGCCCACTGTACAGGGCCCCAGAATCACTATGAATAGCAGGTGCTGGAAAAAGACAGACAACAGGAAGAGATACAAATCTGGGAGTGACATAAAGCCACTGACTGCAGGGAGCACGTGACACAAACAGTTTTATGCCAGCCATATGAGTGGAGGTGAGTGGACACTGAAGCCCCTTCTCCCCTACCCCATCACACTGGATGGGTCTGCAGAGCACTGACCTAGGGGCTCTGCAGGGGGAACCTCCCAGTGAGTGGTGGCGGTGGCTCCAGCGCCACCTGGCGTCACAACACAGAGCGTAGCCTAGGGGGGAGGGGCCCCATTACGGGTAGGGGGGCTCAGTACTATTTCCAGGACCCTTCCCTGGCTTAAATCCTAAACAAGACACTAGCAGGCCAGCATGTTCTATCTTCTCTCAGATTATTTTTAAGAACACCCCAGTTTGAAAGACATAGCAGTGAGGCTGGGAGCCCTACAGTTAAGCTAGATTTCTGTCTCCATTTTCATTCCATTTTATAAACTAGCTTTGTCAATTTAAAAGCATCACTAAACAAGAGCACTGGCCTTGAAGTCGTCTGTTCCCAGTGATAATTACCACTGACCATAGGCTACTGCATCCGCACTCCGTGTTGCCAGCTCTACATGTATCATCTCATTCAGTGCTTCAACAGCTGTCTACTGCCCCCACCTTACAGAGGAAGACCCTGAGGCTCAGCGAGCTTAGGCCAGTAAGTGGCAGAGCCAAGTTCAAACTCAGCTCTTTCTTCCTGATCTACAAAGCCTCAAAGTTAAACCACTGTGCTCTGTAGCCTCCGCTCTGAAAGGCACACCACCAGGAAACAGAAAAAACAACAGCAGGAAGGATGGGCAGAGGGAGCAGGAAAGGAGGAGAGAAGGAGGGAGCAGCATGAGGAGGAGAGGAAGCCAGGGTCTGCACGAGAAGCACAGGGGCTCTGGCTTTGGGTCCAGGAGCCCTTAGCGAGTGGGAATGAGGCAGGAAAGCTGCTGGTGACCACTGGAGAAACAAGCCACAAAATATGCAGAAGCCATTTCCTTCCTCAAAGAAGATAAACAGTAGATTCATAAACAAATTTTACTAAGCTGTCCAACTATTTAAAGCATTTTGGTAGAAACTCATACCCTTTGTAAGCATCAAGCTCATTCCCCCACGAATGGTCAACAGTTATCTTGGGGAGAGAGAAGGTGTGACAAGAGGCTAGGAGAGGAGCACACTGTCTCCGAGTCCTTCACCAGCTAGGCCTGTGGCTGTGGCCACGTAAGTAACTTCTCTGGGCTTTGGTTCATTCTTCCGTGAAAAAGGAATATTAAGAAAAATAAAAAAGAAAAAGAAAAAGGAATATATATATATATATATACCTGCCCAACAGGGCTATTGTGGAGAAGCAAAAGGATGTACTTTCTGGCAATATGGCCGACCACATCTCCCACTCAACTTTCCTAACTGAATATACATGCTTGAGTTGGTATAAATGGAAATATCCCTCA
Organism: Otolemur garnettii; assembly: GCF_000181295.1. Lineage (NCBI taxonomy): Eukaryota > Metazoa > Chordata > Mammalia > Primates > Galagidae > Otolemur > Otolemur garnettii. Next base: position 12,875,970 of record NW_003852426.1, read on the forward strand.
AAGACCAAAAGAGACCAAAAGCAGGAACGTGAGAGGTAAGCTAGCACCAAAGTTGGCTTTTGCTCTGAGGGTTTCTGTCAAACACCAGGGATTCTAAAGTTCCCAGCGGGAGACTCCTGCATAAAGCTGGACTTCAAATGTCTCCACTCTTGGTGAATAAGAATTAAATGCACAACACAAAAGGACACTATAAGGAAACTAGACCTTGGATGAGCAGCAAGGTGGAAAAAATAACTCTCTTGAAAATTTATAATCATAATCAGGTTGCTAGTCTGAATTATGTTACTTGGGCAGTCAGAAAGTCTTTAGCAGAGAATTAATTTCAGGTGATTTTTGCTCAGTAGTGCCCCCGCACGGCCAGCAAAAGTTAATACAAATCCTCTCTGAAAACGCCAACTTCAACCCACACCTCAAATAATTCCACAGATAAAGGTCCGAGGAAAATGAGCGGCTCACAGGAAATAAGGCAGCATGAATATCAGCCAGCAGAAACAACAGATGGCAGAATCAGACCTGCAAAGACTTTAGGTCCTGGAATTGCCAGACTTAAAATTATAAAATTTCTAAAGCGCTACTTCAATATTTTAAAGAAATAAAATCTTCAACTGTGAGCAAGAAATGAGAAATCAGGAAAAAATCACCTAGGAGATTTGAAAAATAATGGACCAGAACTTCTAGAAATGGCAAATAAAGGAAGCGGAAAGAAAAAAAATCCAGCAGATGGACTGAATAGCATTTAAGACCCAGAATAAATTAAATAGACGATGGATCTGAAGAAACTATTCAGAGTTCAGCATAGACCAAGAGATGAAAAATACAAGATAACAGAGTCGGGTCTAATTTAAGTCTAAGTGGAGTTCCAGAAAGAGGTATTAGAGAGAATGAGGAAGTGGCAATATTCGAAGAAATGAAGGGTGAGAATTTTCCAGAATTGTTGGAAGACATAAATTTTTAGTGCTAGTAATCCCAACAAAACCCAAACAGAAGAAATAAAGATAGAGAAAGTTATACTTAGGCACATGGTAATGAAGCTGCAAAACACGAAAGAAAACAACAATCTCTAAAGCAGCCAGAGAGAAACATCAGAAATATCCTGCACTTAGGAAGGAGCGGCAGTTAAAACTGACAGCCCACGTCTCACAGCAACATTCAAGGCCAGAGGCAGTAGAGTAACAGCTGCAATGACCTAAGAGAACATAGCCAGTAAAGCTACCATTCAACACCGAGAGCAAAAGCATTCAAACCAAACCCAACCGAAACAGAAAAATCTTGAGAGAATTTACCACCAACAGGTCTTCACTAAAAGATAATGCTAAAGGGTTTGTTTTGGGCAGAAAGAAAATGATTCCAAATTCATGAAAGGATGGTAAGAAAAAGATATGATAAACGTAAATAAATATTTCTATAAAAATAATGATGTCTAATGTGTAGGGGAAAAAATAGGGTAGAATGAAAACACAGCATAACGTAAGTATATAAACTGGAAAAGGTATTAGAGTTAAATTGGTTTACTGTTCTCATATTGTTTGGAAGGAAAGGAGAAACACTCATTAATTTCAGACTTCAAGTATGCCTGTTAAAGTATTTGGGTAGCTACTAAGGAAACTGAGGCAGGAGGATCGTTTGAGTCCAGGAGTTCAAGGCTAGCCTGGGCAACGTAGCAAGACTCTGTCTCCAAAAACATTAAATAAATAAACAACTGGGACAACCATTGAAGAAAAAGACACTGAGCATGTAAATGCCAAATAAGAAGATGAAAAATGGAGTGGGGGAGGGGGGAATGCCTCAATCTAAAAGAAAAAACAGAAAAAATTAAAAGCATATAAAGATGATAGAAATAAATCCCAATTTATCAATAAGATATGCCAATTCTAAACGTCTATGCACAACCCAATAGCATTGCCTTAAAACATACAAAGCAAAAATTATGGCACTACAAGGAGCAACTGACAGACCCAGTGGGAAATTTTAATACGCTTCTCTCACTAATCGATAGATGAATCAGACAAAATCAGAAAAGGATATACTACAGATGATTTGAACAGCACAATGAACTAACTTACCTTAACAATCATATGTAGAAAGCCATATCCACCAATTAAAGAAAACACCTTTTATTTCAAGTACCTACACTTATGGCAAAAAGTGGAAGAGTGAAGAAGCATGCAGAAGCAGCTCAATGCATATTACAAACTCTTTGCAAGGATCCAAACCGATTTGTTCTAAAAAAGACACAGACCTTTCATCGCTTTTGTCCATCAATATCTCTCCAGAGTCTAGCACAGTGCATGTCACAAAGGAGGCTTTCGATATTCACTGAAGAAGGAATGGCAAATGAATGGTTCCCTGTGGAAGACCAGCAAGGCAGACACTGGAGGTGGTAAAGCCCTTTCCAACATGGAGGGCATGAAAGCACAGGTGAGCAGCATCAGTTTTGGTGAGCATTTACTTATTTATATTTATTTTTCTTGAGACAGAGTCTCACTATGTTGCCCTTGGTAGAGTGCTGTGGAGTCAGCAACCTCGAACTCTTGGGCTCAAGCAATTCTCTTGCTTCAGCCTCCCAAGTAGCTGGGACTACAGGCGTCTGCCACAATGCTCAGCTATTTTTTTATTTTGCAGTTGTCATTGTTTAGCTGGCCTGGGCTGGGTTTGAACCCACCAGCCTCGGTATATGTGGCTGGTGCTGTAACCAGAAAAAAATTTACACAGAAAAAAGGCAGAGTGATGACAGCTATCTTTAAATCCAAAGAGAAAGGCGTATGGAAGAGTCTTTGAAAGTGTAGTCTTCGTGGTTTCAAACAGCAGGGCAGAGACCCCCAGACAGGAATTAAGAGAGAATCTGTCCCAATATTAGGAGGAACTTTCTAGCAATTAACTATCCAACACTGGTTGGGAAATGGACTGATTGTCTAAGGCCTCTCATGACTCTATGTGGGACAGGAGGTGTAATCTGGAAGTAGCAGGAGTCTCAGACTCAGACTGAGTAGCCTTTCAATTCCATCCTATCCCAGAGATTCTTTGATCCAAAATTCCCTGAATACTCAAAAGACCTGTCCAAGGTCCCAGACCTCAATTCAGCATCCTTTCTTCTCCACAATAGCCTCTCTCTCTCTTTTTTTGAGACAGAGTCTCACTTTGTCACCCTCAGTGCTGTGACTCTTAGACTCAAGTGATTCTCTTCCCTTAGCCTCCTGAGTAGCTTGGACTACACTGCCCACCACAATGCCTGGCTATTTTTAGAGATGGGGTTTTGCTCTGGCTAAGGCTGGTCTTGAACTCCTGAGCTCAAGCAATCCATCCACACTTCGGCCTCCCAGAGTGTGAGGATTACTGGCATGAGCCACCACCCCAGGTCCATCAGCTTCTCTCTTAACCAAAATGAGCACATCATACCTTGTTATGCTGACATGCACTTTTTAAGTCTACCCTTGTCCCAAGAAACCCTACTCTTCCAGCACATGGCAAGGGATTACCAAGAACACAGAACTTGTTAACATGAATATCTCTCAGCCTTCCAGAAGAAGGAAAACAAGCTCACCTTGAGCTCCACAGTGGATGGCTGAGTTGGGGGCCTGGCTCTTGGGGCTTCTCCTGTGGCTGGCCAGTCATGCTGCTTTCATGCTGCTGGACAGGTGGGAAGAGGAGATCTGGTTCTGTGGGCAAAGAATAAGGAAAGATGACTTTTTAGCACTCCATCACCACCTGCACAGGACACTACCTGAAATCCCAGGCAGCTCCGGAGGCTGGCCTCACCCACTCTCACATTGTGGGGAGGCAGGTGAGCATGCAGTGAGCAAATGTTTCCAAAGGCTTATCGTGTGCTGGGCAGAGCACCGAGGAATGAGGCCACAGAGGCAGATCGTACAGGCAGATTGTCCCCGCTGCCAAGCAAGAGTCGAGGCAGAGGCAGAGGCAGAGACAGAGACAGAGGCCCATGTTTGATTATAATATGATTCAGTAAGTGCTATGATTTCCCAAAATTCTTTCAATAACCTGTTTGTCTCATAGGGGAGCTATGGCAGATTACAAGTGCTATAGCACAGTGTTTCCCCAATTATTTGTAATGAAGGGCCAGTTTTGTTTTTCTTTTAATTTCCAAACTGTCACAGATAAATATTTTCATAAAATACAATAAGATGAGCTGCTAGAAAAGTGCAAGGAAAAGATATTCACAGAAAGTTCAAGCCTGCTTTTTTTTTAGTGTACAATTCCATAGATCACGTTATCACATCAGTATGGGAGTTTCTAGAAGCTTTACTCTCAATTTCTGTACTTATCCTGTGGACCCATAAACAGTTTGCAGAGAGCACCATTCCATGACCCACTGCTGAATAGCATTGCTGTAGTAAAGACGCATGGAATGCCACCTTCCTACAATCTCTGGCTATTACCTTGGTTCAGAGAGAAAGGCACGAAATAAAAACGATTTCAAATTCACTTTCTGGACTACAAAAAGTTCGTCTGGAGAGTCTCTCTCCAGGAAGGAGAGTCACAGCAGGGATTTTGGGAAAGTATGGCTCTGGATTGTCTGGAGATCAACAGTGGCACCAATTTGCAGTTGTGTTCAGGTAATAAAAAGTGTGAAGCTCGAAGAAAGCTGTTTCTGGAGCCCTGTCCGCCCACACCTTGAACTTGCCAACCCTAACTATGGCAACCCTGGTCAAAGTTACCTCTGCAAATGGGAAGAACAAAGTCATCTATTAAAATGGACCGGGACATTTCAGAAAATAAATCATTTTCAAAACGTCAAGAGGGCTGCTGGTGTTCATTCCTACTATTAAATGCTATAAAAAATGAATTTTTTAAAAAATTGAGAAATCCTTTGTCTGTGACAGCCAGCTCCAAAAAAAGCCTTTAACTGCCTATTGCCTTAATACTTGAGGGAGGCATTATAAGTCATTTTCACCCATTTGAATGTTTAAGAGAAAGTACTCATTTCTCTAAACTCTCAGCTTTTAAGTGGTTCTTATTTTAAACTTTAAAAGATAAATGCAGAAGAAAAACTTCCCTTTTCAAAGTCTTATTGTTTTGTTTTTTTAATGCAAACACACATACACTCTCTCAGCTTCAAATGCTAAATCATCTGTAATTTTTGGCATTTGTTGCCCATGAAATTCTAGAGATAAGCACATCACAAATATTCCTATAGCAACAGAATGTTTTTGAAGCAATGTCTGTAATGTTACAAAGATTATATATCATTATCTTTGAATGTTGGTGAAGAGAGGTTATGGGGAGTAACTGTTTATGTACAAATAAGTCAATACAGTAACTGGCAACCTCAACAACAGACCTCACCAAGGAGCTAAACCACAGCACAGGGTGGGACCCAGGAATGTACTTCACTTAGTTTCTGTGAATAAATTCATCATCCTTACCCTCAATGTGTAAAAATAACTCTCCAGGCTCCGCTGCAGCTCCATGAGTCTTTGGAACTGCTGCTTGGCTGTCTTGTGGGCAAGACTTATGCTTAGACATCAGCATTCATCAACTTTTATTAGTCATTCACTATGTGTGTATGCCAGGCATAGACTTAGCCTCTAGGTATCTAAAGATGGGTTCTTCTTCAAAGAGGCTCAAGAGAGACATGTAAATAGATAATTGCAATTCCCCATTCCTGCTAAGAAGAGATTATTGGCTGTAGTTAAGGGAAAAGAAATTAGCTAAATTCAGCCACCTAAACCTAACCCTAATTCATGCATCCAATGTCGGTTAGGTGCCCAATATGCACTATGCAAGGGCAAGGCATTAGGCACACAACAGTCGAGTGAGATCAATGCGCCCCCTGCTTTCATGGGGCTTATAATCTAGTAGAGGAAGGCAACATTAGCAAATAAAAAATAACCATGATAGTTAGTGGTGCTCTATAGAAGCATATGCCATAATACAGAAAAGGGTCAGTAGTGCTTTCCTGAGGAATTAATCTTTAAGATGAGCCCTATGAATAAATTAGTGAAGCAAGTAGGAAGGCAGGAGGGAAAGGATAGAGAGGAAGAGTGTTGCTGGCACAATGAACAGCGTGTGCAAAGGTCCTGTGACAGGGAGGACTATGGCATGCTCTAGCTATGAAAGGAGGCTCTTGAGGAGGATCATATGGGTTTGGACCTCTCACCAGGCTCCAATCACTATCATATTTAAGACAGGCATTAAAGAAGAGCAGAGGTTTTTCAGAAAAAGCACCTGAGAAGTTATCAAGGACAAATCAAGAACATATTGTGCCTAACAGCTAAATTCTCTCTTTTACAGTGGTATGAGACATCCAAAATAGGGACTACCTTGCCCACCCTCCCAATGTATAGAAAGTTTTAGGATTCTATTCTACTTTTTTCTTCAACAATGGTAACTTGGTTAAATTTGGCCAGAGGTAAAATTAGTTGGTCAATACTGATGTAAGAAGCCCAACAGCAAGTGTGGGATTTGGGATGAGGATGAACATCTATTAAAATTATTGCTGGAGGCTCGGCGCCTGTGGCTCAGCCGGCTAAGGCGCCAGCCACGTACACCTAAGGTGGCGGGTTCGAATCCCCAGCCCGGACCCGCCAAAACAACAATGACAGCTGCAACCAAAGAATGGCCGGGCGTTGTGGTGGGCGCCTGTGGTCCCAGCTGCTTGGAGGGCTGAGGCGGGAGACTCGCTTGAGCCCAGGAGTTGGAGGTTGCTGTGAGCTGTGATGCCACGGCACTCTGCCCAGGGGGACAGCTTGAGGCTCTGTCTCGAGAAAAAAAAAAAAAAAAAAAAAAATTATTGCTGGAGAAGCTTCACAATGGGTATCACTTGAAGGAAGGTCCTATAATTTCATGCACAGCATATGAGCTTTGGAGCTAAGCAGACCTGAGCTCAAATCTGGCTCTATTCCACCGGCCCTGTGGTCTTGTTCTTCTTCTGTGAAATGGGGTTAGCAGATCCCCCCCCCCTTGTAGGGGGATCAGGGAGATTAGTGAAAACATATGTAGGTCCCACACTGAGCACCCTGCCTAGCTTCCAACAGGCCCTGGATGTGTGGCAGCCATGGGGACAGACGGGTCACTCCTTCAATATGAAAAACAAGAGGAATCCACATGATTCCCCAGCCAGCACTGGGGCTTCAAGGCAGCTTTACAAGGGCTCAGGGTCAGCTGTCAAAAACAGGAGTCTGTGTCCTCAAGAGTCCCCCAGTCACTATTGCTGAGGGACACCAAAGCAATCCATATACAATCCCAAGCATTTGCAAATCACTCCACTCAGGAGTTTAGGGACAGAAGCCAGTAGGCCTGGGTTCTAGTTCTAGTTCTGTCCCCACCACTAAAGACCAGGGCTCCCCTGACAAACAGCTGACCCCCAGATAGCAGAGGAGGTGGAACAGCTACCCTATACCAAAGGCCTAATTCAGGCCAGCCACGTTGCTGGACTTCTCAGACAGCGCCTATAGGATTTATCCCACAGTCACTGCTGGGATCACCATCTTGTGGTGACTCGCCACAGGCTTGGTGACTCGCCCAGGACCACAAAACTAAGAGTGGAGCCAGGGCATGAAGTGCCAAAACTTTTCCTCTTCAGCCATCATCACACCTCCTTATGGGGATCGAAATTTTATCTGTTTCCTCCATGGTGAAGGAGGAAACAGCCCTGGGAGGTTGTGTGATCTTCCAAGGACCCCCAGCATGCAGGCACTAGGCAAGGCCAAAATCTTCCCACTACCCCATGCTGCTACCTGAGCCTTGGTCTCCCTTCTACACAACGGCAACAATGGATGTTTCCTCACTTGCCATTCTGTTGTTATAGCCAAGGAGAATGAGGAGTCATGAGTCTAGGAGAGGGAAAAAAGTTATATACAGAAATGAGCATTTTAAATGGGTATCGAAAACCCCTAATCAAAGTAGTAGGGTTCTCCTTAGCCATAAGGCAGTTGGAATGAAAAGAACAGCTCATATCCCACCAGACTGAGGGTGGGGGGTTCAGCTGGGGGGGGCGGGGAGGGACATGGGATATAAACTCTGAGGCTTCGGAAATGGGAAGCAGGACCAAATGAAGTGTGAAGAATTCCCTCCATGCCACCCACAATGCATTAGAAATTGGCACAGATCTTAAAAAGAAGAAAAAGGAGCGGGGGCTGGGGAAGGGAAGGAAAATGGGGAGGAGGAAGAATTAAATGTGAAATAGGATCTGAGAGCCTCTAAGAAACAGAGCAGAGAGTAATCAACACAACGAGAACACTCAGACTCTAGTCACTTGGGAATCAAGCATTCTGTCAAGTGAGTTCTTCTACTGAGAGATGGTGGAAGGAGATGTCCTTTTCACGGGAGGCCTGGAAGCTTTTTAGATGCACGGGAAACTCTCATTCTCTTTTTAAACATTTCTCCTCTTCTTCTAATGCCCTACCTCTATCCCACAGAGGCTGAGAAAAGAATAATCACTCACTGGTGGAGGGGGTCCTGCCCAGACTGTGATGAGATACAGGTATATCACTTAATTGGGCCTTCGTGCATCTGCTCATTCCAGAACACAAAAGCTTGGGCCTTTCACATCAATATCAGCAGCTCAAACACTGAGTGCATGTCAGATGGACTCATCACAGGCCAGTAACAGACGGCAGGCTACCACCTGCTCTCCAACCTCAGGCCTGCCATCCCCTAGGCTCACAGCTCCAACCTGCCTGGAGACACTCCAAGCCCCCTTCTTACCCCAGGGCCTTTGCACATTCTGGTCCCTCTGCCTGGGGTGCTCTTTTCCCAGCTCTCCCCTCACTGATGTCTACTGATCTTTCAGGTTATAGCTTCAGTGAGATATCTCCAACCTTCCAGAAATTAAAATAGGTAGCAGCACTTATCACAGTTCCAATTATTAATTAATTAATTAATTACATGATTAACAAGTTGGTCTTCCCAGTCAGACTGAAACTTTCACAGGGCATGGGCTATGTCAGCGTTTTCTCATGATATCTGATGGCCCAGCACAGCAGGCCTTAGTCTGACCGCAAATCAGAATCACCTGAGGAGCTGTAAAAAAACACAGATGCCTCGGCTCCACCATCAGCTGTTAAACAGGTGTTTAAAGATTGCCAGGTGGTTCTACATGTGACCAAGCCGAGAACCACTGACTTCAAGAAGAGGCCCCAGCTTATGCCCTAGATTCAGAACAATCTTCAAGTAGCTCAGGGAGTTGTAGTAGGATCTTGCTCCCTTTGCTTGCATATACAATGTATCATTTAAATGTTATTTTCCACCCTAGAGATTAATTTTGAGGAAATTCTGGAAGAAAAAAACAAAATCCTCATTGTTAAAGAAGAATACTATTCCTTTCATTAAGTAAGTGCTCCCCTTACAGCCCCCTCTCCCCGACACTCCTCTGGCTTATCAACTTTATCCTCAGAGCCACAGGATTAACTCCATGTGTTCTTGAAATACACTTAAAATATTTGGAGTGAAATCCACTAATTTTTAATTAAAACATGCCCAGCTATACTACATAGTAGAATGCAAAATTTCACATTAAATTTATTAGAACAGGAGAATTTAAAACAGCCAGTTCATGCTGGGACAGGTTCTCCAGGCCAGCCCTGAGATGGGCAAAGGAGCTCTGCAGAAACTCGCCCATGGGCCAATGGGGTGGGGGAGCTAGATCTTAGGGGCGGGTCATCTGCCCTGATCTGGCTCTCCCAGGATGAGACAAGCCCAAGTTGTCCCTTCCCAGTTGGTTACTCTTACTACCAGGAAGGAGGCAAAAAATAATCCAACCACGGGCTGTGCCTGTGGCTCAAAGGAGTAGGGTGCCGGCCCCATATACTGGAGGTGGTGGGTTCAAACCCAGCCCTGGCCAAAAGCTGCAAAAAAAAAAAAAAAAAACCAATCCAACCACTATTAAAATAGCACAAGAAGAAACAACTACTCCCAGATGGGTTTCACCAGACCACCAAAAGTACTGTTGAAGAGAGTCCCTGGACCCTGGGAGAAACAGACTCCCACTTAACTAACTGAAGTGTGAGCTCTCCTCAAAGCAGTGGTTCACCCGGGGAACTTGTGAAGACGCACTCACCAATTTAGCCATAGTCAGAGAAATGAAAGAACAAGTGTTGGCATAGATGTGGAGAAATCTGAAACCTAGGCATTGTGGGTAGGAATGGAAATGGCGCAGCTGCTGTGGAGAACAGTTTGACAGTTCCTCAAAACGTGAAACACAGAACTACTATGCGCCCCAGCAATTCTGCTCCTAGCTATATACCCCAAAGAAAACAAGTACTCAAATGCTCCCAGCAGCAAGGTGGAAACAATCCAAATGTTCACCAATGGATGAATGCATAAATAAATTTGTTATCTATATACCATGTACTATTATCCATCCATAAAAAGGAATTAAATACTGATACATTTAATAGCTGAACTTCAGAAATATATTAAGGGAAAGAAGCCAGAAACTAAAGGTCACGTATTGTGTGATTCTGCATATATGAAACCTCCACTATAGGTAAATCATAGAGACAGAAAGCAGATTAGTGGTTGCCAGGGCTGGGGAAGAAGGAAAGAATGGTTAACGGGCACAGGGTTTCCTACTGAGGAAGGAACTAGACAGAGGCAGGGCTGCACAACGCTGTGAATGCACCAAATGCCGGTGAACTGTCTATTTTTAAATGGCCAACGGTGAATTTTACCTCAATTTTTTGGGGAAAAAAAAGAAACTTCCTGAGTTCCACTATGAGAAACTCTAACTCATTAGGTCTGGGTGATTCTGAGATAGGTTGTCCCTAGACACAGCCTAAAAGTCAAGGGTAATTTGTGTAAACAATACCTTTACTTTGGATGAATCACTAACAACTAGTATTCCTTATCTGCCAAGTGCCAAGTATATGCCAGGCACTGGGCTTGGTGCTTTCAAATACTCTATCTTACATGAAGGCTATGTTAACCAGTTGGATGAAAGTAATTCAAATTGTATATAGAAACAGTACACTGTACCCCATGATAGTAGCTATGATTTAATAAAAACAAACAACAACAAAAAAACAAATACACTATCTTAGAATCACACTGCAAGGTAGAAATGCTTTCTGTTTTACTTTATAGATGAAGAGCTTAAGAGAGGTTAAGTAAATTGCCTGGGACACATTAACAATATATTCAAAGCAATATCTGTCTGACTCCACAGATCATGTTTTTTCTATCACCTTACACTATGCCACTGTGTCCTTTAACAAGCTCTTGCAGGAGGCAGAAATACCATTTCTGTGTTACATGTGCAAAACGCTCTTTATGTTAGATACTTAGACCATCTTACCCACAGTGTGGTTATCAGACCAGAAGCCTCAGCATCCCCTGGGAATTTACAGATTCTTAGCTCTTGCCCTAAGTTTGATGAACGGGACTCTGCTATCCCCAGACAATTCACGTGCACGAAGTGTGGGCAGTACGGGTCTTTGTAGACCTTTGCTGTTTAGTGCAGTAGCTCCTGGGCACAAGCAGCTATTGAAACTAACATTAATTAAAATTGTAATAAACAAAACTTAATTCTTCTATTGCACTGGCCATATTTTAAGATGCTCAATAACCTCATGTGGTTAGTGGCTGCCACACTGGACAGCCATAAATGGAATACTTCCCACAGTGCACAGCGTTCTATTGGACAGAGCTCTCTAATTCAGGGTAGATCAACCTTGACACTACTGACATTGTGGGTTGGATAATTCTTTGTTGTGGGTAGGGCCTTCTGCTCATGGTAGAACAGGAGTCCTCAGCCAGAAGTGATTTTGCCCCTCAAGGGATACTTGGCAAAGTCTGGAGACATTTGTGGTTGTCACAGCTGGAGATTTCTACTAACATCTAATGGGTAGAGGCCAGGGATGCTGATAAACATCATGAAATGCACAAGACAAGCTCCACAACAAAAAATTATACAGTCTAAAATGCCATTAGTGAGAAACTCTATTCTAGAATAATCAAGAAAACACAGCCAGTCTGTCTCAACAACTCTGATAGCAGGAGGCTAATGAAACCAGAGCTACACCCTGCATCCTAGCCAAACTCTGAAAAGCCCTCATAACCCCGAGAAGCTACTCCTTAACCAAACAGGTGTCTATTTTTGTTGGAAATGTAGAAGAAGAAAGTCCTGGTTTCCAAAATAATCTGTACACTCATCATTAAAATGAAGTCCCTACACCTCAAATCCCAAGGGCTAGGAAAGGAAGAAATTCATTTTTGGCATTGATGATGGGAATGTGTGATAAATTCTGCACAGAAACCACAATCTGCTGTTGGTCAGGTACAGAAATATTCACTCATTTATTCATCATCTATTTATTTAAAAGTATTGATTGCACACTTACTATGTGTGAGTACGCTTCTGGTGTTGGAAACCCAGCAGCAGATAAAACAAATAAAAGGCCCTGCCCTTGTGGAGTGCACACGCTAGCGGAGATCAATAGTGCACAAGGAAGCAAGCATACAAGCGATGTAATGGCAGGATGTACATTATGCAGGAAAATACAGCAGGGTAAGGGAACAGAGAGGTGAAGGTAGATAGGCAGGGCCTCTTTAAGGTCACCTGAAGAGATAACATCTGGGAAGAGAGTCCTGGGCAGAGGGGGCTGGGCCCTTGGGTGAGGGAGCTGGCAGGTGAAGTTGGCAAGGAAGGCAAGGCCAGGTCAGGGCCACAGGATACCTTGGGGGGAGGGAGGGTCTGTGAACAGCAGAGAGAGAGGTTTGATTAACTTTTCACACAAATAATGAACTACAGAACAGGACTGGAAAACGCTGTGGTAGTCTTCCAGGCAAAAGATGATGATGGCTTACTATTAATTAACTAAATCACTAATATTATAGTACTAGTTCTCTACTAGGCCAATGCTATTAATATCCTATTTAAGATGCATCATGGGGAGGGGGGGGACCAGGTATCATGCTCAAGGTACTTCTATGGGAAAACGCATCATGAGTTCCCAGTGATCGACTTGAAACCTTTTCCAACCATCTTGGTTTTAAGCTGGGGACTGTGTAGTCTGGTAGAAGACAGCAGGAAAGGGAGTCAGGGATAGGGCAGATTACCAGGATGGAAAGGGGTATGAAGAGTCTGAGTGGCACTCAGAATTCCCATCCTAATTCTTCCAAGGGTTACTGGGCGGGAGATAGATGGGACCCAGCTGTTCTCCTGCAGGCAGAACAGAAGGCAAAGGGCTGGTCCTCCCAGAAGGATGGTACTGCAACTATGTCCCAAGTAGAGATGTGGAATTATTTTCAAAAGCAAGGGAGCCTCCACTTCTGGGGTCTCTAAGGATTCAGGGCAACATAGGGTCATGGAGTCAGCAGATTTAGGGCCAAATAATCCACCTGTACCTCTTACTGAATGGTTAACACTGGGCATGTCACCTAATTTTTCTTGGCATTCTCCTCTGGAAAATGGAAACCACATCTTCTCCCTCTCAGAGTGGTTATGATGAGTCAAATCAGACAGTACCAGTGTCAAGTGTGATGACCATTTCTGGTCTATGGGGTGTTGAAGCCTAGGCACCTGCACCTTCTGGAGAAGACACAGAACCTTCCACCCTCCACAGAGACGTGGTATGTGTCATCCTCACATCCAGGTAATTGAGTTTCACGCATGGAAAGGGTCTTCCCTTTCATTAATTCACCAATTCAACATACACTCACGAGGTCTTAGTGCCGGGCATGGTGTTTGGAAGAAGCAATGAATAAGAGGTAGCCCCTACTCTCCTGGAACACGTAGGAAGTGAGGGCAGACAGACATGTCTAGGTTCCACCAGTAATCCTCTTTTCCATAGTGCCTGCTGGCAACTGCCAAATAGTTTTCTTGTCTTTAGACTAGAGCCACCAGGATTTTGGGCCCTTCAAACGCCCCTCAGCTACCCACAGCTTGCAGCACTGGGGGCAGTGCCCTCTGCTCATCTCCTGACTGGCAAGCAGGCCTGATTGTTTCTGCTGAGGCAGAAAAAGATGGTGAGAACAAAGGCCTTCCTCCTAGCCCCCACCTCTTCCTTCCAGTAGACATTACTCCAAGACAAGAAGACCAGGATGGCTCAGAGGCCAGGATAACCCACTTGTGACCCTAAGATCGCCTGGGGCTCAGCGTCTCTCCAGTGCTTCCCAAGGAGCGTTGTCAAGAGAAGGCCCAGCTCTGAGTCATCCGAAGCAGAGAGAAGACCTTGTAAAAATAACTCCGAGTATGAGGCTCCTATATTCATATTATTCACGATACAAAGAACAAAAAAGCAGGGCAGGAAGCAGAGGAGGAAAGTGTCGTTCACATCAGTTTCTTCACATGACAAGCAGCCAGGAACTCACTTGCTGAGCCCCCCTCCTCTCCCTCCTTGGAGCAATTACATAAGCTGGAGAGAGGGTCTTCTCGGCAACCTTCTAACTCTCCCACCCACCCCTCCCCATCTGTTGCCTCCAAATCTGAGCCTTTCCTGGTAACCCCTCCCAGGATGCAAATGGGTTCAGGTTGTGCCCTCTCCTGGGACATGTGCTCTGAGACAATGAACACCCTTGAAGACCCAAGAGCCTCTGCTGAGCCCCAGGGGTGGGATTTCTGGCACTCTGACCAGGTGGGGAAAATCTATGGGGTCCCTGAGGGCGTATGTGGCAGGGCTGCCTTGAAAGGCCTTGGTAGGCTATCTGGGCTCTGAGCCTTGAGAACTCTCCTGGTCTGGTCATGTTCAGGGCTTCCTGGGCTCCAAGAGGGGAGGGGCTGCCGATTTACTTCCACTCTGCTTTCTGGGAGACATGGTCTTTATGGGTCATGGAAGTAAGGATGGGGGTTTGAGAGAGGAAGAGAGCCTGGTGAGAGGAAAACCAAAGGAGTAAGACCAGGAGCAAGGAAAGATGAGAAATAAAAACGACCCTGGGAGCTGGAGAACTGGCATCGGCGAGGCCAGAAAGCTTTTATTTGTACTTATCAAACCAGGCCTTTTCTAGGGAGTCCCATAGTGGTGGTCCTGACCTCTCATGGCTTGTAATTAAAGACAATCTAATAACTACTTTTAGACAAGCACACGTACATATTAGGAAATAAAACCCCAAAGCATGGTAAGTATAAACTGTAGCTAAAGTCAGAACTCTGGTTAATGCCAGTAGAAGATCTATTAGCAAATTCTCTGCTTTGTCTTTGTAAACATCCCCACTCACAAGAAAATGTGCTTTAGACTTGCAAATCGACATAAGTCCCTGGTTTCACAACAAGAATTCAAGCTCACCTAATGCTTCCAAATGTCCACAGTCCTAAGAAGCTTTGTAAAATAAAATTCATGCATCCAAAAAATTATTTGTTGAGTACCTATTATGTGCTCGGCATTGTTCTTGGTGAATGGCATACAGCAGTGCACAAAGAAGACAAAACTCCCTGACATGATGGAGATGGAAGATAAAAATAAATAATTATAACTAAAATATACAGTAGGATTCAATGGTTACAGATGCTATGGGAAAAAGTGAAATGGGAAGTAATCAGAGAGGGAAGCCTCTCTGAGAAGGTGACATCTGAGCACAGCTCTGGAGGAGGTGAGTGAATGATGGGAGGTCTGGGAAAGAGCATTCCAGGAAGGGGCAGTGGCAGGGTCCATGATGGGCACAGCCCTGATGCGACTGGGCAAGTAGAAGGATGGTGGGCTGGGACGGCAAGAGCCAGAAGGACAGTAGGAGGAAAGAAGGTCAGAGAGATTTCTAAGGATGACTGAAAGACAAACAAAATGGAAATAAAACCATGCCAGAGTGGCCGGGCTGGCTACATAGCATGCTTAGGAAAGGCACTGGTAAGGAGGTACCAGTTGAGCTGAGGCCTAAGTGAGCAGCACGTGAAGATCTGTGAGGAGAACATTCATGGCGACGGGACACCTTCTGCCAGGGCCTGGAAACAGGGATGAGTCAGGGCATGGCAGGTGCACAGTGGGGTTGGGGGGTAGGGGCAGGAGGGTGCCTATCATGTAGGGGAGTGGTTCTCAGCCCAAGTGACTTTGCTTCCAAAGGACATTTGGCAGTGTCTGGGAGCATTTTTGTGTCACAACTAGGAAGCACTATATTGGTACCTGGTGGGTAGCAATACTGCTAAATAGTTTACAATGCACAGGACAGTCCCTCTTAGCACAGAATTAATTATCTGGCCCAAAGTGCCAACAGTGATAAGAATGAGAAACCCGGGTATAGGGACCTGTAGGTCACAATAAGAAGTGTGGATGTCACAGAAGCTCACACCGAGGACTGACTGGTGTTGTGTGCCTGCTGGAATGAGATCCTTACCGAAGGCACATCCATCACTTCCAGGTCCTGGGTATGTGTGTTGGGATAAAAGAGAAGGTTGCTGGGATGGGCTCCCAGAACACAGGAGCAAGGGTGGAGGCAAAGAAGCTGTGATAGGTTATCCCATCCTAATTTGGGGCTAAGAGGGAACTCCTGGAGTAGAGGCAAAGGAAACCAAATCAAGGAGGCCATGGGTCTGCCTTCAAGAAGCTTCAAGAGTGAAGAGAGGACCTGGGAGAAGAGCCAGCCTATCACAGGGAAGGGGCCACGTCTGCACAAGTGTGGAGGGCACAGATTGAGGCCAAGGTGTAGATAGCTCAGGGATCAAGAATGAAATCACCAAGAGAAACACAGCCATGGGCTAAAGAGGAAGGACTCAGATGGGCTGGTGAGAATAGAGTACCACCAAATCCAACCACACGATACCTGGCAGATGCAAAAGAGGGACCAAGAGAGGCCTGGCAGGTGAGAGACTGTTTCAATATGACCTCAGATTGGTTACTGCTACAAAACAGGTTGTTCTCTGCTCCACTGGGATGGGGGCACCACTAAGGCCACCTGGCTAGTGGTCAGCATAGACAGCACTTCAAGTCACATGTGACTTCATTTCTCCTCAAAGTCAAGTTTAACTCCATAGGTCCAAGGAATTGGCCAAGGTGACCAATGACTCTGGCATGCAGTTAACCCCAGCATTCCCCCACACCCCACCGATAATCTCACTGACTCATCTGGAGGCTGGTCCCACATAAGTGGAAAGAGACTCTAGGTAAAGCTTTCATTATTTAGAAAGGAGGCTTAGCGTAGAACAAGCCAGAACCCTTCCCTGGTCACTATCCAAAGCAGTTTTTCCAATTTGGGGGAGGGTAAGAAGAAAGGGGTGCCTCACAGTTTTGCTCTAAGAGAATGCCGGCTGACATTGGCAGGTGTGTGCTTGTGGGTGCACAGTAGGCAGACAACTTCACTAACACTCTCACTCAGCACTGTCTTCCTCAATAGTTTTTAAAACGACATTCTCCTCTACCTATAAAACATGTTCACTGTAAAAAATTTTAGAAAACAGATACAAACAAAAAGGAATCATAAATTCTGCCACTTGGTATGAATGTTTTACTTTCTTTTCTTTTTTTTTTTTTTGGCTAAACTTTTAAGATAATATAATTGAGATCATATTGTATATATAATCTTGTATCCTGTTTATAGCATAAGCATTTTGTCATGTTATTAAAAGCTCTTTGTAAATATTAGTTTTAACCATTGAATAATGATCCACTGAAAATTGTGGTATATTTCCTAACACTATGAAAAGCAGAGGCCCATATTCTTCAAGAGTTTATTTCACCTAATATAGACATTTTAAAGCCAACCCCCAGCACTGGATGCCAGAATTTTTCTAAGCACTTAAGACTATGCTCCAGGCCCTCTGCCCTTACCATGCTGGGTGGATGTGGTATTGGTCCAATATTGGACTGTCACATGCAAAACGTAATTTCCTTCCCCAGACTTGAAACTGCTACACTTCACCTGATAAAGGGTCATACTCTACTCTTCTCAGCAAAAAACCAGAGACAAACCATCCTCATTCACTTGAGAGGAAGCTCCAGGTTCTGGTTAGGCCCTGGAAATGTGGGTTAGGTCCTGAGAGGCAGAGGCAATGTGGACAACTGAAAAACTCCAAAATGGTCATCAGGTCTAGGGATGCTCAGCCTAGTTATGTAAATAAAGCTTTATTAGAACACCCACGCCTATTCATTTGAATATTATCAATGGCTGCTTTCAGCAGCAGCAAGGCAATGAGCAGAGACCATATGGCTGTAAGCCCAAAATATTCAGTGTTTAGCCTTTTATGACAACATTTGCATTAGGAGGTCAGCCATCCTTCAAAATCTGTGCTCCTCCTTCTTTAGCTGAGAATTGTCGCTGACAGGCAGTTGGCCAGCCAGGGATTACATTTCCCGCTACTCTTGCAGCAAGAGTTGTTCTCACCAATGACATGTGGGCCCAGTAATTTTTGGTTCAAGATGGTTAAGAAGTGGATGAGCCTTCTCTGTCTTCTGTTTCCCTTCTCCCTGAAAGCAGAGGCATGTGGCAGCGTTTCTCAACCTTTTTTCCATTATTATCCTCCCAAGGAGTGTTTTTAGACATTTTTTTCTTCATTGCTCTCTCCATGAAATTTTCATACCACAGATATACTCGGTATCTGTTTATATACCATATGTGTGTCTGTGATTTATGGATCACCAGGTAGGGTTTTTCAGCTGCCCAGATCTTTGCCCCCTGGGGGGGTGATACTGCCTCCACAAAGATGCATGCTCAAGCTACACTGTGCAAGCTAGTCACAACCAGGAACACCTGTATCTGACTGCTGTGACGGCAGTTGCATGTTGAACTGAAATCTGGAAGATGATTGCAGCAGCAGTTAATGTGCCCTAACCAATACAAAATCTAAATTTGATTGGTTAATAAAAAGTATGGATTGGATAGACATATTATAAACAAGAAACTTCTCCCAAACGCTAAAGGAGATAACATTTAGCATGCAGAGCCTCTACTTTAGGTGGTAGAGTTTGGCCTGTTAGGTCTTAAATTGAGATAGGCTAAAAATTTCAACAGATTCAAAGGGAAATGAAAACAATTTATAAGTACAAGCTATTAAAGATAGACAGCAGGCTGGGTGCAGTGGCTCACGTTTGTAATCCTAGCACTCTGGAAGGCCGAGGCTGGAGGATTGCTTGAGCTCAGGAGTTCAAGACCAGACCAAACAAGAGCTAGACCCCCTCTCTACTAAAAATAGAGAAACTAGCTGGGCATTGTGGTATGCGCCTGTAGTCCCAGGTACTTGGGAGGCTGAGGCAAGAAGATTGCTTGAGACCAGGAGTTTGAGGTTGCTGTGAACTGTGACGATGCCAACCAGAGTGACAGAGTGAGACTCTGTTTCTAAATAAATAAAGATGGACAACAAATAAATTGCGTTTCTTTATATCCTTTCTATCACCACCAGGGTAAAAGTACAAGAATTTTTTTTTTTAAGGTGTGATTTCAAACAACAAAGGGGACAAAGGAGGGCTACCTATGGCAGAGATGGAGAGAATTTTGTGAAAAACAGACAAAACACGGAATATTAGAAATGGATGGTGCAGGCACAAGAAGCCTGAGCATGAAGAAGGCTCACGTATCCTGGGAGTCCATCAGCCCAGCAGAATAGCCAAAAGGCTCATGACTCAGCTTTACTGGAACAGCTGTGCCTGAAGGGGCATGGAGGGGTAGGAACCATATGAGGGCTGAAAAGGGGGAATTTTATGAAATATGAAGTCAGAAGAGTTGAGCCCTCCACAAGTATCGCATGAGGCAACCAAATATCGACTTTCCGAAGGAAAAATATGGAATTTTCTTTCCTGGGGAAACTGAACAGATAGCCCCGCCCCCCCTAAAAAATACAAGGTCCAGAAAGCAGCAGAACCAAGCTAGTAAATTAGAATAGGGAACCCTGGAGGAAGTTCTGTAGCAGGCTAGAGGGCAACCAGGTCAAATTTGAGAATAGAGCACCTGGGAGAAAGGGGAATATATAAAATACCCGACTGGTTAGAGAGTGTGAGAGAGAAAGTATGGTAACAGCAAGTGCTTTTTTAGAAAAAGGCAATTAGAAACTCTTGGGAATGGGTGGCGCCTGTTGCTCAGTGGGTAGGGAACGGGCCCCATATACTGAGGGTGGCAAGTTCGAACCCGGCCCTGGCCAAACTGCAACAAAAAAATAGCCAGGGCTCAGCGCCTGTGGCTCAAGCGGCTAAGGCGCCAGCCACATACACCTAAGGTAGCAGGTTCAAATCCCCAGTCTGGGCCCGCCAAGCAACAATGATGGCTGCAACCAAGGAATGGCCGGGCGTTGTGGCGGGCACCTGTAGTCCCAGCTACTTGGGAGGCTGAGGCAGGAGACTCGCTTGAGCCCAGGAGTTGGAGGTTGCTGTAAGCGTGATGCCATGGCACTCTACCCAGGGGGATAGCTTGGGGCTCCGTCTCAAAAACAAAAATAATAATAGCCAGGTGTTGTGGTGGGCACCTGTAGTCCCAGCTACTTGGGAAGCTGAGGCAAGAGAATCACCTAAGCCCAGGAGTTGGAGGTTGCTGTGAGCTGTGATGCCATGGTACCCTACTGAGGGAGATAAAGTGAAAAAAAAAAGAAGAAAGAAAGAAAGAAACTCTTGGGAACATAAAAAACTATAAAATAGGGCATCACCTGTGGCTCAGTGAGTAGGGTGCTGGCCCCATATACCAAGGGTGGCGGGTCACACCCGCCCCCTGGCCAAACTGCAACAAAAAATTAGCTGGGTGTTGTGGCAGGGCACCTGTAGTCCCAGCTACTGGGGAGGCTGAGGCAAGAGAATCACCTAAGCCCAGAAGTTGGAGGTTGCTGTGCGCTGTATGATGCCACAGCACTCTACTGAGGGTGACAAAGTAAGACTCTGTCTCTACAAAACAAACAAACAAACAACGACAACAAAAACTATAAAATAATAAATCAGGCATCACAGTCTCACACTTAAATGACTTCAGGGTCAGGTAAGTAAGTAAACAAACAAGCAAGTCAGGCATTAGAGCGCTCGCATACTCGTGTAAGTGGTAGGGATGGAGGCAAACTAGAGCAGGCATGCCCGTTCTAGGGGCAGCCTCCAGCAGGGTTACTATACCATATATGCACATATATGTACAGAGATATGTATATATAACATACACACCCACACATACATGTGGGAAGTCAGACTGTACATGCTAGACCTTCTGATTTATGAAACACAGCCCCAAACTCTGTCTAAATCTCTTATGGAAACTCTATCGATTTTTACATATTGCCTGAAAATCTTAAAAAAAAAAAAACACTAGGCAAATCAAATACAGTTTGAGGATGAACTGTTAAGGTGCAGATTTCTGTCAATACATTCACCATAACATACACCCTATCTGCTGTTTCTTCAGCCTTTAAATCAACCTGTAGATAAAGTATAGAAGATGCAAAGGCAATTACAAAATAAAAATGCAAATGCTATCCATATTAACAATATAAAAGTAAAGGCAGAGACGGCAGATGTTGGAAAGTGGAAGGCAAGCTAATAGTATCATCTTACTGAACAGGGACTTAAGAGGTAATACCTGTAAGAAACAAGAAATACGATAGTAAGATTCTTACTTGCAAACATAACCGAATAGAGGAACTATAAATAAAGTTATAACTATGTTGTGAGGATGTGGGGAGGGGAGGGTGAAGTCGGGGTACAAGTGAGTTAAATTGTCATCTATCATAACAGGAAGTCAGCAGATAATTTCTAAAATAAAAGTAACATTAAAACACATTGTTTGAAATACGGAGGTAAATGACAAGAAAATAATTGAGTGTTAAAGGTGGTTACCTCAAAGGAGAGAGTTAAGAAGGAAAGGGGACCAGAGACTGTTATTTTTTTATTACAAATTCTTCTGAATTTCCCCCGCCCTCCCCCCCAAACCAAAACACCTATTTCAAGAAAATAACAGATTGATTCATGGCGTTGCCTTTTAGGAAAGATAACTAAACCTGCAACTTTGAATCCCAGTAAGGCACTTACTACAGATAACACTCAGTGGAGTTTAAATGAAAATAATGAATGGACCAGTTACAGAGGTGTGGGGAGGGTTAAGGCAACCAGCAATAACATGGTGCAGCACCCAGAGACTAACACCAGTAGAAAGCCACTACTACCCCCAAGTCTGAAGGGCAAGGACAGGGAACAGTGTTGTTACTGGAGCTTGAAGAGTCTAGAGGGCTGGCTGAAAGTCTGCGGCGGTAAAAGTCATTGCCAGGAATTAGGTGAAGCAGAGAGGGAGCAGAGGGATTACTGCTCCAAACATCTCTCATCCTGTTTTTGGATCTCCTGCTGTGGCTGCCTATTGGCCAAGCCCAACTACATCTAGAAGGTAAGTAAAGGAGCCAAGCCGACACAATCCACCACGGGGGCCAGCTTCTCAGGCTGCAGCAGGGCAGAGAATGGAACTGGGAGGAAGGGCAGATGGGAAGTAGCCAGCACATAATCTCACACTCTCCATTACCCAACTCTCTCCATTACCTACCTGACAGTGAAAAAACAGATTAGACACAGCACATACTTGTCCAAGAGTGGTAATTCTGATCTTCTCTAGTTCAGCAGCAGAACAGGACTACCAGGAAGTGCGATTTGCCTCAATTTTCATTAGTAAATATGGATGAATGATTTCCATAGGCTGCCCCCGCATTCCGTCACAGAAGAGATAAGGGAGAATCTGATCAACTTGACAAGGGGCAGGGGGTGAGACAGACCCTCAGAGAAAGATAAAGATACAAAGTAGGACAATGAGCTCCCACTGAAAAGTGCGATCACACCGGCCCCCACACCCCACACCAGGGGAGTAGAATTAGCCAGTGAGACATGTCTGGAAACAGTGAATAGGTCTGCCCGGCCACAGGAGGAATGAGAAATGGGCTGTTTGCCAGGCTGGGGCAGTGTAACGGGGGAATCCAAATGTCCAAGAGCCCGAACTTCATTTCAGAACAGATGTTGCCAAGGTTTTCTGAAGTGACGTGTCTGAGGCAATAAGGACACAACATGGGTGGGATACGCTTGGCATGTGATGAACCGATAGAGAGAGGTGGGGATAGACAGTGGGAGATTTGATTATCTTTGCATCCTCATGTCCTAACACAAGGTTTAGTCCATAATTCATGCTCAAAAGTAAGTATTACACTGGCTGGACAACTGGCTGGCTGAATGAATGGAAGGGGTGACGGTGTCATAGGGTTGTAGCAATGCAAACGAACCTAAACAGCAGAATCAGCAAGATCTAAAGCCTGGATGCTTCCCAGGGGGTGCAGGTTGGATGCCTGTCTCTCTTGGGAAGTGGGAGATTATAATATAATTGCTTTATCACTCTGCAAATATTCTCCAGCTTGTGAGGGCATGTTTGGTTATTAACAGATCATGCAACAAATTAGACACGGGAAATAAACCGTGAATGATGGAAAGGTGGGTGGGGCCCAGGGCAAGAACTGGAGACCAAAGACTCCTTTTACATCCTACCTAGGAGGACAGGGCCAGACACTGCAGCTTGCTTTACTTTATGGCTCGGCGCCTATAGCTCAGCGGCCAGGGCACCAGCCACATACACCAGGGGTGGTGGGTTCGAACCCAGCCCGGGCCTGCCAAACAACAATGATAACTACAACAAAAACAAAAATAGCCAGACGTTGTAGCAAGTGCTTGTTGTCCCAACTACTTGGGAGGCTGAGGCAAGAGAATTGCTTAAGCCTAAGAGTTTGAGGTTGCTGTGAG
Organism: Otolemur garnettii; assembly: GCF_000181295.1. Taxonomy (NCBI): domain Eukaryota; kingdom Metazoa; phylum Chordata; class Mammalia; order Primates; family Galagidae; genus Otolemur; species Otolemur garnettii. Next base: position 12,899,516 of record NW_003852426.1, read on the forward strand.
CTGTGATGCCATAGCACTCTACTGAAAAAACAAAACAAAACAACAGGTGTCATTAGTAGGTAAGGGACTGTTGGGTGGTCGCCTCCTGCAAACAACAGAACTCACCACTTTGAATCATATGGGACTGTTACAGTCCTACTGGCCAGTTATAGAAGTGCGGCATCTCTTACATCTGCAAACCAAGACATGATTTTGAGATTCTAGCTAAAATCCTGGAGCCATTTTTTAAGAATTCCTTGATGCTATAAAATGCCTAAAAGTAAGGGTAAGGCTGGAATCTGGTAAACTTAACGCCACAGAGTTAAGTAGTGGCTAATTCTCTGTCTTCCCTTCATCCAGGTAGGAAGAAAGAATATGCTTGTTGTCTCCTGGTTGCAGAGTAAGGAAGCCCAGCAACAACCTGTATCCATACCCCACTGTGCATGTCCCAGAGTGCATGTCCCAGCATAGCTGGGGCAGGTGTCACAGATATATCCTGTGTAAGCAATCTGCCCAGGGTCTCAGAGAGGAACCACTGATCCAACCTGGCCTTGGAATGCTGGTCTCCAATGATGGAGTCATCTTTGTATTCCTAGATTCTGGCATGGAGCCTAATCCACAAGTAGTTGGTTCCTTTGCCTGTGGAATAACAGTATTTTCTTCTCCTTATATTGTGAAGATCAAATGCATTTGCACAGGTAGCTTTTACAGCAGTGCCTGGCACATAGTTGGTACTCTTTACTATTAGCTACTAGTATTATTGTTGAGTCTGTAACCGCTTAGAAAATAAAATAACGTAATAGGAAAAAGATCAGCATTGGGAAAGGCCTTTCTGAGGATGCGGCACGGCACCTAAGTGAAGAAGAGAAGTCAGCCCTGATGGATCTGGGGGAGAGCCGCACAGGCAGAGAGCATGGCGAGGGCAAGGCTTGGAGACAGACAGGAGGAAACTTGATGTGCCTGAGGGGGAAGTGACAGTTTTGTAATTAATTATCACGATCCACTTTATTATGGTATTTATGCCCCAATTTCTGTGTTTCATTTTTAGGAGGAAAAGTGGAATTATCCATCTGAACGCAACCCCACACTAAGGTAGAGTCTTAAGGGCCACTCTGAGGGTTTGGTTGGAGTGTCTCAAATAGGGCTGAAGAACTGCTTTGCCAAAAGTTTTCAAAGTGGGTCCCATTCACACATTTCTAACTCATTTTACTTTCTAGGCCATGGGCTACTGGCTGGGGAAAGGGAGGCTTCAAGTCACCCTGGTCCCGGAAATCCCCAGCTTATACTTGGCAAGAGCAGCTAAGAGCAACTTACCAGCATCCACCCCCAGCCAGCCTCCTCCTCAACCAGGTCTCCCCAGGAAGCCAGTCTGGTCAATAGGGAGGAAGGAGGCAAGTCTACATAGCAAACGCTGGGGAGAAGGACAAATGGGAAGGCGAGGACACTACTGAGGCAACAGTGTCCTGTGTCATTTGAGGCTGTTCTAGTCTGTTATCACAGAAAGCCAGAGGAGAATCAAGTCAAGTAGGCCTTCAAAAGCTCCCCCCCTCTCTCTCGTAGGTGCAGTCAGAATGAACTTGACCAGGAACGGCTCCTCCTCTTGACCAGTGTGGCTCCCTTGAGGTTGGGAGAGGGGGTAGCTTACTGAGACCTACAGCCATGCTCATTCACATCATGTCTATACCCCTTGTGACAGTCACCCTCTGCTGCTGGATTACCCCCATGCAAGGCCAGTCCTGGGATACTCTGGCCAGTAGCACCTAGGTCACTAATGTAGAGTCTCAGGCAGAGACTGTCTCTTCTCTAGGATCAACCTCCCACCTACCACAGCTAAGCACCCTCAGAAGAACTGTCTACTGTCTCCTGAAGGAACTGGACCACAACCTGGAACTCAGTCACATACACATTTGCAGTTAGTTCATCCTTCAGGCCCAGCAAATGAAGAGAAGTAAAGGAAACTCTGGAAGCCCTGGGTTCAGGTACTCCGGCAGCACGCCACAAAGGGCAAAGGACTGATGAATTTTACTATTTAAAAACTTATTCGTTCTACATGTAAACAAACAAAAAGGGCAAATAAAAAATCAACAAAAGGGAAAAATAATTTTATATGCATATTAATATCCTTAATAAATAAAGAAAACTTTAAAATCAATTTGAAAATGATAACCACACAAGAGTAAAACGGGTTATAGGCAATTCACAAAAGAAGATATACATAGGGTACAAGCACATGAAAAATGGTCAAGCTCAGGAGAAACCAATAAAATACAGGTTAAAACAACATATCAAATTGGGAAAGATTTTAAAATCCTACTGCAGTGTTAGTGAGAATGGGGGGGGGGAACACACGTGCTCTCACACTTATGATGGGAAAGAAACTGGTAAATTGGCCAATATTTACCAAAATTTTAACGTGCGTGTACTCCGAATCAATTCTGCAAAATGTTGACCTTATAACAAACGAAACACATGCTCAAAGGTACCCAGTATTAGCAAGGATGCAGAGAAGTGGTACAGCAGCTAGTGGGAATATAAGTTAGTATCATATTTATGAAGAGAAATTTAGTGGTATGTACAGGAAACCTCTTAAAGTTTTGTATATCATTTGACCCAGAAATTCTTACAGGAATTCACCCATAGGAAATCATCATGAATAAGCCTAAAGATTTAGCTGCAAACACTGTTGTTAGTGGGCAAGCTGTAGGGCAGAACAATCTGAATGTGCAAAGTCGGAGCCTGGGTGAATAGACAGCACCGACAGAACGGAACACTACGGAGCGATTCCAAGGCGCACTGCAGGGCCTCCCATTCAGAGATGGCAGACTGAAAGTATGTGTTTATCTCCTTCTGCTAAGATTCCACTAAAATGATGGTTTATAGGAAAGAGGCAATTAGCAACAAATTAAAGGGAGACAACAAATAGACAGGGCCTGTAACTGAGGCAGCAGGACAGGATGCCCACAGAGAAGGCAGACAAGGAGACTGGGATTGAGCTGCGAACTCCGGAGAGTGGGAGAAGCAGCGAGGACGCAGGCGAGTGAAGGGTGGGGAGTGAGATGCGGCTGATGAACTGAAAGTCAGAACACAGCAGACTGATGTGCACAGACTCTTTCCCCATCCCACATGCACCTTGCAGGCAGGAGATGGGAGCCAGTTCCCCGTGGATCATCCCAAGGAGCACCCCAGCTGCTAACAACTACATCAAAGGGGTCAAAGACACGGATGCAGCAGACACAGGGCTCCTGGGTGCTGCTGATCCCTGAGCAGGGGAGGGAAGGGATCTGGTGCCCAGGACAGGGCAGCCAGGGGAGGGCACCCCCACTGAGCTACTGGGCTGGGCTGGTGCTTTTGTTTCTAGCCCTGACTTTCCAGGTCACTGGGCCACAGGTAAAGCTGGACTAGTGGTGCTGCCAGGGGCACGTGCACCCACATGGGCCACCACACTGGTCTCTCCACCTTCAGTCTCCCACTTCCCCTGAGCTCTGCCAAAGGGTGGGAATGGGGAGTTTGTTTCCAGGAAAGTAAAGTACATGCCATTAGCCATTTTTTCCCTGAAAAGTCAGCAAACATTCTAAACCAGGAATGACATTCTTGTAGAGGGGTACAGGGGAATACAGTATGTGGATGAAGCTCAAGGAAGCAGTGCCCAGTCCAACTTTTGCTTAGATTTCTACAGAGAGAGAACAGTGGAAAACAGACTATCCATTACAAGGGTCCCTTGGATGGTCAAAGCTCTCCCAGAGATAAAGCTGGTGGCAAAGTCCTACTTGGGCTGTAGGCGATTCTGAAAGGGAAGTTTCACATGGGTGGGGCTGGAGAGCAGAGCATCCTTCTCAGCCTTTCAGGCAGGCAACAGTGTTGACTCCCTGATAGGCAGGTTGGCCTGCTCTAAAAACAAGGGGATAACTCAAGTTCCTTTTGAAGACCTCCTTCCTCATCACTATAACCCTCACCTCTCTAAGGGTGCTCAAAAGGCTCCCATAGGCTCAGGGCCTGTAGCTCAGTGATTCGGGCACCAGACACGTGCACCAGCGCTGGTGGGTTTGAACCTAGCCCAGGACTGCTAAACAACAATGACAACTACAATAAAAAAAATAGCCAAGCATTGTGGCAGGTACCTATAGTCCCAGCTACTTGGGAGGCCGAGGTAAGAGCGTTGCTTAAGCCCCAGAGTTAGAGGTTACCGTGAGCTGTGGTGCCACCGCACTCTACCATAATGAGACTCCGTCTCAGGAAAAAAGGCTCCCACAGTTGCTTAGGGCCTGCCTAAGGAATATGTATTCCATGGACTTCAAGACAGTTAGTATTTATTTTCCTGGCATAGTATTTTATTCCTTCTAAGATTTCCAGAACGCTGTGTTCCAGCCATTAAGATCTAGGTCAAGAAAGGAAAATGTTTCTAGTTGCATATGATGAGGGTCTTGTATGGAGCAACTGGCTCAGAAATGCCATGCCCTTCTGAGCTTAGGGGGGAGGAGAGGAAGCTGGCTGATTCTTAAGGCCTGGCCTGCTATCATTTTTTCCAACAAATATATACAGAGAACACCCATAATATTCCAGGGAATTCTGAAAGGTGAAAGAACCAATCTTTACCCCAAAGGAGATCCTACTAAGTGATGGGGCTGGAGGTTCACAGAAAAGTTGAGGTGAGTTAGCAGAAGGCACCAGCACCCCATTCACTCTCCTCAGAAACACATACTTGCTGGTTAAAGTCTTATTCTTTAGTACAGATGAATCCTTAGTTGGTTGGGGTTAACTGAGATGGTTTCTGATTAAAATCATCAGTAAATGAAACTAAATCTCAGTTTTCAGAAGCTCAATTCATACATCTTTCTACTTTTCAAATAAACTAGGGAGCTAGGTTTAAGCAATGTTTTAGGGAGCCCACAATTGCTGTTAACATTTAAGAACTTACTTGCATGAGCAAATTGCAACCCTCTTCATGAGAGGTAAATCGGGCATCCAAGGGGACATTTCCCTGTTCTTCACAGGGTGTGCAATGTTGTTCTCTTAGGCACCTGACCATCTGGCCCTTCTCTGTGGCCACTCACTGTCCCAACACAACCCTGCAGCCACATCAGAGGCAGCAGTTGCTCTGCAATGGGGAGCAGCTCAGAAAAAGGGTTCTTCTTGGCCTGAGAAGAACTAACCTTGTGTCTCTGAACAAGGACGCAGGGTTCCCTCCACCACTAGGTAAAAGGATGGCCCTCATTCCAACTGGCATAAGAGGTGGGGGAAAAGCCCAGGATCCAAAGGGGGACTGATTACTAACTTCAGCCTCCATGGGAGGAAAATATAGGAGTTTCCAAGGGCCACATGGGCCCCTCCAGAGCTTACTTAACTTGAAGAGGAAATTGCCCCACAGACACCCACCAACGGATACAAAGACACCGAGGCCAAGGGCAGTGACGAATCCCAACGGCCACATCCTCCTGGTCACAAAGAAATAGAAAATTTTGAGGATGCAGCAAAGATATTTTTTTCTCTTGGACTGGCAGTCTAGGTGAGCTTTCAGCTGGGCTGCTAAAAAACAAAAGCCTATACACACACACACATATATGTACACGTATGTGTATATGTACATATACACACACGGATATATATGTGTGTGTTTTATACATAACCTGGGAACCCCTGGTGGGATTACATGGAAATCTAAAGATAAATCCAAGAAAATTTTGGGAGGACAAGCAGAGCCCAGTGATTTGAAGTTAGCTGAGTAGTGGGGGGTTATGGCAAACTCAGGCCAGGGACCCCAGGAGATTTGCCTGTAGCACCCCCTGATGCACTCCTCCTGCCAGAACAGCTGCCACTCAGGCTCCTCAACAACTTCCACCATTACTACCTGCTTTCAAAGTCTTAAAGCAAGCAAAGTCCCAGCTCTAATATTCTCTACAATTATATTACCTAATTATACAGGCCAATCTCATTTATCAAATTTCATTACAAGAAAGAATTATATGGGCCATGTAAGTATTGGTGATGTTTTGATTTGGTTAGTGAAAAAGTCTCTCTGGGAACTAACCTATCCAGCAAACCCTCTATCTAGGCCTGTCCACTTAGAGTGGTCACTCTCTGTAGTGAAAATAGCTGGTTCTCAGCTGGGAATGGAGCCGTGGGAGGAGCTGGGTGGAACGTGTCATGGCTTTGCTTATGGTCCCAACTTCCCAATGGGAAAAGGGAGTTAGACCCCAAACACAACCCAGACGAGGGCTATCACAGGCTTTAGGCCTAGGAGCCAAAATGGGGTGGGGGTGAGGGTGGGGGCATGCTCCCGCTGATGTTTCAAAGCTGTGAGCGAGGGATGCTTTGGCCAACATCAGAGCACCAAGACACCCCCCCACGTGGGCCTGAGCGAGGGTTCATGGGGGATAGGATGGGCACTTGGGGATCCAGTGTGATGGGCCATCTGGGCTCACTCAGCTTCATCATAATCAAGATGGTGGGGGTCAGTCCAGATGGCCCTTTCCAGCTCTGAGTCCTCACATCCACACTGACGTGAATCAGACACTTCTAGCATCAGGAATGAACTGGCTGGACTGTTAAGTCACATGGCACAAAGACCACAGAGAAGACCACTGTACAGCCTCACCAACCATTTTTGAGGGTAGCTATGGGGAGTAAAGAGGAAAAAAAGGAATTGGGAAGAGTGAGAAGAAGGGGACACCAGAATGCTTGGCTCACCTGGCAGTGAGAGCCAAGAGCCCAAAGCCTTGCTCCCAGGTGATGGGGCTAGGACCAGGTACTCTTGAATTTTACCAGCAGCTCAAGGTGGGCTGTCCCCTCTGCTGACAAGACAGGAATAATGGGGAACAGCAATAACAACCGCAGCTGACACTCAGTGGTACATGCAGTGTGCCAGGCACTCTTGCATGCTTTATGTGTATTAACTTATTCACTAATTCCACTAAACAACTCTATCATGGACACATTATGATGCCCATTTTACAGATGAAGAAACTGTAGCACTAAAAGTTTAAATGGGCAGATCTGAACCCAGGCCATTTGTTATCTCAAGTCTGTGTGCACCAGCGATAGCCACGGCCTTTGTTTCCACAGAGTTTTGGATTAAATAGTCAACGTGAGGGTAGGCAGGGCATGCTGTTTATTGAATGCTAGTGGTACCACGTATAGATGCTTTCCATGCATTAATTTTGGGATTCTCTACCCTCCCCTCTTCTACCCTGCGACCAGGTCAACCCCTGGGGAACTCTATCTCAATCATCATTTCTTTGAGGACATCTCTAACTCCCTGAAACAAGGTCTGACCATCATTTGCTGACATAGGGCCCTCTACTTTATCTTCTGATTGCTTTCCATGGCTAAATATTACCTGCTTGACTGTTTGCTTAATAAACACTTTTGTCCCTGGTTAGACTCTGAGCCAGTGCTGATCAATAGAACTTTTTGATGATGGAAATATTTTATATTTGTGCTATACAATGTAGTAGCCACTAGTCACATGTCATTGTTCAGTATGTGAAATCTGGTTGGTATGAGTGAGAAACTAAATTTTAAATTTTATTGAACCTACTTTTTTTTTTTTTTTGAGACAGAGTCTCATGCAGTCGCCCTGGGTAGAGTGCCCTGGCATTAGCTTAGTTCACAGCAACCTTAATCCCTTGGGCTCAAGTGATGCCCTTGGCTCAGCCGCCCGAATAGCTGGGACTACAGGTATCTGCCACAATGCCTGGCTAGTTTTTGTATTTTTAGTAGAGATGGGCAGGGTCTGCCTCTTGCTCAGGCTGGTCTCAAACTCCAGAGCTCAGGTGACCCACCTGCCTAGGCCTCCCAGAGTGCTAGGATTATAGGCATGAGCCACCATGACCAGCCAATTAAATCTAAATTTAAATAGCCACATGTGGGTAATGGCTGCCATTTTGGACAGCACAGGCCTAATTCCCAAGACAGCCTACTTTGTGTGGCTACCTCCCCAGAGACTGAGAGAGTCCAGATGCGATAAAAAACTTGTGAAATGAATGAATGAGAAATGAACACATGAATGAAGGGAACAACACATGAGAGGAAAGCTGATGAGGAAGAAAGAAGCTGATCCAAGGAGCACCAACTCTCCTTCCCTGCCCTCTCTGTGCTGTCCCATTAACCCGCTGTGGGTGTCACCATCCCTGACCATCAAGCCTCATGCCTGGGTCTAGACGGGCCCCTGTAAGAGCTTCCTGCCCACTTTCCACAGCCTCTAAGGTCTGTTAAGGGTCAGGAGCTGCACATGCCCATTTCCCTATGGTGGCCAGGAAGGACATCTGCAGACTGCCTTGTCTCACCTAAGGAGATGAACTGGCAGGTAAACCAGCTCCCATCTCTGAGAAAGATCACTTATCCCAAGGAAAGATCATCCCCCTCCTCCCCACTATAAGCTCTACTTAGAAGTAAGCCAGCAACTGTAGATTCCTCCTGTCATACTGGTCACTTGACAGAGAAGCAGCAGAGAAAGCTTTGGAGTCAAACTCCACTTCTGCCACTAACATGGCACGTTGCCTGGTGCAGCTTCACGGCCGGTCTCAGCGGCTGTCGCTTGAGGTTCATTCAGCTCAGATTTATCAGGCTCTAGCAGTGTCTAGACTGTGTGTGAAGCTCTGGGGTACAGTGGAGGGCAAGGTGACCATGGTCCCTGTACCACGAATTGCTGGTCCTAGTGAGTGCCAAAGACAAATGCACCTGATGGGAGCAGTGGGGCTAAGAGAGAATGGGCACTGGGAGAAAGGAGAGACACAAGGGAGGCAGGAGGAGCCAAAGAGACTCTGGCCACTGAGATGTGCCCGTGGGCTCCCTGAGCTGCCCAGTGGCCATGCGAGTACTGAGAAGCCCAGGACAGACCTTGCTCTCTGTGTTCTCCACAGAAGCACAGCCCACTGCCAAGCAGGAAGGCAGCTGGTCATGAAGGGCATGGCCAGGTGGCCAAAAGAGCCATCTCTGAGAGAAGCTGGACCAGCACTGCACAGCCTGAGGGCAGGGGACAAAGAACTGTAATGTCCTCCACCTTCTCCAACATGTGAAGCAACTCTTCCCACATAGCCTTTTCCTCTTAGAAAAGCTGGGTTCAGGAAGACTCCAGGGAAATTAGCTCTAGCAGGTCTGAGGCTCCTGTGGTTTGTCTCTGTGCTCAGAAACAGTTGGACTCACTCCTCTGTTTGTTGAGTCCCCACTTGCAGATGAACAGGCGTGGTCCCTGTCCTTGAGGCCCACTGAGTCTACTGGGAGAGGCAGCCATTCTCAAATCGCCCAGGGCGAGGCAAAGGGTGCACCAGACAGGCGCTCCTGAGAGCTCAGTGAAGGGGTATGATACGGCATTGACGGTGGGCACCGAGGGTGGTTTCGAGAAGACGTGGCCTGTGAGTGGAACCTTGAAGGACGCATAGCCTTCTAGTAGGGGAAACTGGGAGGTATAAGTAGGAGAGACACCATCAGGAAAGGCACACAGGTGGGAAAGTCCCAGACCAATGGTTCTCAACCTCAGCTGCATATTAAAATCACCCTAGGATCTTTTACAAACAGACTGAGACCAGAATGGAGATACTGATGCAACTGATCTGGAGTGAGGTACAAACAGTGGTGTTTACTAAAAGCTCCCTGAGGTTGAGGGCTGAGATCCTGGCCACCTGTACCAGCATTATCAGCACCACTTGGACACTTGTTAGGAATGCATCAGAATCTGCATTTTAACAAGATCCCTGGGTGATGTGTGGGTGCAGGTAAGTCTGAGAGGTCCTGCTCTAGAGCATGAGAGGGAGAATGAGGATTGCGTTTAAATCAGCCAGCTAACATTCTTCTGATCAAAGGCACCTGGCTCACTGCTGTGGGGAAGTGGCGGGACCTCAAAACAACCAAATGACCAAAAGCAGCACTAGCCATGTGTCAGAACTGGCCTCCAATGGGCACTGTGGGGATAGGAGGGTCCCATATAGCATAGGTAAAGGAGAGAGGGAAGAAAAAAACTGGGGGTGGGTGGGGTGGGTGGCAACCAGTGTTCTGTGTTCCGAACAAGACTGGGATTCTGTGGGGCAACAAGCAGAAAAAGTGATCTGGGCCATGGAGACCTGAGTAGGGGGTGCAAGCGCATGTGCATGCGTGCGCGCGTGAACATACACACACAGGAATGAAATTCAAAATGGTGCTAAGGATGTGTCAGGCTTTAAGAGCTATGGCCAGAAGCCAAATGTCCTACATTAAATGCATCTGCTTATTAAAATGGAATTCATGAAGAAATTAACAAGTGCTCTACTATTCACTTCTGAAAAGCAGCAAGCCTGCTATGGGAGAATTATGAGCTGGAAACTGGAGCACAGGTGGTTCCACATGGTGCCATCCTGCCTCCTTCCCTCCTCACCCACTATCCCTGGGAGTCCCTCCAGATTTGCAATGGCTTTCCCTGAAGCCAGCCTGCCATCTCGCACCCAGACCTTCGTCTTAATCAACCCACGTTTCTGGAATGGGATCTAAAAGAGATGCTTCCACACCATATACCAGCACTGTCACGTGGGACTCCAGGCACAGCCTACACTCAGAAATTTTCCAGGCCCGGCTGCTTTTTGTGGTGATGATTCAACATACATTTGTTTACGCTCATGTTTTTTTCACAACTGTCTGTGCCAGACAGTTGGCGGGCTAACCCACCAGCCATTCCTAAGCCCTCCTGCCCACCTTCTTTACAAAAGCTGGAAAAAGGAAATAATCCCTTCACCAGCCTCCCTTGCATCCCAGAAATGACAAGACAAAAAGCCCTTGGATGAAAAGCCCAAACACTCAGAAGGGACAAAAACTGAAAATGCCTGCCTAGCCCTGCGGCATCGCTGAGCTGCAGGTCAACACCAGATGACCACCACCTCCATCCAAACTTCCTGTTTTATGAAAATGTATTTCTCAGACCAATATTCCTTCGTTTTTCTGTCATTTGCAGCCAAAAGCATGTGTATGACTTGCTTATCCGCAATCCCTCCCCTTCCATTGGTTTCACCTCCTGCCTATTTACTATTTCCATTAGTTTTTGCACCAACCTCCTCGCTCCTTCTTTTCCTGTTCATACTCTACCTCCAACTCACGATATGACAGCAGGGTGAGACAACCGATCCCCACTCTGGGGAAATATCCAGTTGTAAAGTTCAGTGGCTGGTCCTCCAGCAGCAACCTCTTCAGAGCCCTGGAAATTTGGAAACGTGTAGAGCTACAAATTTTACTGAAAGTTGCAGCACAGTGGGCAAATTCTATCACTAATTTGTCTCTTTACCTCTTGGAGTACTATCATGAGCTACTGAAAGTACATAAAGATATTTCTTAAGTGCATTTATATTTAACAAATCTTGAATTTCAGAGCAGATACCAAGACTCAGCCAAACTCACTCAGGCTGACACAGCAACAAAAATAGAAGGCCCTAAACAAGTAGCTACTCCTAAGAACAGATGTGTAAACAGAAACACAATTTATGAATTAGCTCGCTGCTCTTCTCTATGTAGACTGATACAATCTGAATACTACCTGCCTAGGCCCCGAGGCCTCCAGAATTTAATCAGATAAGTGATTAAGGAAAATATATGTTAATCTTGAATAAGTTAAAGATTCCTATCTTTCAGCTTACCACTTAATACATGCACCAAATGACATGTTTTCCGCAACCACTGACATGTCTTGGCCTTCTTAGATTGCAAACTGCTCACAGGCAAGACCTGTGTCCAAATGGCACTATGTCCTTCCAGGCTGGACCTCCCCCCTCCAGGGCCAAGTCTGGTCCCATCCCCAAAACAACAGCAACCAAGTCAAAATTAGAAATTGCATGGCAGTTGCCAGTCACAACCAAACAGCCATTTCTTACCTGTACACGCTACAGAAATTAGTCATATTTTCAGGGCTCCCTCATTTCAAGAATGATTCACAACTTTTTGTGACTCATACACACCACCCCATTCCTGCTTTACCTCATAAAGAGTATGGAGTGACAGTTCTAGGGGATGGACAAGTACCCCATGATTACCTTGGAGGACAGCAGACTATGAGAAGGATGGGAGTTCAGCAGGACCAGCCACAGAACGTTCAAAGAGCCCTTTCTAATGGCAATGTGCAATTTTCCCAAGAGGAATATTGCTGCCATGTTTAGTATCTATTTATCACAGTGATTTTTAACCAGTGCGTTGCCGCGCACTGGTGAGCTGTGAGAGGATCTCAGGCGTGCTGCAAAAGTTTTAAAGATAATTAATTAAATTATTTCAAAGACGTTCAAAGCACAATAAGTTAATTCTTCATTTTCCTTTTCTTTTTTTTTTGATCAACATAATTTAAGTTCTCCGTGGAAGTTTTAACTATAGGTCCATGTGTGCCGTGAGATTAAAAAGGTTAAAAACGTTGGTTTATTAGCACACGGGTGATGGGACTTTTCTTTTACAAGGGATATGTCTCCCTTTTGATAGTTTTGTTTTTTCTTCACACACCACACACGAAGCTGCAGAGGGTCGCCTTTCCCCAACAACAAATAGGAGCAAAAACCAAAACTCTCTTATCAGATTACACTAAACTAATGCTCTCAAAGAACTCTCCTGAAATGATTTCTTTCCAGAATTTTCTCTGACCAGTACCTCATTCCTCCATAACACCCACAGTGGAGGTGGATTTTAAGGGGCAATCTTTATGTACCTGGCACTTGCCCATGGGTGCTGGGAAGCTATTTAGATTAGAACTAGTTACTCTAAGGCCCTTACCAGTTCTAAGGAGCTCAGAGCCCGACAGTTCTGACTGGGCTCCACAACAGTCCTCCAGGACAGTGGAGTGCCCAGCCTGGCGGGTTCCCCTCACATTCTTCCCAACTTGGGTGTGGGATTTTCATGACCTCAAATCATTTACCAGCAGAGCAAGGAGTGGAAAAACAAGGGGTTTTATAGCTCTGGGTTGAACCTTGCTTTGTGTGACCCTAAGCAAATTACTTAACTTCTCTAAGTCTTGGTTTTCTAATCTATAAATTAACACCTGCCCTGAAGGAGAGTTTCAAGGATTAGAAATAACAGAGGATGCCTTTGGCTCGGAGGAGATGCTCAGGGCTGGTCAATTATCAACAGTCATCATTCTTATCACAGTGAAAACACAGCCCAGAAGCACATTCAGCTCTGTGGCAGCTGAATCACCTATGTATAGGTGCTGAGTGGTCTGCATCTGTATCTAGATGCTCAGGGTTTTCATTCTGTAGTGGGTCTGTCCTCTTCATACTGGTATGTCCTAAATAGGTCTGCGTCAGAGTCTAAGCCCCCAGGGATAGAAGGAAGAGGGCCCAGGGCAAATTCTTGGACAGTGCAGGCCAGGAAGGCATGTTTCAGAGATGAGGTGCCTATTCTTTTTCCAGGAGATCTGGCTTAGTACCACAAGTTTGGCAGATCAGCAAACCATCTGAAAGATGCCAGGGCCCCAGAGCCACACCCCTTCCGTGCCAGTTGTTTCATGAAGAAAATGATCACCAATCACAAAGAGCAATTCACCGGCACTAACAGAAGAAAACTAACAATGTCCTCTTCAATCCATCTTGGACATGACAGGGCAGGAGTCTCAACTTTATTTGTAGAAAAGATGGAATACAAACCTTCAATATCAAGTCATACCCCAAACATCCCCCTCCTGCAATCCCAAGCTTTGGTAATTATTAGTAGAGCCATCTGCTCAGCCTAATGAAATGTGCAATCTCCTGTACATATAATTAGTGAAATCATTTTAATTAATTAAACAAATTAATTAATTGCAAGGATACTGCAACCATTTCCCAGGAACTACATCCAACTCATTTATTCTGCATATGTCTACCGGGCTCCTACTGAGGGCAGAGGCCCACGCTGGTGCCCTGAAGATATATAGACACTCATAGCATTTCATGAGCACGAGTGGAAGGAAGCCCAGCACGCACATTTGCTGACAACTAACTCTTTTGCTTAGCTTTCCCAGGATTGTCTTGGTTTTAAAGTTGAAAGTCCATGGCCCCTGAACACTTTTGGCCCTGGGCAAATCGAGATGGTTGGTCACCCTAGTTCTGTTTGACCAGGTCAAAAGTCACCACTGAACCATCACCACTCCTGCAACCCCAGCCTTTGCTCATGGCAGACACTGTGAATAGATTGAGGAGTTCCTACTTGCTTAGCCAAGACTTAGCCACCCCCAAATCCCTCTCCTCTGTTCCAGGCAGCCACTATTAATCACCCTGAACAGGAAGCCTGGATAATGTAATCTATTTTCCATTTATGCTGGAGAATTACAGAAGTTTTAGGCTAGAAAAGATGGTCAAAATCCAGTCTGATCACCCATTCAGAGCTTGAGTTCCTTCTCCAGTATCCTCCACAAGTGGCTAGCCAGCCTCTCCTTACACACCTCTAGCGATGGGGAACTCAATATCTCCTACAGCAACTCTTGCTGTCTTCAATAGTTTTGGCTATTAAATTCTTTCCTTTACTAATGTGCCTCTCTCATCAATCTCTTTTTGGAGACCTCATGATATGGTGTTTCAAATAATGAAATACACGTATTCAATTCCTCCCAACTCTTCTCTTTTCTAGGACCAATTTCTTCAACTGTTACATGACTTGGTTTAAAGTTGGTGTGTGTCATCCCGGTTCTTCTAACATCCTGTCTAAGGCTCCCTTGGGGTCCAGGACTTAGGCCTGGCTCTCAACACCAGACACCTTGCGCCTGATGGAGTCCCTACTCTGTTGAGAGTGGTGGTGGCTCCAATGCACACTGACTCACGCCAACACCCCGATGCCGTCTCTGGAAGTGCTGCCACTGAGCTGCAGCTCCATCCATCTGCCACAAGCCTTCCTGAGAGCTTACACTCCATCTGGAGTTCTGGGTTATGGGAAACCCACAAAATGGTCAGAAAACATAATATAAATTACAGACTGCCAATTTCCCAGTTACAAACAACTTGCTGTAAAGATTTGCTTTAAAGTAATTTCTTTAGAATGCCGACAGCATGTAGCCACAAGAAACCATATATAAAATGATGGTTAGACTCCCAGGCCAGCCCACAAAAGCCTTTTGAACTCATAATGCACCTGCACCATAAAACTAACAGTGCTATTTTAACTATACGTAGCCACCATTTATGTGATGGTTTCCATGGTGATGTGCACTCTGAGCTCCATTTCAGAGAACTAGACAAAAGGTATACCTTAAGCTGCATTACTCTCCTAGGTTGGGAAGGGGGGGGACTGCTGCCCTCAGAGAGAACTGACTCACATAGACCCCAGTGCCCCAACCTGATTCAGGCCCACAGGTCATTTAAAATGTGTTGTCCTGTGCTCGCTTCGGCAGCACATGTACTAAAATTGGAACGATACAGAGAAAATTAGCATGGCCCCTGCGCAAGGATGACATGCAAATTCGTGAAGTGTTCCATATTTTTAAAAAATAAAAACTAAAATGTGTTGTCCTAAGGACACAGCCTGTGAACACAAGGGCCTGCTGGGATTGAGTGAGCTGTGAGGCTGCAGCCGGGAGAACTTCTGGAAAGAGGTCAGCGATAACAGGTATGGAGCTTGCTCGTGTTTGTTGGTGGTGGTGCTGGTGTTCAAAAATCTATAGCAGACACAAGGATGGGGGTGTTTCTCAAAGTCAGAAAGGTACAACTAGAAAGGTCAGTAATTATGTTGTTCTTCTCTGAGCCCTGACACAGGATCTTACCAAGTTGGTGGCCACAGTGATAAGAGGCAGGGAGACGAAGATGCACCGACCTTAATTGACCACAGTGGGGATGCCAGGCAGAGCTGTGGGCCTCAGTTTTCCCCTATGGAAGCTCCATAGCCTTCCTTCTTCTGGCCCCACTGTCGCTACCACCACCACCACCAACTCTGACCCCAGGCCCTCCTCTTGAGCAGTTAGGATAACACTGAACGGCACTGGAGGTCAAGTCTCCCAAGGCATCCCTCCTGCCGCAGGACAAAGGCAGGTGCTCCCCAGGACCGAACTTCCTGGAGACTCAAGGCCAGAGTTTGAGACCTGCTCCACCGCGGACTGCTGTTTCGAAGCTGTTAACTAGTGCTGCAGAACAGCACTAACTTAGACACCTCAAGTCTCAGCTTTCTCATCTCCAAAGTGAGCATAACATCCTCCTCACAGGACTAGTGCCAGTAATAAATGAAAGGCAATTAACAGCTCAACTTTCTGAGCTCTCACGAGCACTGCTCCATGCACACTGCTTGGATTCACTCACTTGGGCAGTACAAAAATCCTATTATTTTATAAATGAGGAAACTGAGGCTAAGAGAAGGTAGGCTATTTATCCAAAACTAGTAAGCAGCAAGGCCAGGGTAACAGATAAAAAGCTGCTTTAGAAATTGTAACATG
This sequence comes from Otolemur garnettii, assembly GCF_000181295.1. NCBI lineage: Eukaryota > Metazoa > Chordata > Mammalia > Primates > Galagidae > Otolemur > Otolemur garnettii. Next base: position 12,915,819 of record NW_003852426.1, read on the forward strand.
TCATATAGATGCTGGTCATTATTATTCTTAATGACCAACATAAGACCACACTTGAGTGTTCAAGCTTGGGCTATACTTTCTACCACACAGGATCTGGGTGGTTCCCGTCCTGCACTGCTAAGGCTTCAATGGTGTGTTTCCTTCAGCCCCATCTACAGACCAACACCAGCAGCTGCATTAGCGGGACATGCTGCCAATGTCAGAGCCCCCACCCCCCCAGACGCATGTTCAAAGGCTGCATCCTCATCCCAACACACTGATGAAAACTGTAAAACGCATGTCACCCACCTGCTTTGTTTCATTCTCTCCCCCCACACACAGCACTTAAATACCTATATACGTCATAATTATCTGTTTCAGCCATGTCTTGCCCAACCCAACTTACAGGTTCCACGAGGGCAGGGCCTCTTACCTTTTTTGTTCAATGTTGTATCTCTAAACTCAAAACAGTGCTGAACACATGGTAGGGATTCAGTAAGTATTTGCTGAATGAAAGAACAATTTCATCTACATTGACTTGGAGGAAAGGTCCATAATATATTGTCTGGCAAAAGAAACCAGGCTACTAAATTATGCACATCATGATCTCATCTGTGTATATTATTATTATAGGTCTGAGCATGTGTGGGTGCACAGAAAAAAACGTCTAAAAAGATATACATGAAAATCTTCATTGTGGTTACAGCTAAGAGGTAGGAGCGAAGACAATTGTAACTTCCTTCTAAATTTCTTACAAAACAATATACTATTCCTGTAAGTTTCTAATGCTTTTTTTTTTCTACATTTGAAAGCAAAGGTGTGTAGACAGATTTATGCACACACACACACACACAAAAGTGACACACACTGGTTACAGAAGACTCATGCAGGAGGTCAGGGTTGGGGACAGCTTGCCCACCTTCCTGACGGTGGGCCACTGCAGCATCTCCACTCAGAGACCTGCTGAGTGAAATGCTGAGAGAAATAACGGAATTGGGTCTACAGGGCCTGGGACTTAGCAGCACCTCCTTCAGAACTCCTCCAAAAAAGGAAAACTCTATCAAAATCTAAAGCTATTTCACTGCCTTTCCAGAGCAGTCTCAGAATTGTTTAATCCTCTGTGATTGTTTTCAAACTACATTAGAATGTTCCAGAAAATATAAAGCTAACATCATAAAGTGTGGCATTTTGCAACCAAAAATCCAGTTTGCATAAAAAGCCTCACTCTCCCATGCAAAGACAAAGTCAGGATAACTGAATTCCACCCAAGATCCTGGGCCTGGCTCAGGGCACAACCTCCGGCCCTCCTCCTCCTTGCTGACAATGCATTCTGAACTTCGGAATTCTGAACTCCCAGGGAACAAACCCAGTTGGTCTTACATGATCCCTGTCACACCTAAATCACCGAGGTGCATGAAGTGAGGGCCGATCTGGGTCCAGCACAAGTCAGGTGCTATGAGGTTGGAGAAAAGTAACATAAGACAAAGTCAGCCTTCAAACAAGGACTGACACACTAAGGACACAGAAGAAAACAACGTCACTCACTCAACCCCACAGCACTTACTATATGTGTAATAAGAGTTCTGAGAAAAAAGAGGTAAGTGTGAGCCAGAAGGCTGCAAGGAAGCGGGCGAGTGGGCTACCGCTCAACTGAGGCAGCGGAGGCCGAGGTGCTGAGGTTGGGCTGGTGGGGGGTAGATCTCAGCCACGTCAGGACTGTGGCAGAGCCACCCCAGCCACTGCCGATTCCTCTGCCCTGCCTTCCAGGCAGAAGGTATTGCTCTGCCTGGTTAGGCAGGCAGTCACCTACATACTGAGCATCGTGTGTACAAAGAGCACAGAGGGCCGACTTCCCCTGAAGGTAGATGATTTCTAACTCTAAGTGACAGAAGTCTTCACACTGCAGTTGATTTCAGGAGCCAACCAAAGACAGAGAGGATAAAAAGAACCTGCATCTATGTGCTGCTCCAAGAACTCTGGCCAATATACAACGATTCAGGTCTAGAAGGCCTCTAATCATGGAGATGGCAAGCAAAGCTCAGAGAGAGGCCATGGAGAGGGCAGAACGAGAGGAGGACATGGCAAAGGGAAAAGGAATTTAAAAAGAAGGAAGCAAGTGACATCTAAGGAGACTAACTGTCCTAGGGCTCAGGACTTTCAGTATTAAAACCAGGACAGTTCCAGCCAAACCAAGATGAGTTGATTAACCTGGTAGTATCATACCCAGAGATGCTAAGGTGACACCATACTCAGGGATGCTAAGGGGCTGGCTGATATGTGGGTGCTCTTTCCCCCTCCTTTGTGGATCTGTCATTGCTCATTAGCACCCCAGGATCAATGGGAAGAAAGGTCAACCAACCCAGGAAGCGATTGCTAGGCCCTCTAGGCCCTTCCTTCTGTACTCCTGGCTTACACCCTCTCACCAGATTTCTGAAGGGGTTCAGGGAAAAGTAAATTTTTTATTGCTGTTCTTATAATAAAACTTAGGATCACAGCCACTATCTTTTTCTTTTGAGAGACAGAGTCTCACTTCATTACCCTCAGAGTGCTGTGGCGTCACAGCTCTAAGAAACCTCCAACTCCTGGGCTTAGGCGATTCTCTTGCCTCAGCCTCCCAAGTAGCTGGGACTACAGGTGCCCGCCACAACGCCTGGCTATTTTATTATTATTTTTTTTTGCTGTTTGGCTGGGGCCGGTTTCGAACCCGCCACCCTTGGTATATGGGGCCGGCCCCCTAACCCACTGAGCCACAGGCGCCGCCCAAAGCCACTATCCTTAGCTTAACTGTTTCTCTGACATTAGCTCACTAGCTGCTCCACTGGGCAGGCACAGCACCCACCACCTGCAGGGAAGCACCTTATGTAGCCAGAGGGGCTGGCACACCCATCCTCAATCTCCCTCTTCCATTTCAGAACTCCAATTCCTGTCCACCTCTCTCAAAGGCAGTTCCTAAGAGAGGACTGATGGCTTCTCTCCTCTCACATGATCCATTCACTGAACAGGGATTTACTGAGCATTTACTCTGCAGTAACCACTGCATTAGGCACTACCCACAACACAAAAAGCAGTAAGATACAGCCTATACCTTCGAAGAATTTATGGTTTAGTTCCGGAGGCATAGTGAGGAGGTGAGGATGGGGAGGGTGTGGAGAAGATAAGACTCATTTAATTATTCAATGCATATTTACTTTCCCCATAATATGTGCCAAGATCTGTACTGGGGAAATGCAGACAAGTAAGCAGACAACAGCCAGAACAGGTATAATAAATACAATGATGGTCCTGTGGGACCTCTCAGCAGTGTAGAAGCCACCCCAGCCCCTGAGGCCACTACCACCCAGCACTGCTTCTCCTTAGCATGGCAGCAAGTGCTGTAGAGGATTAAAAACAAAAAAGTGGTAAAACCAAGCTTTGACCTCAAAGAGTTAACCAAATGATCAAGGCGATAAGAGCACTACAATGAAACAATTACGGAGCCACAGGGTACAGGGGACAGGGCAAGGAGCACCAGGCCAAAGGTGCACGGCTTCCCAGAGACAGCAGAAGTAAAACCCGAGAAGAAATATTGAAGGGGAGAGTTTTTTAGGCAGGAAGATTTTTCTCAACAATGGAAAGCAAATGTGTGGTTATTACTCAAAATGTTTCTAAATGGCACACTTAGTGGTAGGTCTTTGGTTTGAGTAAATAAGAACCTTGCCAATCAATTAGTGACCCTTCACAAATATAAGTTACATTTAAGTGGAAGGAAGGACACAAATCTAATCTCAGCTGTCCACGCTATGAAGGCAGGGAACTGAGACACACTTAATTTTGTCACATAAATACCATGGGGTAACTGATTGTGCCACTGGAGCTTCCTGAGACACAATTTGTAATATACAGACCACGCCCACAGTCGGTAAATACACAGACACATCTACATACTCCCCTGGGGTCCTCTTTGTAAGTTTACCCTGAAGCAAAACAAACTCCATCCTTCTGTTAGAGCAGCGTTCTTCAAACTTTTTCATCTCTAGCATACTTGAACCTATGGTTAAACTTCTGTGGCACACTTAAAATAGTTTGGTAAAACAAACAAAAAAAGTTAAAGAATATGTTTACTGCTCTTTGAACTTTTTACAAAAATAATTTAATTAATGATCTTTAAAATTTTTTCACAGCACACCTAAGATCCTCTCACTGTGTTGCAAGAACTCTATAATTCAGGGAAAGACAGACAGAATTACCACAGATAATCCACAAATTAATAACTGGGCATCGACCACATTAGTTTTTGTTATAGCGATAGTCACAAAGCATGAGCGGAAAAGGCCACCTTTGGTGTGACGGTACACTGGTCAGTCAATAACAAGTTTACAACGATTGGCTGTTTAATGACAAACCCTGCACTGGCATTGGAGGAATGGAAAGGACAGAGTGGTGAGAAGGATCAGTGGGAGGAAGACAGGATACAGTGAAATGGAAAACTCCTAAGAGCCTGGTCCTTGCTCCACCAAAGAAAGGTCTTGGGTGGGTTGATACCACCATGAACTTCACTTCCCCATCCACAAACATATCCTCTCAGGGCCATTTACAGTTCAAGTGAGAAAACACAAGCCTACGTGAATGGGAAGGCAGAAGGCGCTGTACAAAGCGGGGTGAGGGTCTGGAGGTTCCTACTTCCCCTGCTTCACTACCCTCTCTGTCTGCCTTCCCAAGAGTAAATACTCTGAATCTCCCTGTCAACCTGTCCCATCCCCTTGGCACAGTAATCTGATGCCAGAATCTACCCCTAGGTTGCTCAGTCACATGAGTCAATACGGTATCTTCTGAAAAGCAACCAGTTTGGGTTGGTTTTCCGGTGATCACCTGAGAGAAAATGAGAGAAAATATGGTTAAAGTAATGCTACAAATCTCTCTAGCGTCTCAATGAGCCACTTCCTACCTAGTGAAGATGTTCAGGGGGATCATTCAAGGAACAAAAAGAAGACAGGCAATCACAGGCAACAGAACCTAAGTGATTACTGGGCCTGCCTTTATTCACTCCCCTCTTCTAAGATCAGAGAGGTTCTCAGCAACAGGAAGAGGGAAAAAAACCAAACCCTGACGATAAGCTAAAGAATCAGTGTCTATCTCAGCTCTACTTCTGTGTGTTTTCTCCAGATGTTTACCTATTCCCTTTTACGGTAACCAGAGGAACAATATGAGGATCCCACTGATTTATTTTATATCTTAGAAAAATTACTCAGGGCCTGCAGTACTGAGCTCATGTTCAAATTAAGTTTGCTGGAAATCCAATTCAGGATGAGTAATTTAATTTGGCTACTACAATTAAAAGTGGTGCAGTATTTGTGTTTTAGAGGAAAACCGTATTAGATCCAACTAATCTTATTAGGTAACTATCATATTTAGATCACATTATATCTAGAATAGATATATTCTGGATTGATTTCTTTCATAAATCACTTGGGAGACCAAAGAGACTAGCCTTCTCCCTACTCCCCGTCAACCCACGACAGAGGTCAGCACAGGCGGTGAATGCAAAAGAGGCCTCGCTGAGAACTCCACTGTATGGCACTGGAATTCACGAACCCAAACCACTGCCTAGAAAACATCCTCAGATTTTGCAGATGAGTAAACAAGGCCTAATGTGGACCAGGTCATACAGTCAGTGGCAAACCTGAGATTATAACTAAGTTCTCTGTACCCCACTCCCTGCCACTCCACCACATGTGTTCTTTATAAGACCTAACACGAAAAACAGCCAGAGGGCCCCTGAGAGCCTGCTGCCGCTCACCCTGCTAGACCATGGAGTCATCAGATACCACTTACCGGCCTCTCTGCCTCTTCTAAGTTTCCAGGAACTGTAAGGAGTATTTAGAAGCTGATCTCACTACCTCTAAGGATAACTCAGACCAGTGTCCCAAATCCTTCTTGTCAAGTCAGTTTTCTTGATGCCTACTTTAAACCCCTCGCTCCCAGTTAAAAATCCACATTAAGAACATTCAATCCATATGATAGGTTAGGAAAAAAAGTCAGCCTAGCTTTTAAAAATTCTATTAATCTCAGGAGTACTGCTACCTGGGCAGATTCACTAGATGTAATATCACACATCAGGGTTCCGACTGCACAGTTTAATCTAAGAAAATTAGGTTATGAAGCAAAATCAAGGAAAGGAGAAGCCAGATAAAATATTTGTAACATAAGACAACTTAATACACATGCTGCATCAAAATCCCTTATAAATGATTTTTAAAAGGATAGAATAATATAAAATAAAAATGGGAAAAGGCCCAAACAGCAGGCAACTCTCTCTCTGACACAAACACACACACACGAAGATTACTGATGGCCTCATGAAAAAATGTTCAAACCCATCGGTTAGCAAAGCTTGCAAATGAAAACAATGAGATATTGTTCTTAAGTATCAAACTGGCAAAACCCAAAACAACTAGCATGCTCAAGATAGCCAAGGTGCCCTGAAATAAGAATCCTCAGACACAACTGGGACTGTAAATCAGTCCGGATTTCTGAAGGGCCATTTGGTGGTATGTATCACTAGCCTTAATACTGAGTAGGTTCACTCCCAAGAATTTTCCCTGAGGAAATAATCCGAGGAATACTTAAAAGATTTATGCACAGGGACATTTATAGCAGTAATATTCAGAACAATAAAAAATCTGAAAAAAACCTAACTGTGCTACAATAGAAAAATGGTTAAATAAATTATGATACCATCAATACAGGAAATAATACGTAGGCATCAAAACTCATTTTTGAAAAAGATTTAAAGACATTTTGTGAGGGAAATGCTCACAAAATGATGCTAAAATTTAGAGTTATTCCATGTTGCAGACAAAAAATATGCAGCTGGGAGCGGTGGCTCATGCCTGTAATCCCAGCACTCTGGGAGGCCGAGGTAGGTGGATCACATGAGACCAGCCTGTGCAAGAGCAAAGACCCTGTCTCTACTAAACAACAGAAAAATTAGCCAAGCATCATGGTGGGTACCTGTGGTCCCAGCTATACAGAAGCCTGAGACCAGGAGGATCTCTTGAGCCCAAGTATTTGAGATTGCTGTGAACTATGATGATGCCACAGCACTCTATCCAGGGTGACAGAGTGAGACTGTATTTTAAAGAAAATGTATCATATACATTACATTATAAATATAATATCTGGGGGCAGATTCAGCTTAATGTTTAATAATACTTAATGCCTCTTTTTCCAGAAGTGTAGGCTTTTCACTATGACAAAGCCAGGGACTGAAGGGTCCCAGCACCCCTTGCAGGGAGCCATATGACCTTTCCTACCAATGGAGAGGTGGGAGTGATGTGGAGCAATCTCAGGCTGAGGTGGTAGAAGTGGTGTGCCTTCTCCACGCTCTCTGCCTCCACCTACCAAATGGATACAGAGCACTCTAAGACCCTAGGCAGTGTTTTTCAACCTTTTTTGTCTCCTGGCACACCTGAATCTAGCGTTAAATTTCCACAACGCACTTAAATTGTGTTGATCAAAAAACAGAGTAAAATAACTGTGCTTTGAACTGTTTTTGAAAATAATTTAATCAACGATCTTAAAAAGTTTTCATGGTACACCAGTTGAAAATCACTGTCTTAGGGAATGGAGGAGCAATAGATGGAAAGAGCCTGGGCCAGTGAATCACTCAGTGCAGGGACCCCCCCAGTGGAGTGACCCCCAAACAGAAACACCTACATCAGGCTGAGTGAGAAAGAAACCTCTATTATGTTAAGCTGTAGTCTGGGGTTTTAATGGTTTCTTCAGCTAGTATAATGCCAATATACACACACACAGAAAAACTACTAAAAGAAAAACTACCAAATTTTATGTTCTAATGTACATGTTAGTCAAATACATACATATATATATATATATATTTTTTTTTTTTTTTTTGGTCAGGGCTGGGTTTGAATCCGCCACCTTTGGTATATGGGGCTGGTGCCCCACTCCTTTGAGCAACTGGCACCACCCCAAACTATATATTTTTTAATTTATTCTTTTTCTATTACAAACATCTTATTTGATAACTAAAAAAAGTATAGAAATAAAAAGACTTTGGATTGCAATGCTATTCATTACATATAATAAAACACCAAATAAAGTTACAACCATTAAAATGCAGGAAATTATGAGGACTCAAATGAAAAAAATCTAGATTTACAACATTTAGAAAGATCTATTAAAATAGTTCTTAGCCTGAGCACCAACAAGACCCCATCTCTATTCAAAAGGAGAAAAGAGGCTCGGTGCCTGTGGCTCAAGTGGCTATGGCGCCAGCCACATATACCAGAGCTGGTGGGTTTGAACTCAGCCCAGGCCTGCCAAACAACAATGACAACTACAGCCAAAAAACAGCCAGGCATTGTGGTGGGCACCTGTAGTCCCAGGCATTAAGGCTGAGGGGAAAGAATCACTTAAGCCCAGGAGTTAGAGGTTGCTGTGAGCTGTGATGCCATAGCACTCTACCCAGGGTGACAGCTTGAGGCTCTGTCTCAAAAAAAAAAAAAAAAAAAGGAGAAAAAAGAGGGGAGGGGAGAAATGGAGAGAAGAGAAAAATTAGCCAGGTGTGGTGGTGCACACTTCTGTTTCAGCTACTCGGGAGGCTGAGGCAGGAGGATTGCTTGAGCCCAGGAGTCTGAGGTTGCTGTGCGCTATGAGGATGCCACTACACTCTAGTCCTAAGAGACAGAGCAAAACTTGTCTCTAGAATAAAATAAAACAAAATAAATTCTTGACATATGATTTTTGTAAATGATCCAAGGCTAAAAGACAAACCACAAACTAGAGGGGAAAGCTGTAACTTATATAAGAAATATCAGAATCCTTTAATACATAAAGAGAGCTTATGAATCAAAATATAATAAATACTATTATTGGGCAAAAAAGACGTAAGTACCTGATCACAGAATAAGAAATATAAATGACTTATCTATATATGAAAAGCTTTTCAAACTCACTAATAATCAAATAAATGAAAATAAAAATGAAATAATCTTTATCCTTTTGTCAGACTGGCAAACATTTAAAATATTGGGAAGATAGGATCCAAGGTCTCTGAGATTATGATGAAATAGGTAATCATATAAACTGCAGAAAGGGAGTTTAAAATTATATTTCCAATGAGCAATTTGGTATGACAAGGGAAAAATCCTTAAAAAACTCTTTGACCTTAATCTAGATATTTGTCAAAAGAAATAATCAAACAAGAATACAATAGAATTATTAACATTTAAGTAGGAAAAAGAGAAAAAAGGAAACAACTTAGCTATCCATCTGTACAGGACTGGTTAAATACATTAAGGGGTGTGTGTGTGTGTGTATTCATGTATTGGAATAATACATAGCCATTAAAATTATGTTGAAGATCTAAATGTACTAAGATACAAAAGTGCCTGTCATAATGTAAAAAAGCAGGATATAAAGCAACAAAAGTTGTACAATTTCTTTATTGTTTAAATATATAAATGTATAAGAACATGTGTTACAAATATACGAGGAAAGAGTACGGAAGGATTTTTATCAAAATACTGGTACCACTTGTCTCCAGCAGGTGGAATTATAGGTGAATTTCATTTCCTTCTACATATTTTATAAATTTTCACCTACACATATGTATTAGTTTTACTTTATTTTTTGTGTTTTATTAGGAAAAATTTCAAACACTAAAGTAGTTAGAAGATATATACCCATGACCCAGCTTCAATTATCACACATGGATTGACTTTGTTTCATCTTTATGCCCCACATCCCCGGAATATTTTAACATAAATCCTAATTATGTCACTCACCTATACAGACTTCAATAAATAAATATACACATATCCTCCTTGACTTAATTATAGGGCCACTTCCCAATAAAAATATGGGTTTATTGGGATGTAAGCCTAACATAAAGAGTATAATGAATGAGGATTGCTTCCCTATCACTGCAATGTTGAAAAATCAGTAGTCAAACCATTGTAAGCCAGGGACCATCTACACATATAAAACAAAAATTTTTTATATTTAACATACCCATACTGGATTATTTTTAAATATTTCATTTTTCCACTGACACTTTAGTATGGCTCTTTAAAACATAGCCATTTTAACAGTATCACACTTAAAAAAACTAAAATTAATTAATCTCTCAATATTATTAAATATCAAGTCAGTGTCTGTTTCCCCAATTATATCACAAATACCTTTTTACAGTTGTTAGTTTAAATCAGAATCTGAACAAGATTTACATTTGCATCTGGCTGATATATCTTTTGAATCTTTTAAAATTTATTACATAATGTCCCACTCCTTTCTTTTCCTTGCCATTAATTTACTGAAGAAACATCCGGGTCTACGTCCCATAAAACTGCTTGAGTGCATTCCTATGGCTCAAATAGGAAAAGACATTCCTGTGTCTTTGAACATGCTCCTCTATTCCCAGATTGCCTTTAAACTGAGATTTAGTTCTAGTGTCCAATCAGCTTCAGGTTCTTTCACTTTTTGCAAGAATATTTCAAATCAATAGTGTCATTTTTTGTAACCAAGCAATAAAACCTTTTTTTTTCTTTTTAAAGAGGGGAATCTGCAGAAATGCCAGCCTTTCTAATTCATCCATTTCAGTAATTCATTAAAACTCAGAGTTCAAAAGTTTTTTTCTGAATACAACCCAGGTCAAAGATACCCAGTGACTATCTGTGAAATGATTTATTTTTCCAACATGTTTCTTTTATATTTAAAATCCCTTTGCCCTTCTGCCTCAAAGGTGGAGTCTATTTCTCTCTAAGCAATGTTGCTCCTCTTTCAGTGGAGGTGAGATTTCCTTACGTCATCCAATGACTCCAATTATCTTCAGATTTCCTTCCTTATCCTTTTTTTCTTTAATGTAATTTTAAGGATGTAATTAACAATTTGGAAATGAGAGAAAATGAAAGAACAAATCACTCATAATCTCACCCCTCCAATACAGTCACTGTTGCCTATATATTTCCCCACTTTCTTTATGAGATGCATATCTTTTACGTAATTGTTAATCAGTGAATGTGGGTTTTATTTTTCTTTTAGTTAACATTAAACACATTAAAAATACTCATAGTATATATGAAGGGGATTAAAAACAGCACTAACACACACACGTGTGTCCACAGCCCAGTTTAAAGAAGAAAATGCCACCGAGTCCCTTGGTACACCCCACACACACACTCATAGGGAGTCCCTCATCTCACTGTCCCTCCATCTTTTCTTCTCCTTCCATCGCTATTCTGCAATTTTGTCTATGATAACTTGGTCTTCTTGTAAGTTCTGTAACATGCATACAGATATGTTAACTACTGTATGATTAGTTTTGCATTCATTTGAATTTCATGTAACTGGAATCATACTGTATGTATTTTGCAACTTGCTTTTCTGCTTAATGTTAGATTCCTGAGATTCATTCTATATTGTTGTATGTAGTGATCATTCAGTCATCTTAACAGCACTGCTACACGGCTGCTTTCTACTGTGAAACTACAGCACAATTTATAATTTCTTCACATAAAATTTATCACAAATATCTTGCCACATTGCTACATATCCTTGAAACATTTATTAATTACAGTAGAGCATTATGCTGACAGAAGAATATTTTATTTTATACTTACCCAATTGCCAGATGCTAACTGTGTGTATGTGTGTGTGTATGCACACGCATGCATGCACATGTGTTGGCCTTGTAAATAATGCATCAGGGAGCATCCTTGTTTAAATAGCTTATCAAATATTTTGTATTGTTTCCTTTATAAGGGATAGGGGAAAATGGTCCACAGAAGTCGTATTACTGGATCAAAATATACAAATGAATAATATGGTTGTTTAATACGCTGTAAAATCATTTTATAATACTGCAACATCACCAGAATTGAGGATTAGCATTAAAATATATGTTTTGGCTAATATGTTGAAATAATACTTTACTGCTGTTTTAATGTGCACATCTCTATTTATTTTATACATTTTCCATATATTGGTTTAGTATTGTGTTTATTAGCTATTCAAAGGTTACCAAGGTTTTAGTACTTTTCAATTTGAGCATTTCATGTTATAAAGATATTAATTCGATCATGTTAACTGTCAGTCTTCTCCCAGTCCGTTGTTGCCCCACTGGTTTTCTGACATGAACAAATCTTTCATTATCCTGCAGTTTGAGAGATTTTTCTTTTCCTTTTTGAATGTTTTTCTTTTGTTTCAAAGGAATATTCAATTCTATAGATTTCCTTTGCCTCTACATTTTGCACTTTAATTGTTTAATCCATCTGTGATTCATTTTGGTGAAGCCAAAATGATTTCTTCCAAATTGCTAATGAGGTATCAGAATTATTTATTGAATAATTTTCTCTTCCTCATTGATTTGCAATGACTTCTTTATGATTTATTAAATTATTCATGCAAGGGTCTATTTCTGAACTATCCTAGTCCACTTATCTACTTCTTCCTTTTTATGCCAGCACCACAGTGTTTTAATTACTAAGTCTTCCTATTGCATTTTAATACCTGATAGTGCTATATATTTTAATATCCAATAGCTCTAACTCCCTTCCCCCCAAAACCATTTTCAGAATTCCCCTTGATGTTCTCATCTACTTATTTTTCCAAATAGACTTAGAACCATTGTGTGAAATTTAAAACATCCTGATAGGACTTTCAGAGACATGGGATTGGACTTACAAACTAACTTCAGAAGAATCCAAATCCTTACTTTTAATCTCATCTTCAAGAAACAGGGTTTATAGTTAAACTATTTAAGTCTTCTTGGTCTACAGCTAAACATTCTGTAACTAATGACAACTTTATCATTTTCTTTATAATATTTATTCCCTAGGTTGCTATTTATGACTCTCCACATTGGCTAAAACTTAAAGAAACAACATGCTAGCACCAGCCTTGTTTTGATCCCCAGGGTACCCGATGATGCCTTAAGTGCTTCACCAGTTAAGTACAATGCCAGTGAGCTATGCAAACTCAACTTCCTCATCATAGTAAAGAATGGTCATTTTATGTATTCCTTTTCTAGTGGTTTGTAGGAAACTAGAAGTTGAATTAACTGAGTGTAATTTTGTAATTAACAAGATTATCACATATTTTTACTTAAGCAATTTATGTGAATCACATGAAAATACATGTATATGAAGCCGTTACTACATTCCAGGAATAGTATCTATTTGATTATGGCAGAACATTCACATACTCTGTTGCTGAAATCTAATCATGAGGATTTTGTCTAAAATTCCTATTTGAGACTGGTATAGAGCCCTCCCTTTGGGGATTTGCCAACTTTGATATCAGGGTCATGTTTGCTTGAAAGAAGGATCTGGACGTTTTCCATCTTTGTTCTAAATCCTGGAACAGTTTATAAAACACAAGAATTATCGGTTCCTTGAAAGTTTAAAAGAATTTTCAAAGGACTTTTTATATTTTAAAATATTCCACCTGGCACAGGGTATGTGTGTGTCCATGTGGACACGACCATGTTTGCATCCATTTAAAATGACACGTAAGATACCAATCTCTAAAGAAACAGCTGTATTATAATGTACTGCCTTTCTTTCCCCCATAAAAAGAAAGCAAATGCTCAAGATGATAAAGTGTTAAGAACAGAAAAACATTTTCCCAGGCTTCGGATCCAAGAGCCTCCCTTTGAGAGGCACGTAAAGAAGGCTACTGTGGTCAGGGAATACTGAGTGATAAAGCAGCCACGTCTTGAGGCTGACCAAGAGTGGCTACCACCACTTTGCCAATGAAATATGGCAAGATGAAAACTAAGGTCTGGAAAGACAAGAAGATACATAGCCCCAGGTCACCTCTAGTTCTACAGTAAAGTTCTTCCAACTTTCCACTCTATTATGCTGTCTCCAGGTGTAGCATACTTCATCTCTTTCAGGGCAATAAAATCTTGAAACTTGGCTCAGCACCTGTAGCTCAGCAGCAAGGACGCCAGCCACATACACCAGAGCTGGCAGGTTCAAACCCAGCCCAGGCCTGACAACTACAACCAAAAAAATAGCCGGGTGTTGTGGTGAGTGCCTGTAGTCCCAGCTAGTTGGGAGGCTGAGGCAAGAGAATCTCTTAAGCCCAAGAGTTTGAGGTTGCCGTGAGCTGTGACGCCATGGCACTCTACCAAAGGTGACATAGTGAGACTCTGTCTAAAAAAACAAAAAAAAATCTTGAAACTTTCCAGGGCTGTCAAACCTGCAGCTCACAGACCTCATGCTGACTTGGTGAGGACTTTTCTTGCTTATCTGTGGTGTTGGATACCACAAAAAGTATACACGGACCTTTTCTTTCTAAGTTTTCATTAGTGTTCATGGCCCAAGACAACTCTTATTCCTCCAATGTGCACAGAGGAAAGAAGGCTGGTGACCCCCACTAAAGTCTTTCTTTATTGCATGGTGCCTGGACCCCAGTGACCTATGAGTACTTCATAGGCCCACAGATAAAAAACGATTCAGAGCTGTTCTGGACTGAATGTCTGTGCCCTCTCTGTTACCCAAACTCATATGTTGAAACGCTACCCCCCAGCAAGATGGTATTAGGAGGTAGGGCCTTCAGGACATAATAAGATTTACCTAAGGTCATGAAGGTCGAGCCTCCATGAGAGGCATCAGTGCCCTTATAAGAAGAAGAGACATCAGGGCTTGCTCCTCTGAGCAGACAAAGAAGAGGAGGTCAAAACCTACCTCACTGGGCACCTTGATCTTGGACTTCTCAGCTCCAGAGCTGTGAGAAATAAATTGAGCCACTAGTCTACGGTATTTTGTTGAGACAGCCCAAGCTAAGATAAGAGTTTTGTGATAATGTCTGTCAAAAAGAACAATGAGCTACCGCTCTGCAGAGGCAGGGTCTCCTTGACAGAAACAAGTGGTAAAGAGTCCGAACAAATCAAGACTGAGCGTCCATTAGTACACGCAAGAACCGTGCCACGTGAGCACATGTGGGGATACAAGCAGGGCACTTGGTGATACCTGGCCCAAGAATGCGGTTAACAGGAAGGTGTAGATGAGAGCATGCCACAGAACGGTCTGCTTTTTCTTGAGAAAGACACAGCCAAGTTCATGTCCTTGTTCACAAAGAGCCATGAAACATTAGAGATCAATAAAATGTTACGATTAGGACACCTTCTGCGAGCCAAGGCAATGCATGTTCAAACAGTCCCACAGGAGAACAGGGGCCTCGACCGAAACCCACTCTGGCTCCAGGATTCCTCGATTCTCTTCAGGATTTTGCACGTGAGGGCAAGCAGTCTTTCTATTCTCACCAACAGGAGCTGCTTTCACAGCAGTCATGGCCTAACACGGAAGCTTAATCCCTGGCTGGAAGGCAAAACGTGTTTGCGGCAAAGCCAAGCAGACATGTGAAGCGAAGCAGAATGAGTAACATTTTGTTAATCTTCTGGATGTCAGAGGTGGTTGGATGTATGTTTGGGAATTTTTAATGACTCCAAAAGGCATCTTAAAAAGTCATACTATTTTGGCAGCTCCACAATGTAACTTCTGCTACAAGTATGAACACTTACCAGCAACTGATTGACATGCACGCTGCTTTTCTCTGGAGCGGCTCTACCTTGCTAGGGCCCTTCAGATCAGAAAGTTTGTGTGTGTGTGCACATTTCCCACCCACAGAGGCACCTCACACAACTGAAGCCATGTCAGATTGAAGGGATTTATGTTTTTTTGAGACAGAGTCTCACTTTGTTGCCCCTGGTAGAGTGCCATGGTGTCATGGCTCATAGCAACCTCAAACTCCTGGGCTCAAGTGATTCTCTTGCCTCAGTCTCCCGAGTAGCTGGGACGACAGGTGCCCGCCACAATGCCTGGCTATTTTTAGAGATGGGGGTCTTGCTGTTGCTCAGGCTGGTCTCAAACCCATGAGTGCAGGCCATCCAGCCACCTCGGCCTCCCAGAGTGCTGGGATTACAGGTGTGAGCAACCGCCCCCAGTCTTTGATATGGTTTTTAGGGTTAAATTGTGGAAAAGGAAAAACTGTTGACCTGCTTTTCAATTTGAACTATTTAGTATTTCAAAATTTTCTTCCTGCTGGTGGAAAATTAAATTAACAATTCTAAATTAATGACTAGAAGGTAAACAGTTTCTTCATTAGTAAATGAATTGGATTTATCAAGATTTGTATCAAAATGAATTTAACTTTAACCTATATGTCCAATCAACACATGACTCTGGAGAACCCCCGAGCCTCAAGCAAGGCTGACATTTTTCCCTAAGTTGCACATTAAGCAGATAACTCCATGTTGCTAGCTGGGTCCCCAATACCTGTTAGGGATAGATGCAGGACAGCACCCATTCTTGATGTAGTTTTCAAAAGTGATCCACTTCCCTCCTCCCTCAGGAAACTAACAATATAGTACATTATCCCTAAGCCTGGGCGCTTTCAATCTAAAGATTTATGTTTTGTTCTTAGATTATCTCCTTCCTACTATTTTGGCATCAAGATGGTCTTTTTATAAAATTTTGGCGATGAATCCTCGAGTTTTTAAAACATCCAAACTTGGCAAAATAAAACACTGGGAGCCCTAAGCCAATCCCCCCACCCCCAAACACTTTTTCTTTTGATACTTTCTTGGTTCAGGCCATCTTTACTTGAGAACTAATCTATAGCACCCTCTGAGCCAAGGAATTCAGGGTCAATTGGTTCTCATCTAGATACCGAAATGGTGTTACTTGAGGGCAACAAACAACCTGTAGAAAACTTAAGTCTAATTTTAGTCAATACTCAGGGAAAGGGGGATGAAAAATTTATGGTCTTTAAAGGTCCTGGTCACTCCGGAACATTTCCCTCTTGTTGTACCCTACACGATCGCCCCTCCATCCTCTAAGCTACCTCTTGGTTTTGAAACAGACAATAAATCTTTTGGGAGCACTGTGCCAACCTGTGCTCTCTCCACCATTACTCTGGGAACCCCAAATCAAGACACTTGACCCGCCTGGAATTCTGAGAGGGCATCCTTGTGGCACTAAAGCCTTCAGACTTAGAGAACAAGCCACAGCATTTTGTCAACAGAAATTCTATTGAAATAAATGCCCGATACTAGCCTCTCACCACTGTAGCAGTTCAGTCCAAGTGATCCTAAAATCTACCCTGCAGAGTCTGACCATGCAGCTGGTTTGGGAAGCCAAAGCCCAGGAGAGTCACTCACCCCTCCAGAGCCTCCAAACTGGGAATGAAAATCAGCTGACACAGGCCACAATAGGCCATCAACTATTTAAAACATTTTTCAACTAAGAATATATTATCATGTTGCCATAACATTTAAAAATGTAGAAATTACAATTTCTGGAAAACCCTACTATCCCTCAGTAGCACACTTAATTGTACATTATCTTTATTTTTAAAGACAGAGTCTTGCTTTGTCGCCCTCGGTAGGGTGAAACACTGTGGCTTCACAGCTCACAGCAATCTCCAGCTGTTGGGTTTAGGCGATTCTCCTGCCTCAGCCTCCCTAGTAGCTGGGACTACAGGTGCCCGCCACAACGCCCAGCTATTTTTTTGTTGCAGTTTGGCTGGGGCCAGGTTCGAACCCACCACCCTGGGTGTATGGGGCTGCTGCCCCACTCACTAAGACACAGGCGCTGCCCGATTGTACGCTACTTAAACTTTTCTTTATTTAGGCTCCCACTAAGATGAAATCTAATTTTAAAAACTTCAGTTAAAAAAAAATCCATACACATCAAATATTTTAAACCTCATCTCTAACTGAGCTAATCAGTGGCGGACAATATTATTTGTTGTGAAGAGTTAATTTCCTAGATTAAACATGTAAACAAACACGTAAAGGTGACAATATTTTGAGATATACGACACTAATAAAGGTAACTTTTATTGGGCCAGCCACTGGGCGAAGCACTTGACTTGGATCACCTCAGTTAATCCTTACAGCAAACCCGTAAAGTAGGTGCTATTCTTACTCCCATTTTATGGAAGAGGTTTTAAATAAGGAATCTCATTACTGTAATTTAATCTCAACCAGCCCCAGAATTTGAGTTCGGTGTTTACTGTGGCTATAAGAAGGTTGAAAAAGCAAATTAGAAATTAAAGAGGTTTGGAGAAGGCATATTTAACCTACTGGAAGGTCCTACATTTTAACACACACTGACTAAGGGATGCTAATTGCTTCCAACAGGAACCATTTGGGAAGATTCTGCCTAAAACTCTACTGTATTAAAACACTTTAAAATTCAGGACTTTCACTAGTTAAGGGTGGGTTTCCTCTCACTATTTCCCCCAATAATTAGTCCAGGTTAGAGAGGTTTGACTTGCCTCCTGCAGATGGTACAGTCTGGTGGAGGTCAGAGAATGCTCCAGTATCCACCTCCCTCCTCCCTCAGTAGCTCCAGATCACTCCCAATTCTCCCCCCAACCCGTGCAGAAACCAGCCTGAAGATGAACTGACCCAGGGAAGAATGAGCACAGAGATGAGAAAAAAGCACATGGTTCACCCCCACCCTGTCATGCACCCTATTCTCACACATTGTAGATACAAGAGTTGATCAATCCCCTGTGCTCTGGGAGCCCCTTTGAGTTTGGTATTCTGGTATCACAGTGTGAGAATCTCAACTAATAAATGGGAAACAAGAACTCCTATGGTGTGAATGTTTGTGATTCTCCCACTAAAATTCATGCATTGAAATCCTGACCCCAACGTGGTGGTGTTAAGGGTGGGGCCTCTGGGAGGTGAGTAGGACTTGAGGGCACAATAGGACCAGTGCCCTTATAAAAGAGGCCTCAAGAGAGGGCTGCGGCCCCTTTCTCCCTGAGAGGACACAGTGAGAAACTGTCCACAACCTGGAAGAGGCCCTCACCAGAACCGGACAGTGCTGGCACCCTCGCCTTGGACTTCCAGCCTCCAGAACTTTGAGAGATAAATTTTTGTTGTTTATGAATCCAATCAGATGAAGATGAACACTAATCACACAGACTTTTCCTAGCATTAGCTCAGATTTTGCTTTCCATTCTTTTAACTGTTTCAAATGCTTTGTAGTGTTCACCACCCCACCCCACACCCAACTCTCCCTCCCTACCCCCTGAAAATGTTACAGGTTTTTAAGAATCACATAAATGAATTAACAAGTACCTCTGGGCAAGTCACTTGACTTCCCTGGGTCCTTTGAACTATAAAAAGGATGAGATTTCTGTTGTTCCCACCAGCCTCACAGCCAGTGGTTCTCCACAGCTGACCTAATAACACAAAGTTTCACTCGCTCAGATAAACACAAAAGCCTTTCGGTTCTAAAGTAGAAGTATCCCTTATGCTCCAAGTGGCCCTGCATCTCTGGGCTCTGTCAGGCAGCCTCCATTTGCTCCACAGATC
>NW_003852426.1:12935209-12937511 GCF_000181295.1 Otolemur garnettii
CAGCTCCCAGGACCACCAGCAGGAGGTGGGAGACCTGAGAGGGGAGTTCAGAGAGGACATTTATTCTCTTGGCTCTTTCCTAGCCACATGGCTGCAGGTTGATGGCATCCCTCTACCAGGGACAACCTTTCCAGCTCCTATTTCCAATCCTGATAACCTGTTCCCTCTCTCTTCCTTTAAGACCTCAGCACTGTCACAGCTCTGTGCCTTTGCTAGCCTCGTCTATGCTTCTGCTTCCCTCATCTCTGCCTGCACCCTTGAAAACGGTCCCTTCACCAGAATCTCTGAGGTCACCCCATGTGGGTGAGC
Source organism: Otolemur garnettii (assembly GCF_000181295.1). Classification (NCBI taxonomy): domain Eukaryota; kingdom Metazoa; phylum Chordata; class Mammalia; order Primates; family Galagidae; genus Otolemur; species Otolemur garnettii. Next base: position 12,935,519 of record NW_003852426.1, read on the forward strand.
CATCTCTTTCCAACTGGAACCCCAAGACATGATGGTTTAAAAATTAAATCAGAATCAGTCACAGTAAAAAAGAAATGTAAGCAACCAATTCTCAGTCTCACATAAGAGGAATGAGAAGTGTGGAACACGCCAAGGAAATAAAACTACATGCACCAAAAAAATCAAATCAGATGTCACCAACCACCTTCCCACTGTCACTGAGAACTCACCCCACAAAGTTAAAAATTCTGTTTCCACACAAACCTTCAGACAGCTTCTCTGTGGGACCTGGCAGAGAAATGATAGCTGTGTGCCCATTTTCTGGAAGGATAAACTGAGACTAGAAGAGATCGAAGGGCAGAGCTGATAGAAAACACTAGAAATGCCCCCACGCCAGCTCAGGCTCCTTGGCCCAGGAATTTGCAGGTTCTATAGAGTTTCTCACAGCAGCCGCCTATGCAGTACTATCATTCTCCAGAGACGCATCCCAGCCATTACTAATTCCTTCTAGACACTTTCAGGGCTGATGTCCATGAACATACATCAGATCTTTAACTATTTATAACAACTCCACCAAGTCATGAGAGATAAGGCCAGACGCCCTGAGCGCCACTCGTGATGCCACTGAGATCCAATGTGTGGCTCTGCAATCACAACACACTTTCTAGCTTTCTAGAAAACTTTCTAGGGAAAATTTTTAGAAAGCTATGGGTATCCAGGACCAAGGCAGCCCTCCTTCCCCTCTTGGGACATTCTCTATAACTCAGGAGTCATAGAAACAATTCTACGACCCCTTTGTCATGAAATGTTCCAACAACAAGAATTTCAGAGCCGGTACCTGTTTTGAGATTAAGAGGCTGAATCTTTCAGGGTCGTCCTGCTTCTGTGTCTTCTTCCTTCAGCATCCTCCACAGCCAGGGCCTGTGGGAGGGACCCAGAGAGCATATTCAGGATAGCTGGCTCCAACACGGAAGGAGGCAGAGTCAGGGAGAGAATGGAGAAGGGGCCAGGGACAGAGCTCCAAAGAGCCCAACAGCTAATGGCCCTGCCCAGGAGGACCCAGCAAACTGCTGAGGGAGGTCCCAGAGAGAGGGCAGGCTTTAGGACAGGAAGACAGCCAGCCCCAAGCCCAAGTCATCATGGTTCCCCTCTTCCCTCACAACCCACATCTAATCCATGAACAAATGACGTCAGCTTTAACTTCAAATTATGTCCAAATTCTCAGCAGTTCTCACCACCTCACCTATATTAGCTCTTTGGTCCAAGCAAGCAACATCTCTCATTAAGTGATTGCAGTTAACTCCCTAACTAGCCGTCCCACTCCTACCCTCATCTTTTATAATCCTGTCTTTTGGGTTGAACTGTGTCTCCTCAAAACTCCTGTGTTGAAATCCTAACTCTCAGTATCCCAGAATGTGACACATTTGGAAATGGTCATTGCAGATATAATCAATTCAGATGACATACTATTGAAGTAGATGGGTGTCCCTAAGCCAATACGACTGGTGTCCTTATAAAAAGAAGATATTTGGGCACAGAGAGGCAGACCACGGAAGAGCTTCGTGTGAAGACGGGGTTATTCTGCCACAAGCCAAGGAACCACCAACGGGAAGGTGAGGCCTGGAGCAGACTATGTGATCACTTAATCACTCCGCTGCTCAGAACACTGCTATAGTATTTCCCCTCTCTCAAAGTAAAAGCCAAAGTCCTTGAAAAGACTCACAAGACTCACATGACTTAGCGGGGCCTCTTCCCCAGCACACTAAGACACTTGGCCTCTTCTCCTCCTTCTCTGCCCTCCCTCAAGTTCCTCCAGCCATGGTGGGTCCCTCAAACACCCCAGCAGGCTCCTGCCTGTGGCCCTCCACACTAGCTCTTCTCTCTGCCCAGGACACTAACCCCCCGGGCAACTTTGCTTCCCACAGGTTTCTCCTTGAATGTCCTGAAAAGTAAGGCTCACCCTCACCCCAGCACCCCTCTGTCCTCCTTCTCTTCTGTATTTTTCTTTGCACCC
>NW_003852426.1:12937859-12940083 GCF_000181295.1 Otolemur garnettii
GAGCCATCTGCTGCAACACCTACTAAGTCCGTGCTCTGGGCCAGGCATACCACTGCGGGCAGAGGCCAGTCTGGCCTGGCTGCGTCAGCCAAGGCTCTTTCCAGGCAGCCATGGGTGAGCGTAGAAGAAAAGAGGATGTGAGGCAGAGAAGGATGAAGTTTGCTACCGAATGACTGAGGGGTGAGGTCCAGGGGCTGCAGGAGGCAAAAGGACCCAGATACAGCCAGCAGAGAGGCCGCTTCTTTCTCTGAGTAAAGGACAACCAGGTTGGGATGAACCCAGACCCAGGTTGATGCACAGGAGGGGAGGCGGACACCTCAGCAGCCTCGTAGCTGATGCTCTCAGTGAGTGAATGAAGCCAGGCTGTGTCCTGAGAGTAAGGGGCAGGCAGGGAGATAAGGCATGAGGAAGGTGGTGCTGGTGGAGGACACATTCCACAGTGGGCATCACGCAAGTGCAGGCACAGCCCTGAAACCCAGAAGCTCCCTCAATCTGTGCCCGAAGTGTCTCATTCACCCTGCCCTCGTCTGGACCCGGATGGGGGAGAGATGCCCAGTGGAAAGTAGAGTCCACCGTTTTGTCAAGGCATAATCCGCATGGCCATGGTGCTTTCTGAGACAGCCCTCAGCAGCCAGGGGATAGGTGAACAATGTTCCCAAAACTGAATTCAGGGACCCCAAACAACTCCACCCTTTCTGTGAGGGCTTCCTCACTCTCCTGTGGCTCCCAGATTCACAGGCTCTTCCTCCGCTCCCCTAATTCGTGCCTGTCAATCACAGAATTGTGCTTCTCACGATGCAAGAGGACGTGTATTTGTTCAGCACTTACTAAGCGCTGAGTGTGTTACAAGTTAAAACCCTCACACAACAGTTCTGAAAGGCTTTATTTATGGAGGACAAAACTGAGATACAAAGAGACTAAGTAACTTGCTCAAGCCACACAGGGAGCCAAGTGGCAGAGCTAGGATTTGAGACCTTCCACTTCTCTCCCTAGCTTCTTTTCTCAGTGTAACTCCTCAATATTTCATTTCTAAAATTCACCAGGACAAACGTCTGTGAAACACTAGTCTCCCCACCCCCTCCAGAAACATTGCCATTCACTGTCCACAAATCCAGATGAGTCATCTTGCAGTACTGTTTTTAACCTATCCTTGTCCCATTCAACAGGCTTCAGAGTTCAATTCCAAACTCCATGGCCATCCCTTAGGATCCCTTATAAATGATGTACATGTGTTCTAGGACCTTGTTTCCCACACTTACCTCTGCTCAGCCCCACCTGTGATCCTCACTTTCCATGCACCCTGGTGTCCCCCGTGCTGAGCACGCACCTCTCCCTGCAGTTCTGCCCTATAGTCTACAGAGCCACACTGCCCCCACCTGCTGAGCTCTCCCTGGCTCTTCTTAGCTCACCCCATTTAGCTTCTCTGGGCCAGGGTTCCATGTGCCCATGTAGATCACAAGCCCCTTGAGGGTAATGAATAGCTGCATTGAAAATGCTTGGAACTGCGCACTGCTCAATATGGTGTCTTCAGTGGTAAACGTAACTTGATCCACAGAATAATTCTGATGCTCAGGTGATATAATTTCTAAGGTTTTTTGAGAAAATAGAGGACAGCCAGGATAGATAAGTGAAAAGCTACAGGGCCTTCTGAAAGTTTCTGGAAGCATTTCTATTCTTTCTTTGCAGGAGATACCCAGACCTGGGTATCAACCTGGCCAACAAAGGGCTGGGAGAAAGCTAGGGCTCCTTGAGGGATTCTGGGGATACTATCCACCAAGACACCCAGTAAGAAACGAAGATCAACCCAAACCAGCAGAACCAAAGAGGCAGAGTGCTCCAGGACTTAGCTGAAATAAGGAGAGCTCTGGAGTCAGGCTCAGGATCTAATCCTGACCTTGTCATCTCATTCAACCTTGGGCTGGTCACTTAACCAACCTCTCTGAGTCTGGTTCTGCATGAACTAATGTGAGGTCTACATAAAACAAGAAGTACATAAAAATATCTAGCACAGCGCTAAATATTATATAAGAGGCCCACTCGGTGTTGCTCCACTCGCCACTTCCAGTCTTCAGACCTCACAGCTCTCTCCGCCCTCAATACCACGATCAAGTGCAGAAGTGGCAGAGCATTTTCCGGTGAGAAGGATGAGAGGAAGGATAGCAGAACTCAGCCAAGGAACAAACAGCCACCCCACTGCTGGTCAGAGAGAAGCACTGGACCTCAA
>NW_003852426.1:12940226-12947663 GCF_000181295.1 Otolemur garnettii
TTCACGGGGAATACAGGAGCATGCCTAGCTGACACTCCAAACACGCCAAGCTCTTCCTGGGTAGCAGGATGCACCTTGCCCTGGGATCCTCCTCATCCCAAGCACAGGAGGGATCTAGGGCAATCTGTGCGGAGCTGTTATGGTTATGCAAAGCCAGGATCTGTCCACTCCTTCCTACTCTCTCTCCTGCCTAGCTCCTCAGGCATCAAGGACCGCAAGCACTCTGAACAGCTATTAGGGGTCGGGGTGACTTGGGTGTGTGGGATCATTTTTCAGCTGGGAGATCACAGCACAGAAAGGGGAAGTGACAGACAGAGGTCCCTCAGATCTCCTGTCCTCCATCTGATCTCCATCTGGCTGCCTGGCCAGTGTGTATTTCATTGAACCCCTTAGTGTGCCACAATAGGGTCCTTGGGCTGCCAATTTGTTCTCCTCTGAGATCCTGTCTGGCACTAACATTTTCATTTGCCTTGTTTATACCAGTATGGGCTTCAATAGCTTCGGTTCATTTATTGTAAGCATAAGCAAATAAGGACACAATTTGTGTCCCATCTCCCCAAGTAGAGGGAAAATGAGGAAGCTCTTTCCCATTCACTCACAACATCCCAAGCACCTGTCAACTGAACCCTGCTTCTAGGCACTATATTTGGTAAATTCCACTAAATCCTTGGGAAATTAATCAGCAACATCAATGCCATTCCCGCTGCCCTCCCCTCCAGGTTATGTCCTACTCATCCCTGATTCACCCTCTGTACGATGGCTCTGGCTCTGCCGGTCTGAGGGGCCTAGGCGTAAACAACATCTCCCTGCTATTGGCTCCCCTGCCCGCCCCCACTTGGCACCTCCCGCAGTGGTTTCCCCGCCCCCCCAAGTTAGGTTCCTTTTTAAAAAATGACTCATTTAGGAAGAGACAAAACCAAGAACTTCAATGGTAAAGATAAAACAGCACCAAAACTCTAAACACCTCCCACTCCATTTACAATTTAGATCCGATAAGCCTCCCCAAACTGGACCTCCTCATTTGGAACTTACAGTATATACAATTCTTCTGGCAAAGACACTTCCAGTAATATCTGCTCTCTTAATGTTTCAGTGTCTTCTTTACAAACAGAGATGGCCTCAGGCCTCCAGTCAGTAGCTTTTCAAAGTGAAGGAATGAGAAATCAAAGATTAAAGTCCATGGTTTTGACTCCTGGGTCAAAAAATTAATTATTTAATGCTTTACTACATTTATGATTCTGATTTATTGACTGCGGGACATCAGTATGATATCATGGCCCTAATGAGAATTATGGAGCATTTTTCATTAAAAAAATAAGACTTCTTGGTATGTAAGAAGTTTCCAACATTTGTACACAGGATTTGGAAGGAACAAAATTATATAATACGATGCATAGAATCATAACATTTTAGAGCTAAAATAAGCAATTAAGATGATCTAAATCCAGGGTTTCTCAATGTTGGCCCTCTTTTTTTTTCTTTGAGACAGAGTCTCACTTTGTCACCCTTGGTTGATCACAGCTCACAGCAACCTCAAACTCTTGGGCTTAAGAGATTCTCTTGTGCCGGGCGCAGTGCCTCATGCCTGTAATCCCAGCACTGTGGGAGGCTGAGAAGGGAGAATTGCTTGAGCTCAGGAGTTCAAGACTCGCCTGAGCCAGAGTGAGACCCCGACTCATGAAACAAATGGAAAAATCCAGCCGGGCACCATGGCAAGCGCCTGTAATCCCAGCAGCTTTCGGAGGCTGAGGCATCTGGATGCCCAGAAGCCAGAGTCTGAGGTTGCAATGAGCTACCAAGCTACTGCACTCTGCATAGGGTGGGACTATGCAGGGGCATAGGGTGAGACTCTGTCTCAACAAAAAGGAAAGAACACACAGAGAGAGTGAGAGAGATTCTCTTGCCTCAGCTTCCCAAGTAGCTGGGACTACAAGCACCCACCACAACACCCGGCTATTTTTTTGTTGTAGTTGCCATTACTGTTTGGTAGGACCAGGCCAGGTTCGAACCTGCCAGCCCCAGTGTTATGTGGCTGGCGCTGAGCTACAGGCACTGAGCCTGTTGGTCAAATTTTTGAAAAACCTCCCAGGCTCCATCCCCAGAGATATTGATCCATTTGGTCTGGGGTAGGGCTCTGGCATCGACTATTTTTCTTTAAATTTCCCAGTGATTTTAATGTGCCTTTTGGACTGAGAACTGATCTGCAGATAAGAAAGCTGAGTGCTAAAAAAATTAAGGAGTGATGCAAGACTGCACAGTCAGTCAGAACCACAAAGCCAGAACCAAGTCTGAGTCCGGTTTTGTAGTTTTGCTTAGGTTTTTGGTATTCACAGATTCTTAAAACTTTTTTTAACCCACAAAAGGGGGACTAACATAGGGGTGTCCGCCGCCTATTGCTTTGTCAAGCAAGGATACATTACAAACATCTACCAGTTACGACCATCACTCCCTGATGTGTCTCTTGCACATTTGCACCCCTACTAGCCCCCCACCTCAATCCCCACCCAGGAGGGAAAATCTGACATCTGGCCCCTGCCCACAGTTTCACTCCCCTTCACTCACCCTGCTGCGCATGACAAATCCACTCAAAACCCAGGCCTCAAAACTCCTCCATCTCCTTTACCTAATTCCACAGACATCTGTTTCTGAGAAAGTCTCTTCCCTAACCACAAACTACTTCCCAGTCCTCATGGCCCATCCTCACGACCTACTTACACCAACATATGTGCAAGGTACAGTGACCAGCATTTCCAGGGTGCTATTCCACACACGTCATCCCTTCTGAACGTCTCCCTCGTCAAGGAGATACTGGCCACTGTGGGGGTGGAGGCAGGGCCAAGAGGATTCTCTTTATGCTCCTCAGTTTGAGTGTGTGCCAAACACGTCTTTTTTAAAAGGGACAAAAATCACACACACACACACACACACACACACACATTCACTCTCCCCAAGTCAGAAACTACATCTATGATTTGCTCCCACTTTGTAAATACAGAACATTATCCAGGAAGTTTACACTTCCAAGCTCTAAACGTAAGTGTTATCTGGGTGGTAGAGTTATGAGTGACATTAATTTCACTCCTCTTTCCTATTATCTTTATTCTGTTTTATAAAGCCTGAACCGAAGCATTATCTGATCTCTGAAACACAGTGTGGGGAAGCAAAGGCGGCAGAGCAGGTCACAGATCGGCATATGGCATCATCTCGTTTTTGTCAAACAAAGGATATCCCCTAGTCAGGCCCTCCTGGCTTTTGTGCCCTGCCTGGGTCCTGAACCTACCACTGTCACTAGCCCCAAATCACCTCCAGCACTGTCAGTCCCCAAGAACAGATGTGGAAGAGATGTCCTAGCATAGACGTCAGGCCCCTTCCAGGAGGGTCTGCTGGCCTCCTTGGGTCATCTCCCCTGCAGCCCTCCTGCTCCCTGAGTTTCAGCAGCGCAGAACCACCATCCTCTCTGGAGTGTGTCCTACGATCCCCGCCTCTCTGTTTTCCCCGGGCTGTGCTCCCTACAGCCTTATTGAGTGCCTGCAAAGGTAAGTAGCCACACACAGTTCAAGTAACACTCAAACCCACACCTTGCAGGTCAGCACCCTGGAAACCTTTAGTGCGGTGCAAACTGTGGGATTCTCCACAGGCTCCTGAATGTCTCATAAGGCAAAGAATTGGGATGAAGGAGTGTTCCAGGTAGCAAAAATGGAACTGTGAGCTCAAAAGCCCAGAGGCGAGAGGGTGTGTGATGTGTTCAGGGCAGCAAAAGGTGTTCATGCTGTCTGGAGCATCTCCTAGCATATCCAAGGCCAAACAGAGAGAAAACTCCAAAGAAATGTATTAGGAGCAAAAATCACCAGGGCCAGCAAAGAAAGCCTAAGTGAAGAGATCTCAGCATTTCATCTGCTGCGCCGCCTTCAAACTGCCTCCCCACAACTCCATCTACCCTTCTAGTATCTAGAGGGATCTAGGCCAACAAGAGTGGGTGGAAAAATAGGAATAGAGAAACAAGAAATGAAATTTAGCAACACCACACTCAGCAGGCTAAGTCCTCCCAGAGCAGCACCGAGCCTCTGTAAGCAGCCCGGGGTAACTCTTAAGGTGGGGAGACGTGATTCTCAACCCTCCCCTTGATGTCAGCTTCAAAGATGAAGGACATCTACTAATTATCCAAACCTCTAGGACCCTCAAAGTACATTTTTAAAGAACTTTGAGACTTCAAAACTACTAAAACACAAACTGGCCATGCTCAACCCAGATGCATCTGTGGCCTGCAGGAGGCCTTCTGGGAAATCCTCACAAAGGTCACTGGACTGGCACTTAACTCTCATCCTGTAAGAAGGGAGCCTTTCACAGCACACGTGCTGGGTGAAGGGCTCAACTACAACTCGAACTTTACCTAAGAAATGCAAACAGTGTAACCTAATCATTTGTACTCTCAATCTGAAGTAAAAAAAAAAAAAAAAAAACAAACGAAGAAGAACAAGGGAAGCTTTGACAATGTTGGCTCCTACTTCCACGTGACTATTTGGTGAACCGTATGCTCACCTCTTCGAGGGAAATCCTGCTCTGTGATCCTGCCGTCAGCAGGGGCATGTGCCTGTCTTCTCTCCCCCAAAACCTCTGCTAAACTGTAAGCTCCTTCTGGACTTACTTCTGGCTTCTGCTTCTTCCCTTTCCCTTAAAAAAAAAAAAACCCTCCCTGTTGGCTTGCTGTGAGTTTTTTCTAACCACGTGGAAAGTCAGTTCTCAAACCCGTCAGCTCCCATCATGGGGCTCTTCCCTATACTGGTAGCCTAAGCTGGGCTCCAGTGACAGCTCCCTCTGATGAACTACTTCAGGCCCTGCAGGGGTAACAGCTCCCTCATAGTTGGTCCTGGGTGCTGTACCTTACCAGTAGGTTCCCAATATCTTGCCTATAACTCTGTAAGTAATTACATTATTAGTCACTTCCATTAAACCTTTCGAGTTAGTAAAGAGCTCAAAGAAAACTCAAGACCTAAGGTTTTCACCTAAGACTTTTCATCGGAGACTTTGGACATGTACACACTCAAAACAGCCAGATCATGTACCAGGGGATGGTGGATAGTCACCTGCCACAGAAGGAGAGATAGGGAGGCTTGCAGTCGTTGGAGAAGGCCTCCTGGAGGAAGTGAGATCTGAGGTCTCAAAAAATGAGTTCAATTGGGTCAAGAGGAGAGGAAGTGGGAAGACCATCCCAAGGAGTGGGCCCACACACAATGGCACTGACCACAGGGTGGGTGGGGCCCCGCTACGGAGGAATGAGACCATGAAGCAGGGAAGGGTAAGAACACACGTTCAAGAGAATTGGTCTGAGCCCAACTCCGCCCTGGTTAGCTGAGTGATCGGGCAACTTACTAACTAACTTGTTAACCCCTCTTAGCCTCAAGTTAATAAGGGTGCCTACCGGCTAGGGTTGTTGTGAATGAAGATATGATGAGAGGATGCACGTAAAATGCTTGGGATGCTCAGTGCCTGCCGTCAACAGTGTTAGTGGTTACTCTTGCTACAGTCAAAACTACCCAGTCCCATCCTGCTGATGCCCCCAGTGCACTTTCTTCTTTATAACTGCCATGATGATGGGAAGAAGGGAACACGGGCTGAATGGTAACATCCTGAGTCACCCAAGAAGAAGAAAAGCCAGCTGGGCACAGGAGTGCCCAAGCAGCCAGGGGTGAGTTTGCTCAACCTGAACACACACACTCTGTTCTCTGCCGGTTTGGGACCACAGACTGCATTAGCTGGGCTTCCTACACTTCCCACTGGATTTAGTCAAAGGGAGAGCATTCATTTCCCCTTCCTCCTGCCTCACCACGGTGTGGCAGTGGTTGTGTCTCTTCAGCATCACAGCTGTTGCTGGGGACACTTCTTCCCCATGCTGGAGGTCCTTCCTTCTGGCCTAGGGGAGGTAACAGCTCCCCACTGTTGGCAGCCCTGGTTTGCCTCACCATCCTTTGGGGGGTTCTCCTAACCTTGCCCACACTTCTGTAATGGTCCTCTCCACGTATACCCCTTGCGTGCGCTACTAATCTCCTTGCCAGGACGCTGACAGAGCCAGGGCCTTTTCTGCCTACATTTACCAGATAGATGGGCTAGAAGTATAGCTTAACTTACACTCAACTCCCTTCACCTCCTCAGAGGCAGAATGTGAATAGATCAGTGTTCAAAACACAAGCTCCAAAGCGTTTTGCCCAAGAGCAATCACATGGGAACTTAACACCCTTGAGAAGCCAGGAGAAAAAACCCAGGAACCTCTGGGAAAAGGAAGTGTCCCAGCCCGGCAGGACATTCTGGGCTTCTCCAAATGCAGCGCACAGAGGCACTCCTCTGCAGTGCCAAGAAGCCACAGACTCTAGGCGCTCAATATGTATGTGTTGGTGAAGGCTCCTCTAGCTGGAGATGGAACCCTGAAATCCAAGAGATCTTCCAGGAAAGGCTACTCCATTGAAGCAGCTGCTTCATGGGGCAGCTACGGGGCCATCCTTTGCTCTTCACTCTATGTGACCTGCAGCTCTGAGGAGCCCCCACTTTACCCAGCAGGCTTTCAGATTTCAGTCACAAATGCTATCTCCTCCTCTCTTAGCAAGGAGTGCGTGAGGCTGATAATGACCTTGCCACCTCCTTTCTGATTTCACTGCTCCTCACTCCTGCATGGCCACACACAGCCTTGGCTTGATGTGATTCCAAACCATTTATTGAGGGGAGGGGTAAAAACCTACCTGTCAGGTACAATGAACTCTATTAAGGTGATGGGCACACTCAGAGCCCCAACTTAAACATTATAAAAGGTATCTACGTAATAAAAACACTTGTATCCCTGTAATATTCTAAGTTTTTACAAAAGCATTTATTTATTAAGTGCTTACTGTGTACAAATACCATGCCAGGCACTGGAGTTCCAAAAATGATTAAAATAAAAATCTCAGGTGAAATACCTGACTAAAGGGGACCCTCAAATAAGAGCAAAGCTTTAATCTAGGTTTTGAAGAATGGCGGTCTAATTGCGGAAGGGTGGGGGAGGCAGCAGGAGGCTGAACTCTGGGTAAGGACAAGCAGCAGTGAAATGCGCAGTGGAGATGGCAGAAAAGAGCCAGGCAGGTGGCTTGTCTCAGATTAGGACCACTTGATTCAAGAACGAAGTACACTAGGCCGGGCATGATGGCTCATGTCTATAATCCTAACACTCTGGGAGGCCGAGGCAGGTGGATTAGTTGAACTCAGGAGTTCAAGACTCCATCTCTACTAAAAATAGAGAAAAAACAAAATACTAGCCCTGTGTTGTGGTGCACACAACTCTAGCTACTCAGGAGATAGAGGCAAGAAGATCACTTGAGCCCAGGAGTTTGAGGTTGCTGTAAGCTATGACACCATAGCACCCTACCCAGGGCACAGAATGAGACTCTGTCTCAAAAAAAAAAAAAAAAA
>NW_003852426.1:12947683-12984267 GCF_000181295.1 Otolemur garnettii
GAAGAAGAAGAAGGAAGAAAAGAAAGAGAGAGAGAGAAAGAAGCACATTAAACAGGGCAGAAAGTAACCCCGCAGAAGGATGTATCCAGGCTGAATGTGGTGGCTCACGCCTGTAACCCCACCAGTCTGGGAGGCCGAGGCCAGTGAATCGCCTGAGCTCAGGAGTTTGAGACCAGCCTAAGCAAGAGTGAGACCCCCATCTCTAAAATAGCTGGGCATTACAGTGAATGTCTGTAGTTCCAGCTACTTGGGCGGCTGAGGCAAGAGAATCACTTGATCCCAAGAGTTTGAGGTTGCTGTGAGCTATGACACCATAGCACTCTACCAACAGCAACAATGTGAGACTCTTGTCTCCCCCCCCCAAAAAAAAATAGATGGATGTATCCCTCCCAGCAGCCTATTAAGTCACAATGTCCCTCCACTTTGGAAAATGTTAAAGGCAGTGCGGCTGGGTCTGGGGCAAACTATTCATCCTTAAGGGAGTATTTCACCGGTCTCCCCTAGGTTTGGGGCAAGCCCGATCAGTGTAAAAAGGGGTTCTGGCTCCCCACTAGCTTCAGTGCCATTAAGCACTCCCACCCCAAGAAGAATTAAAACCTTTCACACACTTTGCTCTTACTTGGAATTCTAAAATTAAACATGCTTTCCTCTCACCTAAAAGGTTACTCCTTTTATAAGCTAATATGCAAATGCCTTGGGAGAGGCTAAGTCTTAGCAGCCACATATCCGCTTAGCACGAACGTGTCCATAAGATCTTTCCTGGAAAACAGGCTTTGCGTAAGGGATGTTCAAGGGATTATTTGTGGGGGGAGGGGCAGGAAGAAAAGAAGGAGACACATGGAAGGAAAGAAGGATTCAGACTCTTCTGCTCTGAATCAACAATCCCCACAAGGTGGGACAGAAAAATAAATGTCCAGCCCTTAAAAGATCCCTGAGGTTTCTAAAAATTGAGATATAATTCATGTACCAGGAAATTCACTCTAATTTTAAAGTGCTCAATGGTATAACCATGAGCACTATCTCAGAACACTTTCATCATCCCACGGAAACCCTATACCCATCAGCAGTCACTCCCCTTCCCCCTTCTCCTGGCAGCAACTTTCTATCTCCATGGATTTGCTCATTCTGGACATTTCCTATAAATGAAATCAGACACCATGTGGCCTTCCATGTCTGGTTCATCCATGTTGTAGCATGTGTCAGTACCTCATTCCTTTCTATGGATGAAAAATATTCCACTGTATGAATATACCACATTTTATTTATTGTTTTTTTAAAGGACAAAACAAATGATTTTTCCAAAGAAAAGAGCCTCCAGTATCCTTGAGACTGCTTGGGCAGTACAACCACTTATAAATCATTCCCAGCAGACGATAAAGCCACAGTGTCCCCCCACCTTAGGGAAATGTTAAAGGCAGTGTGGCTGCCCTTCTACCAGCTCCCATGGACACCATCCTAACCCTCCTAACCTGACTATAGTGTTTTCCAAACACACAGTGGCTCAGGCCAGGAGTCCTGAATGACAGGCCATAACAGAACAACTCCAATTCCTTCTAAGGGAGTTTTTAATCACTCTTAAAATGTGTTTTATGGATCTCCATAGCTGGGCCTGACAACCTAAGATGAAAGCAGGAAGAGCAGTGGTTGAATGTGCTGCTGGCGCCATCTTGAAAGTCTTAATAATTTTTAAACAAGGGGCCTCACAATTTCATTTGCACTAAACCCAACAAATTATGGAGCTGCTTGTGGATAAGACACAAGGGTTTGGGAAGGTGGAAGAATATGAAGATCTTCCCAAAGCCAGCAGGCATCTTGTTGCTGTGTTATATACATGTTAAAGCTCACTGTGTCAGGCTGGGGGGAGGGGGAGGGGGACAAGTGGAGGAGGGGCACCAACTTCCAAACTGCCCCAGACCACATCTTCCTACCCTGAGGGCTAAACAGTTAGCTGATAAGGCCTCCCCCAAACAGCCAGACTAGCTGAAAGTGATAGAGACTCAGACTATAAAGCAGGGGGGACTCAAACTGAAACTTGTTTGATCTTGTGATCGCTTATAGGTTAAGATCAAGAACTAGAAGGAAAAAAAAAAACCCCACATTTACTGAAGTAACCGGCACTGAAAAAACTTTTTAAACATTTACTTTTTTTTTTAACTGTCACCTTTATTTCCAGCGTATCAAGGAAGTCATGGTTTCACCAAAAATCTGATATTATATCTAAAGAAAGGACTGAATTTAAAATGCAGTCGTCTATACAGATGTCAGTATTAGAAGTGGCCTTGGGAACAACCCAGATCACAGGTTCTTGTCCACTTGGGACAAGTGCCCCCTGAAGCACATCCGCATGGATCCCTAGGAGCTCTGACACCCAGGCCTACTCCAAGTGTCATTTCATAGATGAGGAAGCTGAGACTAAGATAGAGGAAGTAACTGCCCAAGGTCACACACCAAAAGGGGTAGGACCAGAACCCAGGAGCTTTCAGCTTCCCCTCGAACTTTCCAATTTCACAAGTACAACCAAATTTTACCCCCACCAATCTTTCCCTGGATCATCAACTCAAGTCTTCTAATACCTGTCTTTGTCCCTCAGAAAAGGGATTCTGGCCATGCAGAAAAATTGAAGATGTATAAACTCTAATGGAGAAAGACTACAGTTGAACCCCCCTTTTTTTCAGTTATAGGAATGAGGATCATGCAGGGCGGGTGACTGCAGCTCAGGGCAGACAGAATGCTGCCCTTCTGCCACGCCAGAGGTTGGTCCAGACGGCCGTGCAGAGCAATAGAGTTTCCACTATCCCATCTCGCCCCCTTTTCTATAAAGCAGGCCAACCAAAGCAAACCAAACCATCCTTAACACCAAGTGCCTGGAATCGCTTTACTTCAATTTGTGTTTACCTTTCCGTCCTTCCATTTGTGAACGAACAGATATCAAGCACTTAACTATAGTCCAGGAAAGTCCTAGGTGCCAGTGACAAAGCAACGAATAAAACAGAACAAGCTTTAGTATTTATGTTCTGAAAGAATGAAACAAAGAGTTAAATAAAGAAAAATATAGCATGCCAGATAGTGATAAACGCTGCTCAGGAAAAAAAAGCAGAGTGACAGGGATAGAGAATGGTGAGTAAGGAGGGCATTTTATCCAGAATGGTCAGGGCAGGGGTCTTGGAAGGAAGAAAGGGAGTGAGCCATGCAGACATCTGGGGGAAGATATTCTAGGCAAAAGGCAAGTGAAAAGGCCCTGAGGTAGGAACAACCAAGAATGCATTATGGTGGGAGTGAGAGGTAAGAGGCAGGTTAACAATGGGGGGGTGAGGCCAGAACTGGCTGGCCCTAAGGCCAAAGCAAGGCCCTTGGCCTTTTCTCAGAGTGAGATGGGAGCATGCCCAGCTCCAAGCAGGGGAATAACTGATCCAACAAACCCTCTAACAGGACCTCCCCAACCACTGTTACTACCAGGCAGCCTGTGCTGGGCATACCAATGAGGGGACCACACTTAGAAACCAGGCCCAAAGCCCGGAGCAGCCTCTAAGCTGTGTGTAATGTTGAGAAAACCACTTCCCTTCTCTGGCCTCCATATTCTTCTTTATGAAATGGGAGAGTCAGACCAGATGATGCTCAAAGTCTTTTCTACAAAATTCTTACTTTCTGACTAAGACTGATGGCCCAAAGCATCTAAAAGTCTCATCTTCTGACTCAGGAGAAGATAAGGAATAGCAGCCAGGCTTTGGAAGCCCCCAACTACTCCCCACTGCCTGCCCCACCCTATAGCAAATTGTCACTCCCCAAAAGGCACAACTCTCTAGGGAAAAAGCTCCAGCTCAGGAAATAGCCAAGTCAGCAACCAGCAATGTCCTCTAAAGATCACCAAAGGCAACCAATAAAGATAGCGCAGCCTCCACCAAGCTCCAGGGTGGGGCTCAGCTAGCAGGAGCCAAATCACCAGGCAAGACTCAGTCTCCCGCCCAGGCGCCACTCTCTCCCGTATCCCATCCATTTCCTTGAGATTTCTGTCTGTGTCACACAGAGTCAAACTGGCTTCACCAGGCTGGATGAGCAGGATTTGCTCTCACCAATAGACTGGGAACTCCCTAAGAATATGGATAACGTCAGGCTATGAATTCATTCTATGATTCCTAAACTTTTCTCTTAGGACTGGGGCTCCCCGAGGGCTGTGTCTCCCCTCAGATTGGGGCTCCCTGAGGACAGAGCCATGTCTCCTTCAAACTGGGGCTCCCCAAGGACAGGGACATGTCACCCCTCAGATTGGGGCTCCCCGAGGACAAGGCCATGTCTTCCCTCAAACTGGGGCTCCCCGAGGACAGGACTATGTCTCCCCCTCAGACTAGGGCTCCCCGGAGACAGGGCACTGTCTCCCCTAAGACTGGAACTCCCCGAGGACAGGTCTGTCTCCTCCCTCAGAATGAGGCTCCTGAGGACAGGGCTGTGTCTTCCCACCAGACTGGGAGCTCATGATGGTGGGGGCTATGTCGCTCCCATTGGACGGGAAGCTCCCTGAGGACAGGGTTATCAGCCTCTTTCCCTCTATTGCCTCACCGCATTCCACAGGCTTCTATAACATTTAGTGGTTTCTTAAAACAAAGTGCTGATTGAAGCACTCAGTTTGGACCCGCCAGGCAGGCACAAGACCCTGTGATCCCTGGCCATTAAACTATCCTAATATGAACCTCCACCCTGAATGAAAAGAAAAAAAAAATTAGGCCAGACTCGGTGGCTCATGCCTGTAATCCTAGCACTCTGTAATCCTACTGGCAGGCAACTGTAGTCTCAGCTACTCAAGCAGCTAAGGCAAGGGGATCACCTGAGCCAGGGAGTTTGAGGTTGCTGTGAGCTATGATGATGCCACTGCATGCTAGTCCAGGGTGAACGAGTAAGACTCGGTCTCAAAAAAAAATTTTTAAAAGCCAGCTTTACCCAACAGCTTCTTAGTAGTACACTGTTTACAGATTCTGGACAAAGGCTGCCCCTCTTTTATAAATGGCCCTTTCTAGTGACTGTGGCTGAGGCCACGCTAAAATGCACCTTGAGGACCAAGGGCAGGGAGCCCACTAGCCCAGCCTTGACTAAAGATGGATCCTACTTGGGAGAGCAGCCCACGGACCAGACAGTATCACTTTCTCAGCTTCCAGAATGAGGAGGAGACCCATCTCAGGGAAGCAGGGCTGCTCCACGATGGGAACTGAGGGCACAAGCCTGGCTCAGCACAAGCTCCCACACCTCTGGGAGAAGCAGAGCTCACATGGACACAGGGACTCAGGAATACCATCAAAGGCTCCCCTGGAACCAGTGTACTGGCTCATCTTAGCAAAGAGTTTCCATAGAACTGCAGAGGAGGGGCAGGAAGGCTGGAACTTCCAATGGCTGAAAACAACAATCAGAATCATAATTACAATAGCTAACACAGTCACCATTCTGAGTACATTCCATATACTAACTCAGGCTTTTGTTTAATTAATTTAAATTATTTATTTATTATATTCCTGGGGTAGAGTGCCACGGTGTCATAGATCACAGCAACCTCAAACCCTTGGGCTCAAACGATTCTCTTGCCTCAGCCTCCCAAGTAGCTGGGACTACAGGTAGCTGCCACAATACCCAGCTACTTTTTAGAGATGAGGTCTCGCTCTTGCTTGGGCTAGTCTCAAACCCATGAGCTCAGGTAATCTACCCACCTTGGCCTCCCAGAGTGCTAGGATTACAGGCGTGAGCCACTGCGCCTGGCCCTTCAGTCAGTCTTCATAACAATGCCGATACTACTCCCTTTTTACAGACAAGGCAATTGAAGCCTGCCCAAAGTTATGAACAGGCGAGGAGGAAGGATTTCAACTAGAGATTTGGCTCTCAAATGTTCATGCTTAGCCACCTCCATCTCTAAAAACAAAGGGGAAAATCCGTGAGCAAAAGAGGCCACCCAGCAACAGGTATCCTGAGGGCTTGGGAGACTCGGGGCACGGCAGAGTCCCACAGTGTGGAGAGCTTGGGTACACTGGAAATGCCACCCTAATGGCAATGATGACCCTTTCAGAAATCGCAGGTTAAAACATCCTACCCTCCTGTGTCTGGAGGTCCTTAGGGGAGCGAATGATCGTCTTAGCAAAATCCTGATCAAAGACATGACTACAAAAAGAAGAAAACAAAAGCCACCAAGCAGAGATCAGCGAGGAGCCTGTGCTCACTGACAGGTCTCAGCTTTCCCTGTCTCAGAAGTCAAGACACACGTACCAACATTTTCAAACAGTTTTAAAACACTTTCAACTAAAATTCTTCATGTTTTTCTTCATCCTCCACACCTTTTCAGGTGAAGTTCATCTAAAGATAAATCAGTAAGTCCCACTGTGACACAAAAGAATGACCAAAATGTCTTAAAACGGAAGGAAACAGTGGATTCATTATGCTTTGACATTAACCACTGGACCCTGTTGCTTTACGCCCGGGCCTTTTATATACTGACAGTTGGCATTTCGGGCTGAAATAGGGAGCTGTCCTCCATGCTGCAGGATATTCAGCAGCATCTGGGGCCTCCACCCACTAGATGCCAGTAGCATTCTCCTTTCTCGCCTTCTCCCCCCAAATGTGGCAACAAAATGCCCCTTGGAGGGGGGCACAATTATGCCCAGTTGGGAACACCACTTTATGTTTA
This sequence comes from Otolemur garnettii, assembly GCF_000181295.1. NCBI lineage: Eukaryota > Metazoa > Chordata > Mammalia > Primates > Galagidae > Otolemur > Otolemur garnettii. The sequence continues at coordinate 12,954,342 of NW_003852426.1, forward strand.
GATAAACATCTGAAAAGGTAACTGGAGGCTGAAAAAAAATACGGAGAATAAAACTGAAAATGTAACTGACATACTGTTTAAAAATAAATATATCCTATTTTTCCTGACTTCTTGTTCACTGTATATTTGAAAATTTTCAGGGTTACTATTATGCCTTTTTCCTGTGAATCTCTCTTCATGCAAATAATTCGGGCCTGGGATCTTCATGGCCCACCCCTTCTCCCAACCCCAGCCTCCCAGTCTCATTCATCCCTGCGCACCAGCCCATCCTCCCGTGTACAACAGACCTTATGGCACTTGCTCTCCGTCTGAGTCCGATCACGTCCAGCTCTGATGGAGCGCTGCAGGGATGAGAGCCAGAAACCCTGGGCTCAGGGACCCTAGTAGTCTCCAATGCAACAACAGCCACATCCAAGAAAATGCACCCCTTGCCCATTGTCATCACCACAAGGTGAATCCATTCTACTCTCCAAAGCCTCATATGAATGCTCAGGCTGCCTCCATACCCAGAGTGAGCTACGATAAATAAAGAAGTGGGCCAAGAGATCTTGAATCTAAAAGACCACGAAAGACCAATAGCCCAACAGAAGAGTGGGCAGAGTATGAGTCGAAAGACAAAAATAATACAAATGGATCTTCAATGTGTGAAAAGATACTCAACCACAGTCATAAAAGAAATGCAAATTAAATGTAAAAGATACCAATTTTCATCCATCAGATTGACAAAGATCAAAAAGCCTGATAACTCACTGTGTTGGCAAGAATGTCTCATTCATTGATGGTGTCACTATAAATTGCTACAATTTCCTTGAAAGTATGCTTACAATATCTAACACTATCACAAACACATACATACTTTACCAGCAATTCCGTTTCTAGGAATTTATCCTATAGACATACTCCTATATGTGCAAAATGGTAAATGTACTAGGACGGTCACTGCAGTATTATTTGTAATGATAAAAGACTGGAAATAACCTTAATATCTACCACTGAGTGACTGCTTTAGTAAATTATGGTTTTTCCATAAAACGGAGTGTGATGCAGCTGTGAAAAAGAATGAAAGCATTCTCTATGTCATGATATGGAATAATTTTCAATGTATACTGTTAGGTAAGACAAGCAAGGCACAGAATGACATGGACTGTATGCCAACAGTTGCTGAAAAATACTATGTATTCATATATATATTTATAGGCACAGGTTATCTTTGAAACGATATCCAAAAAGCTCATAACAGTGGTTACCTATACTGGGTGGCTGAGGAACAGGAAGAATTATACCCATTTGAGACTATTTGAAACCTGCTAACTTTATACTGTGTGGTATAGGCATTAACTATTCAATCAAGTCATCAATCAATCAATCATCAGCAAGCAAAATGAAAAAGACTACAAATAATTGATCTATTTCTCCCACCATTATGCTTGCATTCATGTAACAGACATTACAGATCAGTTGCAATTTTAAATCTTCTATTCCTATAAGTAGGCATACTTGTCAGCTTAAATGTCCCAGGTTTTTTGATTCAAAAGTAGGGTCATCAGTATATCCAGAAACACAAGAAACTCATCAGCTTCTCTGAACAGGGCTTTGAAAACATTCATCCTCAAAATTATCTTCCTCTCATCTGAAAAACATGGCATTGCTGACACTGGGGCCACTGCCACCTTGAAGTTACATGGACCGGCAAACAGAATCCTTCAAAAGGTGTGCTGCTGCAAGATCAATTGACAGGGACCCCGGGGCACCCACACTTTTAATAATGCCTCAAAGTACTATCAGCTAGGACTATGCACACACAGGGATCTGGACCCCAAAACCTTTCCAGAGGGGCAGGAGCCCCAGCAGCCACCCAAGAATCCTCCCCTAAGCTCTGCCTGTGGCAATGTTTTAATGGCATATTACTCAAAGGTGCCACTGACATCACTTTTAAACCTACCCCACCATCACTGCCACTTCATCATAAAATAACCCTTATATTTTAAGCTGTAAATCAGCATTTGTCAAGCTCTAAATTGGGCTACAGCAATATTTATTCATCAAAGGATAAATCTTCCCTGCACAGTCGTAAAACTGCCTAATAATTTAATATGCTATCATTCTTACCTGAAACTTGTCAAAAAGTGGCCTGAAAGAGGCATGTGTCTTACAGTTGACTGGTAGTAAGTCTATAGTTTATTAAATAGTTTACATTCTTAATTCTCCATACGGGAAGGAAATGGCACATAGGATATATCCTGTGCAGAATAGCAATTTGGAGATGCAGTAACCTCTATTTGGGGGTAGAGAAAAGCAGATTCCCCAAAGAGGACCAAAGACTCCTCCAACGGGTGATATAGATAGAAAAGCAAGACAAATGAAAATTGTAGCAGTCCGTATGGGACAAAATGTAGTGCGTTAGACAATTAATGTTGGGGGACAGGTCCACAGAGCAAACGATAAGATGGAGAAATGTTAGAAGAAAAGGGTGAAAAAATGCCTCTAAGCTGCAAAATCATTACAGCTGGGTGAAGAAGCCAAGTCCTGGGACCCTTTCAGGTCTTTGGAGCAGTAAGATCTCCAGACTGGTGTTGTACTTCTGATGTAGTGTCAAGATACAGAGTCCCTGTAGGATGACATGGGCAGTGACCAAAGTCCTTAGATCAGCGGTTCTCAACCTATGGGTGGTGACCCACAGGAACTGTATTAAAGGGTTGCGGCATTAGGAAGGTCGAGAACCACTGCCTTCAATGAAGGTTTCACAACCTTTGACACTTTGGGTTGATAATTCTTTGCTGGGGAAGGAGTTTCATATACATGCAGGGCGTTTAGCAATATCCTTGGCCTCTGCCCTTTAATTGCCAGTACTACCCCCTACCACCACCATTCATTAGGACAACCAAAAATGTCTTCAAACAGTGCCAAATGTCCCCTCCAGACAAAATCACTCCCAGTGGAAAACCACTGCTCTAGAAGAATTTAGTCTAATTTAACAAAGGTAGGCTATTGGGGAGTAAATCTACTAAACTCTATGAGACATAATCTGTTTCAAAATATAAATCTAAGGAAATGTAGAAATTAGAACATCAGTATTTAGTTCTCACCAGTGAAGTGTTAGCCTGCCTATGGACCAAGAGAATCTAGCCAGACTTTGCTTTCCTTCCTCCTTCCTCTATTCTGCAGCCCCTGCACCCCATCCCCTACCAACCAGCCTTCACCTTTTACTAAGTTACCCCCCCCCCATTTCCTTTATGTTTTTCCACAACCTAGTGGTTTACTCTGGCAGCAGAATGTGTTTCAGGCTGGCATGCGCTGGTGGTTGGTTAATGACAAGGTGGGTTTCTAAGCTACAAACACTATTAACTTTACATTCAAATGAACTTTCCCTGGTCGTGAGGGAGTGGGGGAGACAATCCCCCCCACCCTGTGCTCAATACTGAACTCCTTACAGTACTTAAATGATCAAACAAAGATAGTGAACCCCTTTTTAAAAGGATCAAGTTCCTATGTTCACATTTGGAGCCACATTTCCCATAAGAATTTTTATAATCAACAGACCAAGATGCAAGATTCCTCTCAGGGAGCTGTCTAGCTATCAGAGCACTAAGACCAACTGGGAGATAACCAAACTGGGGCTGAACTCAAATAAATGTAGCTAAAAGGTTCAGTGATTCAGCTTTGATTTATTTCATCGTAGAGTTTTTAAAAATAGCTAACTTTATTGAGGCAGTATTAGAACGGGATGGAAAATATTTTTTAAAAAGCTAGTTTGGAACTAGTTTTTATCTGTTTATACTCACCTACCAAGCAGTTAGATGGTGCCCAACCCCCCAAAACAGAAGCGTGGGAGAGGTGTGAGGTCAGCCCACCTACTCGGCCTCGGCTCAGTGCTGGCCGGCACCTTAGCCACCAACCGGTCAAGTTGGTACAACTTTCAGTCATGCAAACCAACTTCTCTGCACTCTCGATTCATAAAAACCCGAACATAAAACTGCCAGGAGATCCGCCTTAAAGTTCTACCTACATTGCCCAAGTTTCACTCACTTGAAAGATGCCCACAGTCACCACCACCACCTAGCCTTTAAATAGCACGGTGGTATCGCCAGAATAAGAAACACCTAAGGCTCGGACTCTTCAGAAAGCAAGTTGTTTAGAACTCCCAAAATTAGCCCATGAATGTCAAACAGCCACCAGAGGAAATCCTGCTTGGTTTTTTTAAGAATCGTTTCAGTCTCATGCCTCGTTTGTTCCATTCATTGTGCAAACTTCACAGAATTAGCTGACAGTCCGGCTTACTACGCCTTCCAAGCCTCCATCCACCAAACAAGATGAGAGAAAAAGCAAAACGCAACACAAATGAAGCCACAGGGAGGCAGGAAGGTGCTACAAGAAGCACCAGCCAATCACTGTGGGATGCACTGTGCACCTCACAGATCGCACCATCTCCAGGGTGCAAACAGTCCTGCCATACTGCCTTACACCAAACCGGAGCCTGCACGCCAAGAACAGGCCTTAAACACAGCTGACGACGGTAAAGCCAAATGCCACAACCTTGAAATAGAATTGGGCTTTAAAAGCAAAAAAAAAAAATCCTTAACTTTTCTTTAAAATAGCCTTCTCCCTGGTGCACTATCAATAGAATAAGTTGAATAAATGTGCAAGGCCAGGACACAGGCTGGAAGCAGGGTGCACCTCTGTATCAATGGCCAGGCTGCCTCTTCACCAGCAAAGCTAGTACAGTCAGGATCAGGTGACCTATCCCCAGAGACATTCTACTGCCAGGCCACAGACCACACCCCAAACTCAGCCATCCCAGAAGCTGATGCCAGTGACAGCAACACAGGAGATACAGGCTGTGACAAGTGAACTCAAGGGCAAGACACCTGCTCCGTCACTTCAGGTCACTGAGTGGACTGCTTTGGGTCTCCATTGCCTATCTCTCTATGCCAGCACTTGACATTAAATAGGATTGTACCTATGACCTAGCACAGGGTCTTTGAACCCAAAGAATGTGCCCAGCAAACACTGGATCACCACTTCTGTTTTCATGATGGTATAACTACTACTGTTATCCAGCCATCGTTGAGTAAGTGCTTACGATACCTTCCCCCCCATCTTCAAAAGCCTGCTAGGAAGGTAAAATGAGGCAACTCAGGAGGGGCTTATATAGCTCTTGTCATGAGCACAGTTATTACTATGAGCTCAAGCCCACTCAAAACCCTATACAGCTGCCTCCACCTGAGCTAACAACATCCAAAGAGGGAAAGCCGAACAGTAGCATGTGTCCTGAGTTAGGGACAAATGAAGAGCCAGTTGCCTAAACTAATAATCCCTCTCTCCATCTGGCCAGCTAGTAATCTGTCCCTACACGTGTGAAATGTGCTTTCCCCAGTGGGAGGCAGTTTAGGGAATTTAGAGACAGTCTCATTCCGCTGCCCCAGGCTATAGTGCCATGGTATCAGCCTAGCTCACAGCAACCTCAAACTTCTCGGCTCCAGCAATCCTCCTGCCTCAGCCCCCAGAGTAGGTGGAACTACAAGCGCCTGCTACAACACAGTCTGAGTTTTCTGTTTTTAGTAGAGCTAGAGGTCTTGCTCTTGCTCAGGCTGGTCTCGAATTCCTGATCTCAGAGGATCCTCCCACTTCGGCCTCCCAGAGGGCTGGGATTACAGGTGTGAGCCACTGTGCCCAGCCTCACTCTGTCCTTTTTAAGGCATGGATAGGAAATGAGAAACTAAAACAATGTACTCTAGACAGTTGTACCCTTATATTAATTTGAAATAAAAATAAATAAAATTTTTTTAAAAAAGGAAATGAGAAACTGAGGTAGAGGCGGAAAAAAGAAAAAGTGTGGGGACAGAATTCCACTTTCCCCACCATCTTCAGGTCCAAGAACTAATTCCAGTCCTGCAAAGGAAGGTCTACAAGGGGTGCAATCTAAATGACTGTCCCAGCCCTTAGTTAAGAAAAATAGAGTGAAAGGACCAAGAACCTCTGACCGACATGAATTTGCATAACTTTTGCCAAGTTGGAGGGTGGGGAGGGCTGCACACCTTCCCTAAACTTGTTTCACACCCACTACTCCCTCTCTCCACAGGCCTATTAAGAGGCTGAACTATTTAAAACAAACACAGTTTCTGCCCCAACCATTTAAGAGAGCTATATGATTTTAAAAAGAAAAAAAAAGGTCAACAGCGTTTTGAGTACATAACGCAAGCTTTGTTCTGCTCACTTCCCCACTTCCTGTTGCTTCCTCAACTCACAACTTTTTTTAGTTTTGAAGCCTGTGTGTTCGCTCTGGTATCACTGTAAGGTTTCAGAGGGAGGCCATCGAGGGGATCAGGAGGAGACTCTGTACTGTTCTGAGACACAGGACCACACGAAAGACAGAAATCACAACCACCCCACCATCAGGAAAGTACACCCAAAATTTCACTGCCTCACGTCAACAGCGGGGGTGCTTAGGAAAACACTTGTGGGCGACCTTTCCTTTGTGGGGAGCATGCCACGTGGGTAATGGCCACTTAACCACTAGCTAGTACCAGGTGGCTTACGACTGGGAACCACGGGGAAAAAATACTTGGCATTCATATATCAAGAAACACCCTGGAGGAGACATGTTCCAGCTCTTTGGGTTACTTGGGCCTTTCCAAATCCTTCCTCAAACCCTGCGCTCCAGGGATCCATCGCCACTTGGGAAAGGAAATGAAAGGCTTCAATGCTTTGTGAGTGGGACCCTGTTTAATCTTCCACTTAGAATAAAGGCCAGAACAAGGAGAAATGTGGACATCATTTGGCAAGCCCCCTCCTGTCACTGAGGGGAACACTAAGACCAGAGGCTGTGACACAGAGGGGAGGTACTGGATCCCAGTTCTCTTAGGTCCCAGGGCAGGGCTTTTTAAATTCCAATCAAGTCAACATGGAGCAGATCGTCCATAAACGTTAGCTCAGCCACTCTGGACACTGGCTGTTCTGCAAAGCATAAAGCATCCTGAGGAGGATAACTCTAAAGTCGTTTTTGGTTATTAGATACCAGAAGGTCCCATATTCTAGAAATATTTCTTGAGGATATAGCAGCTGGTCCTCATAATCTACTCTGCCTCCTAAATGCCTAGGGTTAAGGGCCATCCTTCAACAGTCCCCAAAGCTAGGCTGTTACACCATTCTGCCATTATCCAGCCAGGGAAAAAATCTGGGAGACAGAGTGATGTCAAACAAGGCACAGGACAAGAAATGGAAGGCTGGGCTCCATCCTCCCACCTGCTGAACCTTCCTGTGAACAGGGAGTCTTCCCAACTGCCATGCCTTCCTGTGCCCACCTGTACTGTGAGAACACTGACCTCCAAGAAGCTGTCAGCCGAGTGGGTCTTTGAAGCTATGCCTGCGTGTCCTCTCCCATGCCCTGGCCACCAAAGAGCTCATTCTCCTCCTCCCGCCTTCGCCCTCAGCCTCCCTGCTCACTCCACCTGCCTAGGTTATCTGTGAGCCTTCAAAAGGTATGTGGAGCAGTGCGCCAGAGGGTTCTAGGTACCATGAGCTCTCAGTGTGCCTTCCTGTACCCTCCCTACAGTGTAAAGCTTTGCTCACAAAATTTAAAATGTGACAAAGACTTGCTGTGCACAAGCTGCTCAGCAAGGGACAGAGCAGGCTGTGACCCAAGGGCTGTGAGACGGACATCCAAAGTTGCAAAGCAAACAGCCAAACCCCAGCCTCACCCTGCCAGCTTCCACCTCCTCTCCATGACTGATTTCTTTGTAGACTTCACCAACACCTGACATCACAGTGTATGTTTACTTGTTTACTTATTATCTTACTAGCTCACTCAAAGAATGCTCCATGAGGGTCGGTCCTGGCTTTGTTCGTTTTGGCAGCCAGAGCAGGACTCAGTGTAAGGCAGGTGTTTGATGTCTACTGAAATAATGAATGAATGAATGAGCCGTTAATCCTGGATGTCCCTTAATCGTGATCAACATTTTTAACGATGCTAAGTTTTATATTTTTCTCATTTATAGAATGAGGATAATGGTAACATATTCTTTAAAGGTCGGGAGTGAACATTAAATAAGAAAATGATTTCAAAAGCATTTAGGATGTAACTGGCACACTGTAAACAATCAACAAATGCTAGCTATTACTTGTTAGCCATTATTATAGTCACTGATGGAAACACAGAGAAACAAAGCTTCTTTATTATACCCTGGGCAGTTTTTAGGCTAAATAACTAAAATTTGTGTGTGTAAGACCCATCTATAAGGTATCATTAGGAAAAGGCTGGGCCAGGGACTTGCACAGTTACAATGGATCCCCTTTTACACTAAGAGTCTAAGTCTTAGTGTAAAATGTTTTCATGTCACTTAAAGTCATGAGCTCATTTGTGTAAATGCTGCTTTATGGGTCGCTATAGTAGCCATCATCCAAGCAATTAAAGTCTTCAAATATCCAATTCCTGCCCTCAAGAGCTTATAGTCCATCTGGGGACAATGAGGCATTAACATATGAAAGAAGAACTATAAATTCAAGCTGAAAATAATATATGCCAAATGTCAAATGAGTTCACCAGAGACTAAGTCCTATGAAATGCTGGTAAACGACAAATGTTTAACAAGCAGCTCTCAAGAAGTAAAAACGCCTGATTGTAGTGTCTGTCAATTTCCATGGCATAACTACTGCCACCATGGCCAATTTCAGGCTGCCAAACTGAAGGCCACTGGACGTGGATAATTGACTCTCGGAGGTGGTGTGAGCCAGCTCCCCAGCACACCTCTGAACTAAGTCCTATAATCAATCATCCCTCGAAGAGGTCAAGGGCTGTGGGCCAAGGGGTCTAATGCTAACAACCAACATCTTTGTGGTATTTCAGGTTAAAAGGTACATCAGAGGCCATGATTGAGTTTTACTCTTATCATCTGGTCAGAAAGCTATTATTGCCCTTATTTTGCAGGCGAGGAAACGAGGTGTCCAACAAACACCACAGCTTTCTCATTGTCATTCTGCTAGGGAGTGACATTGTGAGGACTTGAACCAGGATTTTCTGGGGGCAGTCGTGGCCTCTTATCAGACTCCCTGCCCCTGATTAGGAGGGCTTCCTAGATAAGTGCTTGGAAGGTCCGAGGAGTAAGGAGAGGGCAGGGCGGAGACGCAGCGGAGTCACAGAGTATACGCAGATGCCGGGTTTACTGCAGAATACAGAGGTCTAGAGGGTGTGTAAGGCATGGCAAAACCTGAAACTAATGCAACCATTTGGTGTGTTGTGCCTCACTAGAGAATCTTTTCTAAAACACTGACCTACCTATTAAAATCTGCACCCCCAAATCCACTGCACCATGAGGTGAAGGAGCAAGAAGAGCAAGAATAAGGGAAGCAACTCAAATGACTAACAACAGGGGGGCTGGTTAATCAAGTTACGGAAGGTCCCCATAATAGAACTCTGTGCCATCACCAAAAGTCTTGTTTCAGAAGAGCAGCTTACAACTAGAAAATGCTCACAATCTATTTCTTTAAAAGCACGTTACATAACAGTATGTGCAGCATGATTCCAGTTCTGTAAAAATGAGCAAGCAGGCAAACGCTCCTGATGTATATATGCAGAGAAGACAGACTGGGGATGTAAGTTCAAAACCCTCATGCTGGCTGCTTCCCAAACGGTGAGATTATGAATGTTTGGGGAGTTTTTTGTTTTTTGAGAGAGTCTCACTCTGGTGCCCTGACTAGAGTGCCATGGCATTATAGCTCAAAGCAACCTCAAGTTTTGGGGCTCGAGCGAATCCTCTTGCCCCCGTTTTTCTATTTTTAGTAGAGACAAAGTCTTGCTCTTGCTCAGGCTGGTCTAGAACTCCTGAGCTCAAGTAATCCACCTGCCTCAGCCCCAGAGTGCTGGGATTACAGGTGTGAGCCACTGAGCCTGGTCTGAGTGTTTTTCTTTTCTTCTTCTTTCTATGTGTTCCAAATTTTCTAGAATATCTTGCTTTTATGATCATAAAGCAATAAATGGACCAGATTTTTAAATCTGGACTTTGCCAGGCTAAGACTAACTATAAAGAATAACCCCCCAAAAGTGCAGGTGTTCAGGCCTTTAATACTTGTGCCACATCTCCCAAAGGCACAAGCCATGTCCCCTCCAAACTCCAACCCCCTCCCCACACACTAACAACAGCATATCCCTTTACACAAGCCCCTCCTTCAGCAGGCTATCCTTTCGACCCCTCCCCTAACCTACTCTTAACTTGGTGGGGGGCAAAGCATGGAAGGCACAGCAGAGATGGACCCCAGGAATTAATCATGAGCACCTTCTGTGCTGGGCAGCGTGTCAGGGGCTTTACACATGTGATTATGGATGTACAGGTAACACATCCATTCTAAAATGTCATTATTACTTCCAACATTTTACAGAGGAGGAAACTGAAGTTCAAAACCAATATATCCAGAGTCAGACAGCTAGCAAGTGTCCAAAATCGGGAACGAAAAACAACTGTAACCAGAATTGATCTACAGATGCTTACGAGGCTTGCCCAACAACTATACTTGAATCACAAAATGCAAAATAATCGTAATATAATATATAATACTACAACAACATTCCAACTAAAACTAATGTATACTCAGGCTGAAAGTGAAATGCACCACCGGTCCTGATTTGAGAATATAAAAATACAGATATTTAATAATTAAAAAAAGAAAGAAGCAAAAGGAAAAGGGAGGGGGGAAAACCTCAGCTCTGTGCTCAACCCTCATTCAGTGAAGTAAAAATAAAAACCGAACCTCCCCCCAACACATTGTGCTTTAATGAAAGCACCGAGCCAATCTTCTTCACTACCACCCACCCCAGCCCACTTCGTTTAAATATAGGCAACCACCAGGCAAACTGTACCCAACCACATTCTCTGAAATGAAGTCATAACGTCCTCATCTGTAACATCAGCACTTGTTCCAAGGAAAACGGGGTCGGCAGGGCAGATAGGGCTGGCCTGCCTAAGTCCAGGTATGCCTCAGAAGGACTCTGTGCAAAGAAGTTTCACGACCAGGTTCAGCCCACATGGTCACCTAGTGCCATCTAAATATATAGCTCCAAGGTTCCTAGGACCTGGCCTGTGAGGGGCAGCCCAACGGCAAAGCCCTGCCCACTTCCCAAGCCAGAGAATGACTAGCAACCCAAAATGTGGGTAGATCAGGGCTAAATGAGCCCTGGAGCTGCCATAGTGGTTCAGCTCCAGCTCTGGAGTACTCCATTCTCAGTGAATGTTTGGCAACAGGAGGGAGACAGAATCAGACTGAGTTAGCAGGAGTCTTCAGCATGGACAGCCCTGTGGTCCCACCCTGGCAACACAGGGAAAGAATCTGCTGGCTGGGACTTAAACTCTTGAGTTCCTAATGCCACACTTAGCTTTTTCAGTGTGACCAGGCCACAGAAGAGGGAAGTTACTAGCTAATGAAAACTCTCCCCAGTTTTCTGGATGAGGTTTTGGGGGCCCACAAGCCAGCTGGGTCTTTCTTCTAGCGACTTAGTCCATGAATTTCTTTCTTTCCGGTGTTTCATGAGTGTGTCTGAGTTTCTACAGTAGGTCTGCACTCACCCCCTTGAGCAGAGGTATGGGACATTCTAGAAAAAGAAAATAAAATTAATACTCATAACTCACATAGACTCACGGCCTGAACAAAAGCATTGCTCACAGCCCCATTTTAGAGAAACCACTAGACTACTCTGTGCTCCCTGAGACCCATGGCTTGACCACACTGTTTAACCAACCTGTGATTCTAATCTCTGCAATCAACAGATGAGCAATGGCATCTGATCAATGGTCTCACACACATGCACACGTGTGTGTACACACACACACAATTTCAGTCTTCCCCAAACCCTTCCCCTCTTCACAGAATGGACCTTCCAAGCAGGAAGTTCCTGGCTCTTCATCCGCTTAGCCATGCTCTGAGGTCTCCATCAGAATCCAGTAGAAAACCAAATCAGAAAAAGGAGATTTAGACAAAGTGAAGAGAAGCCAATGGCCCCAGCACTCTGAAGCTCTCAGATTCGTGACATTACAATCCAGCTTCAGGAACTGCAAGCTAAATCTCCCAGACTTCTCACACTGACACAGACTGACATGAGAACCTCAAATCCAAGCACCCACCCCTCTTCCCACCATGACCAGTCACCAAAGCTCAGAACACCTGACTCTCCTAAGGTAGCACTTTTAAGGCAAATAAAAGTAAGGCATGAATGTGGCATTACTTTCCACAGTGCTAAATTTACCCAGCCCACAGCCCCAAGAGGAGGAAACCATACAGAAGAAGTATATTTAATTGTAGGTAAAAGTATGACTGATACACATAATAGTAACAATCATGAACTCCGGAATGAGATCTGGATTCAAATCTAGATCCTTTCACTTAGTAGCTGTGTGACCTCAAACAAGTCATTCAACTTCTCTGAGCCTCTGAGACTCTTTACAAGGAAGAGCATGTGTAAGTTGGGATTTACGCAATACTTTCTACAATGAAATGTGCAAATTGTTTTCCTCAGCAGCCTGGGATGACAGATGAATTCCAAGTCCCCTGAGAAAGACCCAGACTTCAGAGGCAGCATAAGAGCAACAGGATGGGCACGCCAGTCCCCTTCTCTACCCAGTCCCCACCACACACACCCTGTGGCAAAAGCTGTGGCCCTCACCCACAGATCCCCTCAGGCCACCTTTGCAGACAATGAATGCTGCAAAAATGCTCTAGGCATCTGGTTTTCAAACTTTTTTTAGCAGCAGAATCACAGACCCCAATATAGAGAACAGAGATAATAAAAGGCAAGATGCTCTTGGAGAAGCGGATTCTAAGATTAACTGATCTGCAGCCCTGGAAGAATCTTGCAAACTAAAATTACACTGTGAAGGAGAAGGGGGAGAAAGGAAGGGGAGGAAGGAGGCAGAGGGCATCTCAGAGAACTGTGACAAAAAACCAGATGGATAACAGTGTGACAGGGTTGGTGCTTTGTGGGCCTATCCCTCATGCAGGTGACAAAACCAACAGCCTCAGGCACCTTCCCCAGATGGCATTCTCTCTCCACACCCCCAGGTCAAGGGGGTTAAGTGACAGGACAAGGGCACCATCCGATAAGTCTAGAACTACAGCACGTTATCATTACTGCCAAATAGTTATTAAGAGTCAAACACCCACCCAACTCCCTGAATAGCATTCACCTGCTTGATACATTCTCCCTTGTCTTAAGACATCCCTTAGGAAAATGGTCTAGATTTTCCAAGGCTCAATCTATGGCCTTTGCCCCAGGAAGTGCCACCCCATCTCAGTCCTGTTCGGCCAGTCATGCTCTTCACCTCACTTACTCTCACTGTTCCTTCTTTTAGATTTTTATGGAGAGCATCTATCTGTCTACCCCATCAAACAGAAGGACATCCAGCCAATTCTGCCAGTTCAGAAGCTTGTCCCCATTGCATTAACAACCCATTCAAGCAAAGCATATGATTTGCTAGTTTGAACAGGTCATAGGTCAAACAGGTCATACCTACTCCTTAGAGAAATAATTTATACAGCAGTCACCTGATAGACCAGTCAGATGGCTGCATTAAAAAACAAAAAAACAGTAGCACTACAGAGGTCCTCCAGAAAGCATGACAAAAAAAGGAATACTCCTTCAACTCACCGTAGAAAGTTTGATTGATATGAGTTAAAACAGCAAAATATTTTCACAAGCATTCCTGCTGATCAGAAACCAACTCTATTTTGCAACCTGAAACCAACTGTTTGGGAATGATGGTTTAGCATCAGTGACTTCCCAGGAGAGGGGGATAAGGCAATAGGATGAGAAGAATAGGGGTCCTACAGTCAGTCAGAGTCCTGAGTTCAAATCTCAGCTCCAGCACTGGCTAGCTGTGTGCCCTTGATGGTGTATGGTGCCTGGATAAATCTACATAAAATAAAGATACCAGCCATCTCCTAATGCCATCCTTCTACCTCTAACCCTAACCCCAAACTGAAGTAGGTCCCAGCATTTTGCAGAACCATCACTGGGCAAGTACCACCTAAACCCAGGACAGAATCACCTCTGTGTTTGTGCATTACGGTATTAAGGAATCAAGAGTGTAGCCATCACATGCCCTGGATCCTTATTTCTCCAAGTGCCTTTCTACAGTCGCCCAGTACCAAAATTCTATCCATCCTTTAAAACTCAACTCCAATGCTGTCTTTGCATGTCTGGACAAAAATTAACCCATTTTCCTCTACTCCATTTTCCCTGTATGCTTACTGCAGTGTTTACTTCGTTCTGCTTGGTATTACTGGTATTATTACAGTTGTTCTACCCCCACCCCAACTTGAAGGACCATATTCTTCAGACATAGGATCTTGTCTCTCTCATCCCTCAAACCCTCTGGGCCTGGCAGATCGCCTTGTGCATAACAGATCCAGAAAGATTTCTCATAGATGGAAGGATGGATGGGGAAAGGAAGCTATTTGAGATTGTCCCAACTCCACATAAACTGCGTGATTGTAACACTTCTTTAGCTAGAGCTCATTTTAAGTAAGCCAATGAAACCACAGGAGGTAGGGCTAAGGATCTGCCCCAACAGGAGAATGTCCCACATGGAAAATCAATATCCAGGGAAGAAGCAGACATATTGGAACCCAGCAGTACAGGCCTAATTCAAGTCCTGATCCATTGTTGACGTCGATCAATCTCTGCCCTCTCTACGGGCCTCAGTTTCTCCATTTCAACACCTGCCGTGCTGTCAACCAGACAGGGGGAAGGAAAATAGTATGGAGAGAAAATGCTATGTATTCCTCTAGGTCCAGTTTTATTTTCTAAAAGGTTTTTTTGGGTTTTTTTTTAAGACAGAGTCTCACTCTGTCACCCCAAGGTAGAGTGCTATGGCATCATAGCTCACAGCAACCACAAACTCTTGGGCTCAAGTGATTCTCTTGCCTCAGCGTCCCAAGTAGTTGGGACTACAGGTGCCCACCACAACCCCCAGGTAGTTTTTAGAGACAGGGTCTTGTTCTTACTCAGCCGGATCTCTCTTAGGCCAGGTGTCCTCAAACTATAGCATGCAGGCCACATGCAGCCCTCCTAGGACATTTATCTGGCCCGCCAGGTGTTTTTGCCGCTACTGCCTGCCATGCTTAGCAGCCGACTCGTTCCGAGCCCGTAATCTGGCCCTCCAACGGTCTGAGGGACAGTGAACTGGCCCCCTGTTTAAAAAGTTTGAGGACCCCTGTTAGGCTCAAGTGATGCACCCGCCTTGGCCTCCCGGAGTGCTAGGATTACAGGCATGAGCTCCTGTGCCAGGTTTTGTTTTGTTTTGTTTTTTATATAGTATGTTGTTTGGTGACTTCTTAGAAAGGTCTGAGGAAAAGAAATGAAACAGAATGCACATAAATTTTTAAAATAAAACAAAAATCAAGAAGGAAGTAGGTTCCTCTCATAGGTTTCCTGTTAAACCAATACTGCAGTTGAATTTCAGTAATCAGCTTGTGTTCTCATTCCCATTACAGACAAGAGTATATTAAACCTAAAACAACTAGAGAGAAGGCACAGGCACCACTACAACCAAATTACACCCCAGAGCTCCCCTGACAGCAAGGTCTTACCTCTCCTGACTGCCAACTGGGGAGCCTGGGTTTCCTTAGGTACCCGTTTGTAGGAGAGGTAGAGGAGGGGCACTGCTGAATGGAAGCAGACACCCAAAGGCCACACGCCAGAAAAGAACCCGGGTCTTCAGAGCAGCCACAGAGCTGAGGCTCCTGCAAATGCAATCCTGATGTAGTCTTATATTAAAAACACTAGGACAAGTGAGTTCTTCCAGATTCTAGGCTTTAAAAAGTTTGTATGCATTGCTGTAGTCCATGCCAGGCCTCACACTGATTTTAAGTAACCAGAACTTGACCATGGGGACGGAGTGGGAGTAGGGAAAAGAGAAGAACCCCAGCGGGAGGCTGAGACTACAACTCCAGAGTTCCGAACATGTTTGGCAGTAATCGAGGGCACTAGGAACAGAGGCCGGCTTCTCTGTCCTAATTTCTAATTCCCATCCATCTCTCACAGCAGATCCTCTATGGCGTGGCAGTGAATGGAGAAAGTCATTTTTGGTGCCCACCACGTATCCATACTCTTTCAGTTTTCCAAGGGAGTCCCACAGGACCCAGAGTGGATGGAATTCCAGTACTAGAGCATTCTGATCTTCCAGGAGTCAGTGTGACTCTGTGAAAACATTGTTTTTGGAGTGAGAACTGCATTAGAAACCTGATTATTATTTACAAGAGGTCTCTCAATTGAACCCACCCCGTGTGAAGATGCTGTCTTCCTCCCATTAGATCCAATTCTCCTTGAAATAGAAGTTACGGGACCCGTGTTTTTTGTGCAGAGAAACTGATCCCAGATACAAAATGTGCCCCTTTCTCAACAGTCCCCTTTCGGGGGGGTGGAGGCAGAAATTTCATCCTGTCTCACTTTGAGGGATTTTCACAGGCTCTTCACTGACACTGGCTGATGGAGCGGATGCCTAGGGATGCAGCTGCAAACGAAGCCCAAAGCCCCACCACCACGGAGGACTGTGCCCTCCAGAAGGACAGTGAACTCTGGGATAGAGGAACGATATCACTCTGAAATTGGAGAATTCAGGAAGCGAGGGCTCTCCACTCTAGGGAAATAGCCAAAGCTGGGGATGGGAGAAGACAAGGACCCATGGAGACACCGATGATCAGGAAGGAGGCTCTGCTGTGTAGGGATGTCCAGCTGTGTAGACCATCATCCTAATGTCCTCCAAGTCTTCATTTCAAATACATTTCCCCTGCAAACACTAGCTGTGTCCCAGAGAGCACCAAATTTCGAAATTCCAAATACACGTTCTTGTCTCTTGCTCTGAGACTGCCAGGGTTCCTGGCCATCCTCTAAATACCCTGGAAAAGCACAGCCTGGTCAAAGCAACTGGGCCCATCATGAGAGAAGCCCTAGAGGAGGGTGAGAAAGGCCTCCCTGGGGCCAACAGCAAACCCCAAGATGAAGAGGCAGAAACTAGTCAAATGACTACAGAGCCAACTTCAGATCCTGGGGTAATTACCATCAAAACCAGAAAGTCAATCACTAGTAACTCAACACTCTTCTCGCCAAAGGGCTCCCTCCACCATCTACACTGTCAAAACCGAAGATTCACAACACTTCTCATAATTATAACAACCACTTTTTGAGTCCTATTAGGTACGAGGTGCCTTAAATATCTCATCAAATCCTTAAAAGCACTTAATTGAGAAAAACTGTCATTATCTTCATTTTATGGGTGAAAAAACTGAGTTTGAGAAGGTACACAACTTATCCAAGGCCCCATGGTACAGTTATGCAAACAAGACATACACAAAAATGTTTTTTTTTTTTCCCAAACAGATTTTAAACTCTTTGAGAGCCCCAGGCCCTGCCACAGAGCCCACTCACAGGGAACCTCGCTCCCAGCATGTATGGGGCACTATGAGGACACCTCTCCAGCCAGTCACCACCCCCAACCCACCTGACCTAGCCCCATCTGCAGGAGGGAATATGCTGCGCCCGGGAGCCTTTCCAGCTGTTCACTACTGAGTCCATTCCTGAAGACCAAGATGCCCCAAGCCCTGTCTACCACTGGAGACCGAGTAGAGTTCTGCAAGTTCATCTCTTGAAAGGAAAAGAAAACCACCACCTGCCAGCAGAGAGGAACCAACTGCATTTTTATTTAAAAAGAAAAAAGTTCTCAGGCTTTGAAGGGCTGTTACCAGTGGCCAATAATCAAGAAACCAGAGTAGCTTCTTTTTATAAAAAAAATTAACATTTCACACAAAAACAAACCCAGACACAACCCTAAACCTCTAGTCTAGAAGCAAGCAAACATAAATTTGCACAGACTTGTTTAATTGGCTTCAAAATATTCCTACCACTGTTTATAGATCAAAATTAACTTCTAGTAGGAAATCTGAAAAAGGAAGACCCTGAGACACTATGGACCCTCAACAAGACCTTTGTACTACTTGTGACCACAGAGTATTTTCTAGTTCTTTTTAGACAGCTGAGGCTGAGTTGCCTGTATCACAGAAGGCCCTGTAGCTCCCAGCTGGGATGTGTCTGCCGGGCATCTGAAAGCTTTACAGTAAATGGTGACTCATCTATTGCAGCCACCATAGGTACCGCTAATGTAATAAGCCAAAGTTTGTTCCATCCACATGAAAGAGAAACATGGGGTGCAGGGCTGTAAGCCTGACTCAAACTGAGACCCCTGTGCACCGCCACTCAGCAGCATCTCGCTGAAACTCAAACTGTAATTACCCACTCTGGGGGACCAAAGGCAAGAGAAAGGGGTGTTTCTAAGGAAGGGTCACATCCACAAGTACCGAGGTCACTTCTTATCAAGCTATGTCTCTCCATGTGGTCACTTATTCAAATATTTATGGAGTACCTGACAACGACACTGTGCCAAGTGCCAGATACACAAGGTGGACAAAACAAACATGGCCCTGCCCTTGTGGAATTTCTAAGTCCCAGACTAGCAATTTGTGGACTTTTCTCATTTACGAGCTCCACTTTACATATGGGGAAACAGAGGCTAGGAGAGGTTAAGGAACTCACTCAGATCACACAGCTAAGTGAGTGCAGAGTCAGGACTCAAACCCACACCTTCTGCACTAAGTCCCTGCAATGAGAGAGGAAGAAGCTCCATCCTTGTCCTGAGGGAGACCTAGTTAAGACACAGGGGAGCTCTCAGAGACAGAGATGAGGGAGTGCTCGAGACCAAGACAGTGAACCTCAAGACCAAGATGGTGAACCTCAGGTGGAGTAGGTCCTGGACATCTTCCCAAAACAAGGCCATGGGAGTAGGAGGGAAATAAGGTCAAAAAAGCAGGTGAAAAAATGAGGCCTATACTGGATTGTGTCCCCCAAATTCAGGACCACCTGGAACCTCAGGATATAGTTTTATTTGGAAAGAAGGTTTTTACAGCTGTAATTAGTTGAGATGAGGCTGTACTCATCTTAAGCTCACCTAATCCAATAACTGGGGCCCTTACAAGAGACCACAGTGGCACACACGTGCACATGCACTCACGGAGAACGCCCTGTGACAATGGAGGCAGAGAACGGAGTAATGTTTCTGCAAGCCAAGAAATGCTAAGGATTGCAGCAACCACAGAAGCCAGGAGAGAGGCCTGGAACAGATTTTCCCTTAGAGCCTCAGGTTGGAACTAATCGTGCCAATACCTTGATTTCAGACTTCCAGAACCAGCCTCCAGAACAGCGAAAGAATACTATTGTTTGAAGTCAGCCAGCTTCTGGTACTTTGTTATGGTAGCCCTAGGAAACTAATACAAGCCTGTGTGCAGGAGTTTGGACCCCACCCTGCAGGCTGCGGGGCGGACTGTGAGCAGCAAAGCAGGATATTCCAGGGTGTGTTTCATAACCAAAGCGCAGATCCTTCAAATCTGTAGCCTCCAGTCCTAGGATTGTTAGTGTCCTCCAGGGCCCCCTGTCCCTATCCCTTCCCACCCACATTCTTCTTGCTGGGCCATCCTCCCCTATGACTTCACTTACTAGAACCTGTTTGCATGTGGCACCTGGCTGCAGCCAGGGTGTTCTCTGACCAGATGCTTCCAAGCACAATCCTCATGTTTCTCACGCTCAGCATGTCCAAAGGTAAGCGCAGCTCAACATCTTTCCCTGCCACCTTATTTCTGTTGGGTTCCTCTCTGTCTCTGTCAGTGGTGCCACTGAACATCCAGTCACCTCACTAAAAGCCAGAGGGTCACCCTAGGCTCCCCTGCATGCCTCTACATCCAGGGAATGATCTAACTCTCTCCATTCCAGTCCCACTCTTCCACTCAGTAGCCCAATTCTAATCATTTCCCTCCTGGATTTCTTTTGTCCCTGCATAATGGGTTTTCACTCCTCTAGAAAGACTCTTCTTTTTCTCCCCTACCCCCACCCCAGCCATCTTGAATGCCCCAGCCAATGCCAACTCCAAAAACACAGCTTCCATAACCTCTAGCCCCCTGCACCCAGCCTGCAGGCCTCTGGTGATTCACAGGCCTTTACCCAGTGAGAGAAGCCCCACCCAACTTCATTTCCCTATAGTCCCTGCCAGGGAAGACACCCTCCTCCCACCTCCTGATCCTACCCTCTAACTGTTCTCTATGCTAATTCCTACTTCCTATCACAAAGTAGAGAACAGTTCTCACTTGCAAGGCTAAGAGAGCTTCTCTTGCCTAAGGGCACAGACAGGGAGATGGAGGATTACTAAACTTTTTACATATTTAGGTCTGATTCCCAGGGGGGCTGGATAGTGCCCCTAAGTTGCAGATCAGGGTAACAGCAGTCACTATTTACAGTTGTGCTCCAAAGCTTTGGGTATTATTTTATTTAATCTTCACAATAACCCCACTAAGTGCTATTATCACGTGCTACTTTTTAGGTGGAAAAGTGAGGCATTAAGGGGTTAAGTACTCTGACTCAAAGCCTTACAATTAGGAAGGGAAAAGACAGAGATTAGGGAGCATCCCAGCTGTATGTGTGTGTTGGAGGGGGGTGTCACTTACTAGGAAGGGACAGGGAATTTGGTTCACAGAACCCTAAGATGGGAGGCCCTAGCACACCAGGGCCACACCTATGTGTGCTCAGGGATGGAGACAGGGGTTGAACTCCTTCTGTGGGACTCTCTAAGCCTCAATTTCCTTATCTGCAAAACAAAAATAATTAACCCCCACTTCACAGAGTTAGTGAAAGGATTTAAAGGAGACGATGTATGTTAAATTACAAACAGCAAAATGCATGACATTGAACAGGAGCAGAAGAGCCAGACAGAGAGAGGCAGGAAGGAGGAGGAGCATTACCTGCCCATGTGGACTTAGGAGAAGTGTTACTGACCTGTCCGGCAACAAATCTGAGGACACAGAAGCACCATTGTTTCTAAGAGGCCTGACCCTTTGTGACAGCAAAATAACGAGAGCAGCAGCTGCAGGTATGGAGGACTTACAAAGCCAAGCACTTTCCATGCATATCGCACTTAGTCCTCCTCACAACCCCAGGAGGTAAGCTGCTTGTCCCCATTTTGCAGAGGGAGAAGCTGAGGCACAGAAAAGTTGACTGGCTTGGTCATAGTCATGGAGGTTCGCAGCGGTAACACTGGAACCTGAATCCAGGGTACTCCAACTCCCACATTCTATCACTGCTTCCCCAAAATCAGACAACCTTCATCTTCCTCTTCATCTCAAAAATGTCAAGCCCCCATCCTCTTCCCTTCTATCCTTCTCCCTCTGAGGAAGCAGATGAGCTCTGGCCGGTACCCATGACCCATCTTGTCGGGAGGACGTGTGGTACAGATGAAGGAGCACAGAGAGGGGAGGCAAGAAGCCTCTGTCCTGGACCCGAGTCAGCCCAGAAAGGAGCTTAGACCCCTCAGTTCCTGCAAACCCCAGTTCCCTGAGCTCACAGGTTGCTCTCAGGCTCAAATGAGGTGACAGACATGGGTGTATTCAGCACATCTTACAAGGCTGGACAAATCCATCTCAGGCCTTCTGGAACCTTCTTGTCAAATGCCTCCTGTCCAGGCATCCCCCACTCTGCATCTTGACTAGTCACTTACCCCTTGCCCGGAAAGGCCCCAATTTCCCTCATCCTAAAAACACCATGTCCGGCCTTGCTGCCTTCTCACAGCACTTACCCCACTGTAAGTGTTCTATACTAATAATATTCGTATTACTGATTAATTAATATTAATAATCCAGACGGCTCCAGCTTCCCTATGAGAGCTAGCACTGTGTCCTTTTTGGCATGCGTTCAGGAAAAACCTTGACAAATAGAGTAACTGAAAGCTCAAAGAACATTTAAGCACAACATCTTATGTCATTCTTCCAACAAACCAGGGAGACAGAGAGGTTATCCCCATTTTACAATGAGGAAACTCGGGCTTGGGTTATGAAGTTCAAGGCTGTCTAGCTGCCAAGCAGAAGAGCTTGACAATGAATTGATCTGGTTAGGCCTCAAAGTGCCCCATACACAACCGATGAGTGGCTGGCCTCATTCTCCTCCTCCCTTCTCCACAAACCTGTCTTATAGAAAGGTTGACTGCAGGGAAAATTTAAGTCAGCTCAACAGAAGGCTCTCTTCCAGGACCACCTTTTCCCCTGGGACCACATCTCCAGCTCTGGAATGGAAGGCCACATATTCTTTGTTTAACGTTTCCGGGACACTGCAGTCCCTTTTCATGCTTATTTGCAATAGCTTTGTTAGCTTCCTTGTTTGGGGGGGAAGGACTTTCCCCTCTATCCACACCAGAGTGGATCTGCCCCTGAGATGGGGGAGATGAGAGAGGGTGGTCACAGGCCTCTAGTGCTCCCCAGAACTGGCTAGGTGAAGGAATATCTGGTCAGAAGCCAAGAACTCCTATCACTGAATGTGTGGGTGTCACCAGGACCTCCTTTTGGGGTGGAGACAAGAGGGCCCAAGAAGAGAGTTGTGACTTGCCCCAAAACTACATGGTAATGCAGTGACTCAAATCCAGCCCTGTTTGGATATCTTGCCCAATGCTCTTTCTCCACCACGACGTTTCCTCTTTTCACCACCAAAATTTTCCCCCTCCTTTCTTCTTTTAAAAACCTGCATTAGCTAACATACTAAGAATTTTACAAGGGGGGAAGAACTAATTGAAAACACATCAAAGTAGCGCTATACTTTTCCAGATTCTTATCACTGCGCACACATAGATATTTAGCTGGCTGCCATCAGCACAGGTAAGCTATTCTGTGTTCTTCTCGCTCCACTTAACATTATTCCTCTATCTTGTATCAAGTGGTTAAGTTCTCCACTCTGTCCTTGTCACAGCCTTTATGTAACCATTCCCTAATTGCCCACATGTGGATTATTTTCACCACCACCCCCATCTTTGGACAAGTCAGTTTTCTTCCTCTTTGGGATTATTTCTGTGAGACTTATTCCTAAAAGAGAGAACACTCATCAAAGGGAATGAACAGGGTCACTGTTCTCGCAGTCCACTTGCCCACTGTCTTAACACTCTCCAGAAAACCAGCTCCATTTTCAGTGAGGCCAGTGATACCCTGATTCCTTTCCCCCCTCACCAGTTGGGGACTTTGTAAATGTGATCTCTTTGTTGCTAGTACTCCCAGGCCAATGGAAGGAGAGCTCAGAGCTGGCTTAATTTACGTTTCTTGTGGATTAAGAAAAGATACTTTTCCACACCTCAGTTTATTTTCTGCACTCCATATGAAGTGATCTGTCCCTATGCCTAGACTAATTTACCAATACAGTTTGAGCATCTGCCTTAAAGATCCTCAGCAGTTTTGTGCATGATTTTGAAAGCATGTCTTACCCATCAGTTTATTACAACTGTTTCCCTCTCCCACGTCCATCCGTCTTAACTTGATTTGATTATTTTTATAGATTTTCTTCTTTTCTAGTTGAACACATCCCACTCCACCAATGATTAATTTTGTGGAATTTTCAAACACACCTGTTCTCTCCACAGACAGGATAAACATTCTATCTGCTTCCACGGAGTTCGAAGAGTTGGTAAAACTAAATTTTTAATACATCTAGAATGTATACCATATACCGTGAGATGTAAAATTGAGTTCTTTTTATCCACATTATTCTCTAGTTTCTCCCATGATCTACTAACTGTAAAATTATTTTTCACAATTGCCTCTCCAAATTTGCCATCTGTAAATGCCTTCCATTTATTTACATCTATGGATTGTACTGATCTTCCATTTTTTCTGCTTCATCCTAGTACTGTACGGTTTTACCAACTGCTGCTTACCTGGCTAGTGTGCTTCGAGAAATCCTGTTGTTCAAAGATTTCCGAAACATCCTTCAATGTGCTTGCCCACCAGTTTTCTCTGATTATTATTTTTGTTCATGCTTTATGAAGTATTTCATTGAAATTTTAACTGCCAGGGCATGAAATCTAGGCAACAACTTTGGAATATTGATCCTTCAAAGCTTTAACTTCTGATCAGAAGCAGTCATGTAAGATTTTGTAATTTTCTTTGAATAGAAATTGTGTCATTTGCAAACAGCGATATTTTTATCTCTTCCTTCCCTATACCAATCCTTCTAGTTTCTTTTTGTTCCTATATTGTTTCAACAAGAATCTGTTAAACTATGTTAAATAAGAAGAGAGATAAGGGGCATTTTCGTTTAGTTCCTGTTTTTCAGGTCACACTTCTAGTATTTCCCCACACTGTATCTGTAGCCCCTGTTTAAGGCTTGCTATACACAAGCAGGCTCTCTGTCCTGTTTAGGGGTAAACCCTCCAACATAACTATTTTTCATTTTATGATGTCTTATAATCTTTATATAATTATTTCCAATATTTTTTGCATCTGGTAAGACCAAATTCAATTCATTCATCAAATATGTGTTGACCGTTTATATTTCAGGCACTGTGTGAAATACTCAGTGTTCAATTTTTATGGTCTTCATCTTCCTAATATTAGTCTTTTTGCTTACACTGAATCAGACTTATATTCCTGGGATGCGTCTTGCTCCGTAATTTTTCAAGACTCATTTTTAAGAGTCCATCAAATGGCTACGAAATTCATCCAGAAAAATTAATAGACAAAAACACGAAGATGTCAACCTCCCAAACCCAGTTAAAACATCACCTCCTCCATAAAGCCTTTCCAACCCTCATCTTTCTGAGTTAGAGTTTGAGGTTCCTCCTCTGGGCTCCCAAGTCCTCTCTCCCTCCATCACATTTATCACAGGTACTATAATGTAATCAAATGGCCATTTGTCTGATTCCCCTCAGGACTCCATCAATGCCCTGAGGACAAAGACCCGGGTATACCACTGGTTCTAACCACCATGGCTAATGGATGATAGCTGCTCAACAAATGTTTCCCAAAGTAGTTAGGTCATTCATCTATTTATTTATTCCACTAATGATTTTTGCAGCTGTGTTTTTCTAAGAAATTGATCTGTAATTTCCTTCTTAGAATCAGCAGCACATGGACAAGCCCACCCAGTTCCAAGCACACACAGAGTAGCCATGATCCAGTGGGCAGACCTCCTTTCTGAAGAGAAGCTGGTAATCTCCAGCTGGCTGGGCTCACAGTGACTTCGGAGAGGGGGACAGCATAAGACAAATTATCAATGGTCCCAACAAGTAGGCAAAGCTCTGTCAAGGGGAAAGCCAAGATAGGTGACCCTCATCAACACCAGCACCAGGACATCTATCAAAGTTTACCCATCTGGTCAGTCTGCGCAAGACTCTAACTCCTAGGAGTAGGACTAGCTACTGTTTATTAACATACCCTATGCACCAGTTAAAGCTTTCCAACCCCCCTCTAGGTATATTGTGCTTTTTCTACCACATATAAAGAAACTAAAGCATAGTCAGGTTTAGTAATTACCCCAGAGTCACACAGCTACTATGGGCCATGAGCTGGGATTCAAACTGATGTCATCCCACCACACCTTACTGTCTCTAACAAAGGGACAGGGCAGGGTCTTGGTCCCAGTTTGAGACCTGCACACCAGGCATGTTAGAAGAACAGGAACCCACACAGAAGCCTCTTAGAAGAACTGAGACTTAGAGAAGGAAATGGGAGACAGGAACAAGGCAGGAGGCCCTGCCATGTCAAAGTCAGAACAGAGTCCGAGCCCAGAATTCTGGCCGGAAGGGATCTGAGTCTTTGCTTCCTAAGACCAGACGCGACTGTAAGGAGGAGGGCAGGGCTCAGCTGAAGGAAGTAACCCATGGGGCTGCCTGGACCCAAGATGACGCAGGCTGTGTCCGGGTGGGTACGCAGCTCTCAGCCCAAAAGACCCCAAGAGGAACCAGTCTAGTCAAGCCGGCTTCCCACTGCCACAGGCAATACCACTTGTGCTTAGAATTAGAGGTAGAGGACACATGAAAAACATGACCTTAAATAAACCCCTGAAGATCCTGGCCTTTGGTTTCCTTATCTGGAAATGAACAGGGCTGGACAAGAGGGTGTCTGTAGGCCCTGTGGATTCTATTCCTCATTTTGAGATTCTTTACCTGAACAGCACCATTTGAATCAGTGACCCTATAATCAATAGACAGCCTTTAAGAGGTTTGAAGCTCAAAACAGTGAAAGAACAACTGGGGGTTTCAGTGGGCATGAATGAGGGTGGGTCATGTTTCTGAAGAGAAACTCCATAGCTCCATCATATTCCCAAAGGAGTCTCTGGGGTATGAAAAAAGGTTAAAAACAACAGATTCAAATGGACCCCTAAACTCAGCTATAGCAGTGTGGAGCTAAGACAACCAGCTCAGTCAAACTAATATGCCTGAAGAAATTTTCTAGCCAAACCCTCTTCTACCCTCTCAGGCCATGTAGAAAGTGTGGTCACTAACAAAATTTTAAAAAGTGAGCGGGTGGTCAGGGTACCTCATCTCCACTACTTTCAAGGAAAACAGTATGAATTTTATTACAATAGTTAGAAGCATCATCTTTACAACGGTTGATGGATTTGCTGGATACTGTACACCTAGTACCTGCTGCTCTAAAGTCAAAGAAGGAGCAGGTGCCATTTCCTCTACATGCTCAGAGGTTGGCCCATCTAAAGCTGGTTACAAATGCAAAATCTGGCACCTGGTATCAGCATTTTAACAAGAGCTCCAGATCCAAGGAGATTCCTATGCACCTTGAAGTTTCAGAAGCACTCGGCTAGATAAACCTAAGAAAAGATAAAAGATAAAAGATAAACTGGAAGTGCAAATAGAATTAACAAGTAAGAATGTAAGCAAATGTCAGGGAACGGAAGGAAAGCCAAAAGCTGGCTCTTGGGAGGGGGTGGATCTAAAGAAATTAACAAAGCAGGAGCCCAATTAATTTTAAAAGAACAAAATGGCAAAGTCAGAAAAGAAACAAAAAGACCCAATAAAGGAGCTGATGATACAATGTTTAAGCGATTTTGCACACCATCTTCAGAAAATAACTTTGAAAAACAAAGTTAACAGGATACTTCATTTGTAAGATACCCAAATGAAAGCAAAAGAAGAAACACTTAAACTAAGCAGCAGCAGAAAATGAATAAGAAAAACCCGAACAACCAAGGGGAAAGTACCTGGACTTAACAGCATCCTTGGAGTCTTTCAATAATGTGTAAACATTTTTTAACCATTTAAATACACAAGCAAAACAGTCACACTGAAAAAAAAAAAATGAAGTATGTGCTTATAAAGCACAAGCCTCTCTCAACACCACTCTGGTCCCCAGAAGGCACCTCTGATATAAGCCTGGTGCACATCTTTCAGGCTTCATTTGTATGCCCGCTCACAATTCCACCAAAAATATGATACGGTCAAAAACACGGGTACCAGGCCAGGCTCAGGGCTCACACCTGGGAGGCTAAGGCAAGAGGATCCCTTGAGCTCAGGAGGTGGAGACCAGCCTGAAAACAGCGAGACTCTCTATTAAAAATAGAAAAATTAGCCAGGCGTTGTGGCCAGTGCCTATAGTCCCAGCTACTCAAGAGGCTGAGGCAAGAGGATTGCTTGAGCTCAGGAATTTAAGGTTGCTGTGAGCTAGGCTGACCCCATGGCATTCTAGCCTGGGGCAAGAGAATGAAACTATCTCAAATAAATAAATAAATGTACCATTAGTGTGTGTGTTTTCTTTTTCAAAAATGCTTGTCACTGCACTTGCTGTTTTCACTTTGCATTTCTGAAATCTTTTCTTATGTCTACATACCAATCTAATTCATTCCTTTTCACTGTCCTAGCCGTGTTTTTCCAACATTTTTGACTGAATCTCACAGTAAGAAATATATCTGTGTATTGTGACCCAGTTCACATTTGTGAATAGACAAAACTGAAACAAAAGTTCACCAAATATTTAGCCACATTATCTGCAACTCCCTCCATCATTTTCTCTTCTTTGTTCCACACTGTCACAACCTACTGAGTTTAATTGTCCACTAACGGTCTCAACAGTCCCGGTTTTATTTATCCCTTCTTTTGCTTATGGATGTTTACATTGTTTTCTCCAATTTTTCACTATTACAACAATGTCCAGTGAACACTGTATGCATGACAGTGTTTCTCTAGGGCAAATACCTAGTAGTGGAACTGCTGGGTCCTAAGAGATGGGCATTTATAATTTAGATAAATAACACAAATTGCCTTCCAAAGCAACTGTATTCACTTACTCTCACCAGCAATGTATGAAGTACTTTTTCGTTACCCCCACCAAATGAGGGTATTATCCACTCATCTTCCAATGTGATAGGTTACAAATGCCTTCTTATTGCAGTTCTGATTTGCATTTTCATAACATAGTTTGTACATTTTTGCATATATTTAAGAGGTACTTGCACTTCTTTACCTTCAATTTCAATTAAGTTAATGATGCTTTTTATTTCTTTCTTTCTTTTTTTTGAGACAAAGCCTCAAGCTGTCCCCCTGGGTAGAGTGCCATCGCATCACAGCTCACAGCAACCTCCAACTCCTGGGCTCAAGCCAGTCTCCTGCCTCAGCCTCCCAAGTAGCTGGGAACACAGTCACCTGCCACAGTGCCTGGCTATTTTTTTTGGTTGCAGCCGTCACTATTGTTTGGCGGGCCCGGGCTAGATTAGAACCCGCCACCTTAGGTGTATGTGGCTGGCGCCTTAGCCACTTGAGCCACAGGCACTGAGCCCTTTTTATTTATTTCTAAAGTTCTTTGTATATTCAGAAAATTAACTCCTCTGATCACATTTGTTGCAAATTGTTTTTTCTCAGAGTATCCTGAATCTCTTGACTTTATTTATGCTATTGTGCTTATGCAATTGTTCTCATTTTTATATTGTCAAATTTGTCAATCTTTTATCTTCTGGCTTTTGGGATTTGCATAAAACTTAGATCTCTTGAGGATTATAGACAAATTTCTTCTACTGCTTTTTATACTTATATTCTTTATTTAAATCTTTGGCCTATCTTTGATAAATCTGTTTTGGTCTAAGGCACAAATTAGGGATCTTGCTCTTTTTATTTTCCTCCAGATAGCATCTGGTTGTAAAGAAACTTTATTCCTGCCCCCCATACATTAGAAATATTGCCCTTACTACAAATTACACAAACACACGCACACCACACACCACACTATTAATTTCAGGGCTCTCTATTCTGTCCCATCACTTTTCAGTCAATGAATACAAAATTATCTTAATTACTGTAGATTTTTCAAATGTTTAATATCCAATGCAGCCAGAACCTTCTTTCTCTTAATTTTTCTTATTTTTGATGCACACTAGTTTTTCCATATGAACTTAGAATAATCATCTTTTCTGCTCCCAAAATAATCCTACTGGTAATTTTACTGTGATCACACTTTAAATGTATAGGAACAGTGAGTCTTTCTAGCCAACGTTATATTATTTCTGTTTAAGTCTTTTATGCCCCTTTGGAACACTGAAGTTATACATAAATATAATTTTATATTAGCTTATAACTCGTTATGTTATCTCTTTTTTTGCTTACACAAGTGAATTTTTTACATCATGTTTTCTGGCTAAATATTTACGTGGGAGAGCTACTGATTTTTGTGCATTAATTATGCATGCAACCACCTTACTCAATTCTCTTATTTGTCTTTTAGTTTTACCTTCTCCTTCTAGTTTTTATACCTCTTCTTTCTGTCTCCTATTGAATCATATCTTCATCCCTCCAGAACAAGGTTAGATAATTATGATGTTTAATCGAGATTTTAATGGGAATGCATCTAGTATTCACCACCTTAATACAAAGCAAAATTTTGGCCACTGGCTTGACAAAAATATATTTTCTCATGTTGAGGTATCTAAATATTCCTATAAGACTTTTTATTAGAAACAGATGTTTAGGCTCGGCGCCTATAGCTCAACTGGCTAAGGCGCCAGCCACATACACCTAAGGTGGCAGGTTCGAATCCCCAGCCCAGACCCGCCAAAACAACAATGACGGCTGCAACCAAAAAATAGCCGGGCGTT
>NW_003852426.1:12985534-13001014 GCF_000181295.1 Otolemur garnettii
AAAAAAAAAAAAAAGACAAGATTGCAACCAACCAGAAATACTCTCCAAATAGGAGGCTGGTACCACTGCTACCACCAACTCCAGCCCCATCATGAATGGACCTACATGCACCTACAGCCCCATCATGAATCAATGTCAACACTCACTTTTTCTGCATTCAAGTGGTCCAATTCCTTCCACCTCCAATGGAGGCCCTTCCAATTTCTTCTAGGCTTCTTCTCTGAGCCCTTACCAGCCCTTATACCATTTCTGAAGCCAGCAGCCCATCCCACTCCACTCACTCCAAACCTTCCACCTCATCTGCACAGTATAAAGGAATCCATAGGTATTTGTTCACCAGGCACTTGCCAGAGGCTGGGGTACCCTCTAAAAGTATGGGCCCTCCCAGCACGTCATCTGATAAAGGTTAAGACCTGCCCGTCAGTAACAAATACACAAAAAACAGCCCAGGGGGCAGGGCACAGTTGCTCACGCCTGTAATCCCAGCACTTGGGAAGCCAAGGCAGGTGGATTGCCTGAGCTCATGAGTTCAAGACCAGCCTGAGCCAGAGCAAGACCTCATCTCTAAAAATAGCCAAGTGTTGTGGTGGGTGCCTATAGTCCCTGTTACTTGGGAGGTTGAGGAAAGAGAACTGCTTAAGCCCAGGAGTTTCAGGTTGCTGTGAGCTGTGTTGCCACAGCACTCTACCAAGGGTGACAAAGTGAGACTCTGTCTCAAAACAAACAAACATACAAACTAGCCAGAATGACCAGGCACTAAAATAATACAGCAGAGAGAGACCCGAGGGAACCACTGGAAAGCCAGGAAAAGCACTGGGAATGGCACACTGAGCAAGGGACAGAAAGCAAGGATTCTGCTGGCTTCTGTCCAGCCAGAGAAGCCTAGGACACGAGGGCCCTGAAGTTGCAGCAAGAGGTCTGGACATGACACAGCAGGCAACAGGAGCCACCGTGGGCTCCAGGGAGTAACAGGAAGACAGTGGTGTTTTGGTCACACCCCCGACATTCTATGATGCCAAACCTGCATTCAAAGAAATGACTGGCTGTGCCAAGAACTCGGTGAGGTTGGGGAAGGTGGGGGGGTGGCGTGAACCACAACCCTATGCTAATGCCACAAGTGACAGCGGATACACACACACAAATTCCAGGCTCTAATGACAGACAGCACACTAGAGTAAGGGTTTAAATCGTTTATTGCACTACACCATAAAAACCACATTGCCACAAATCTGTAACCTCAGGGGGCATCTGTGCCAGCCCAGCACTTCTAGCGTTAAAATGGATCCAATCACCTAAGGGTCTTGTTACAAACGCAGATTCTCATTCCAGAATTGTCAGCGGGACCTGAGGGTCTGCACCTACTTCTGAACAGCTCCTGGGTGATACCAGTGGATCGGGGACCACAGCTTGAGTAGCAAATGACAAGATGAAACTGTGGATTTACTGGGCTCACAGGTAGCAAATTAAGGGTATTAATCACAGGAGGAGAGAAAACTGCGAGCTGCCTGTGGTCTGCAACAGAGTACCCTAACCAACCAACTCATTTTCTATTCCAAAAATTCATGGTAGGGGTTTAGTCATACAGCAGGGCTGCCTTAAAGCCATCAGTAAATGAAAACCACCCCCTGCATTTCACAACTGCTGTCTAATTACCTTCTTGCAAACTCTTCCAGTGCCCTAAGCCAGCTTTCAAGTACTGATGCCACTAATCAAGACCTTGGTAACAGAGCATAAAACAAACTCCAACAACAGTCGCATTTGCTTTTCCTCCCACCTGAGGCCATCGTCAGTCAAGCTAACATTTACTTCCCCGCCAAGGGAAAAGCACTTACCTTGTGAGAATCCCCTATCTAGGATGGGCCTCACCACAGAAGTTTATCAGCTTTGTAAATGAACTATCCGAGAAGAAGCTGGAAACTGGTAAGGACCTGCCCCAATCCCAGCTACGTCTTTCCTGTCCCCACCCTGTTAGATAATATGGAAGCTAGAAGAAGGTACTACTCCTCACCCCATTCTGCTGAGTCCCTTACTCAGGTCACCTACTTAAGCACACAGTGACCCACTTCAAGTTAACCCCATCAAAAACCACCATGTTCCCCATCACAGCACGGTTCCAGAAGCAGACAGCCTATGCTCTGTGGGGAGATGAGGCAAGCAGCAGATCAACAGAGCCACAATCCCAAAGCATGTTTGAAGGCAGACCTGGACTCCACCTCCATGTAACCCACAAAATTAAACCCCCATACACACATACACACACACACACCAACAAATCAACAAACCAGGTGTCTAAGGCATACAGAACCTC
This sequence comes from Otolemur garnettii, assembly GCF_000181295.1. Taxonomy (NCBI): domain Eukaryota; kingdom Metazoa; phylum Chordata; class Mammalia; order Primates; family Galagidae; genus Otolemur; species Otolemur garnettii. The sequence continues at coordinate 12,987,843 of NW_003852426.1, forward strand.
AGAAGGTATAATCCCTGAACTGGAGGGGTTGGAGCACGAGGGGATATATCACCCCAAGCTGATGTCGCACACAGACTTTAAGTTCCCTGATGGCTGGTGCCCACCATTCTGGAGAAGTTCCTGTATCTGTAGCCTAAAGTTCTACAACTCCTCAGTGGAGATTAGGCCATTGGCTCTAGAAGGAATAAGGCTGGGGGTAAGCACTCCTGCCAGTCTGTTGACTAAGCAATATGTGAGGAACAAAAACTAATCTTCCCTTCATAGCTGTACATAAGTGACTCACCCAAGATTACACAGTGACTAGAACTCAAGTCCCCAGACAGAGTTTCTTTCAACTAAATCACCACACTTCCCAGTGGCACCTGTAGCTCAGTGGGTAGGGCACTGGCCACATACACAGAGGCTGGCAGGTTTGAACCTGACTCAGCCCTGCTAAAACAACAATGACAACTGCAACAACAACCAAAAATAGCTAGGCATTGTGGCAGGTGCCTGTAGTCCCAGTTACTTGGGAGGCAAGAGAATTACCTAAGCCCAAGAGTTTGACGTTGCTATGAACTATGATGCCACAGCACTCTACCCAGGGCGATAGCTTGAGACCTTGTCTCAAAAATAAATAAAGAAATAGATAAACAAATGAATAAATAACCACACTACCTTCACCTCTACTTTGAACTCCTCTAGGAAGTCAGAATTAGGTTTGCCACTTCTTTGCTCTTTACTCCTCCTGCCACCTTAGCCAACCTTCCGCACTCTTCTTCTTCCTGGGAAAGCAACACAACGTAACCCACCTAAGAGCTGGTCCTGATTCTGCTTCCCATGAGACAGGGTGAGAGCAAAAGCAAGTCACAACCCCTCTTTAGGACTTAGCTTCCTCTGCCCTAAAATAAAGGGGTTAGTGGAAATGATGTCTAAGAACCTTTCCAGCTTGAAACAGAATAATTGGGAGCTTCATTGTACAATGAAGAGAGAAAAGAAGCTCCCCTAGGCCATGGCCCATGCCAGGTCCAGGCAACAGAAAAGAAGCTACAGTCCACAAAGAACCTGTCCCCATGGTCCACCCAGAGCTTCCCCAACCCACACAGGAGGAGGAACAGCAAGCCGACAGCTGTCTCTCACAAATTTGCTAGGAAGAATTCTTAATTAGAGTTTTTTGTTGTATTGCGGTTATTGTTTCCTTTTTGATGACTTTTTTAAATTCCAGAAATTATAAAAAGTTAATTCATGTTCATTACAGATAATGAGAAAACATTTTAGTTTTAATAACTTTTAAAAATCCTAAAATAAATATAATTTGTTACAGAAGAATTAGGAAACTTAAAAGAAAATTCAACATGTGAACAAATCTAAATATATTTAGTAATTAACTAATATTCTAATTAAGAACCAAAGAAACTCAAGAATTAGAATGCACTTTGGAGGACATATAGGAGGAGTCTTGAGCTCTGCCACGTAATGTCAGGGGGGTTACTATGATCCAGTCTCATTGCCCATTGGGACGGAAGGGAGTATGTCTCCACTGTCCCTGACATGTGGCCACCCAGCCTTTGCTTGAACACTTCCCACTTTTCCAGCCCTTTTTTGGACAGCCTGGACAATTTGGGGGACAGCTGCATCACCAGTTATTCCTGCAGTAGTGGGGAGTTACCTGCACAGTCTTTAGAGAGAGCTGGACTTAGGTTTAATTCCAGGATCACCCTCTTACATGCTGTATGACCCTAGGAAAATAACTCAGCCTTTTTGAACTTCAATTTCCTCATCTCTGTGATGCGAATAATATACCTGCCTCATAGGGTTGTCACGGGATTTTAGTGAGAAAATGTACAGTGAGTACTTTGCGAGTACCTGGCACAACGGTGTAAGTGATCAATAAACAGTAAGTACTATTATTAAATAGTAGCTTATAACAATGGTTTCCAGCCTCTTCCATTCTTACCCCCTCTAAGAAATAATACTTTACAACATGATCCAGAATATAAAATATCTCTATATAAATATATAAAACTGAACAAATATTTTCAAGAAACAATGATGACCCATACATATCTGATCACTTTCCTATTTCTTTCTTTTTTTTTTTTTGAGACAGAGCCTCAAGCTGTCCCCCAGGGTAGAGTGCCGTGGCATTACAGCTCACAGCAACCTCCAACTCCTGGGCTCAAGCGAGTCTCCTGCCTCTGCCTCCCAAGTAGCTGGGACCACAGGCGCCCGCCACAACGCCCGGCTATTTTTTGGTTGCAGCCGTCATTGTTGTTTGGTGGGTCCGGGCTGGGGATTCGAACCCGCCACCTTAGGTGTATGTGGCTGGCGCCTTAGCCGGTTGAGCTATAGGCGCCGAGCCCCCTTTCCTATTTCGTTTTTTTTTTTTTTTTAATTGCTGGTCTTGATCACTAAACTGAATGCACAACACTTGCAACTTGCACTTGAAAAACACTGACTTACATTAAAGCCAAATAACTCCTCCTATAGGTTCTGCCTTTCAATTTTAGCTTTACCTTCTGGAACCACACAGAACAAGTCTACTTCGTCTTCCACATGCTAGACTTTTACTTTTGAGGCATTCTCCATTCTCTCAAGCAGTCACTGTACGTGACTGGGCTGCCCAGTCCTCCTCGGTCCCTTCCCTCGCTCCTGGCTGCCTTCCTTCCTCTGCCCTCTGTCCCCTCTCATCACTGCCACCCAGGATGGCCACGCTCATTCAGCAGCTGCACTGTCCCTCTGATGACTTCTAGGCAGCCTCAGCACAAGCAGCCTGGCATGAGCATCTTTTAGAATATTTTCACTGCATGCCCCATCCATCCCCAGAAGAACTCATTCTGGTTTCTTCTAGACCCTTCCTGGCTCCTCTTTGAAGCTGGTTTTTTCATACAAACCTGTTCCCACTGCTTCCTCTGTCCTTCCCCAAGTTATCTCAGGGCTGATCAAACAAGAAGAGCGAAAGTGAGGAAGGGTTTCAATGTGCATATCTGAGCCCAAACCTACAACCAGAAGTTGCCCCTTTCTTACTCATTTCTGAACTAGCTGTGCCTGCTAACCCTGGAACCAAACCCATAAGGCCTCACCGCCCAGCCACATCTATGTCCCTTCACTGTGAAAGGGCCCTGTGATAAGGAATAGAGCACCTGGGTGCAAGCACAGCCCTCCGGAGCTAAGATCCGCCAGCACCACCTTGCATGGGCAGGAAACGATAAATATCAGATACAGCCACAGTTTCCCATATCCTATCTGCGCTTGTGGTGATCAAAAATTGTGCTCGTGGTAATAAAAAAAAATAAAATAAAATGCACTCATATGCACAAAGTGCCATTACTCTGATAGCAAATATTTTGTAATTTGGGTTAAAAAAAAAAAGTTTTGAAAGCCCTGACAAAAAGGTTTATTCTGCCTTCAAATCCTCAGCCGGCCCCTACTCACTCTCATCACTGCACTCAGAGAGTTTGTCTCACATTCAAGAGAATCCCTCACACAGGGAGAAGCCTCATAAACCTGACCCCCAACATGGATGGCTTTTTGTATAATTTGTATACCTAAAAAATATACTTTAAGTTTTTCGTGACTCAAAAATTTAATAAAAGGTATCATGTTATATAAAATATTCAGGGTCTTGCTTTTTAAAACTCAACAGTATATTAATATTACTAAGATTCATCACATCCTTGCCTGTAAATGTTGTTCATTCATTTTGCTACCATATAATAATCTGTCATGTGACCACAATGTATTCACCCATTGGGTTTCCAGGGTTTTTTGGTTATCAAAAGTGCTACCAGGAACATCCTTAGTATAGACCTCATGCTGCCTATGTGGACAAGTTTCTCATAATTATTATACACCTAGGGGTGGAAAAGCCAAGACACACAGTATGTGAATATACAACCTTAAGAGAAACAAATTGAATATCTCTAATCTGAAAATCCAGAAGGCTCCAAAATCCTAAGCTTTTTGAGCACCAACATGATATCACAAGAGGAAAATTCCATACTTGACCTCACACGACCTGTCATAGTCCAAATGCAGTCAAAACTTTGTTTCATGCACAAAATTATTAAAAATATAAAATTATGGCCTGGCTGGGCACACTGCTCACACCTGGAATCCTAGCACTCTAGGAGGCCAAGGAGGGAGGATCACATGAGCTCAGGAGCTCAAGACTAGCCTAATCAAGAGTTTCTACTAAAAAGAAATAGAAAAAATTAGCTGGGCATTGTGGTAGGTGCTTGTAGTCCCAGCTACTCAGAAGGCTGAAGCAGGAGAAATGCTTGAGCCCAGGAGTTTAAGGTTGCTCGAGGTAGCCGGATGCAATAGCACTTTAACCTGAGGCAACAGAGTTAAGACTCTGTTTCAGGAAAGGAAAAAGAAAAAAAAACCTATGGCCTGGCATGGTGCCTCATGCTTGTAATCCCAGTACTTTGGGAAGTTGAGGGGGTAGGAACACTTAAGGCCAGGAGTTCAAGACCAGCCTAGGCAATATAGAGAGACCCCCCCATCTCTCAAAAATTTTTTTCAAAAAATTAGCTAGGCTTGGTAGCACATGCTTATATTATAGTTTCAGCTACAAGGAGGCTGAAGCAGGAAGGTCACTTGAGCTCTGAAATTTCAGGCTGCAGTGAGCTATGATCATGTCACTGCACTTCAGCAGTGTTTCAAAGCAACTGTTTAGACTTGGGTTCCATCCCCCAAATATTTCACTATATTATATCAAAGAATCCAAAATCTGAAAAATCCTAAATCCAAAACACTTCTGGTCCCAAGACTTTTGGATGAAGGACAGTCAACATGTCATACCAAACTGCCTTTCAAAGCAGGTGCGTAAGTGTACACTCCTACCAGCAGCCCAAAAGAAACTGTAATGACCTATATCCTCCCCCTGTTTGCCCATAAGATAGGGATAAAGTGGAATCTCACTGTCATGTGTATTCCCTTGTTACTAATGAAATTAAGTGTCTCATCATAAAAAGAGACCTAACTCCTTATACTTTTCTTTCATGGCTCATATCATAGACTATAATTAGTATTTGTGGGATTATTTGATTAAAAGCCCATCACTATGCCTATTTTCTTCACCACTGTATACTGCATGACCGAAGCAAAGCAGAGCTCTGGGTTATCTCGTGAATTAACAAGCGCGTGAATAACTGAGTAACGAGACTCTTCAATCAGCCTTCGGGCTCTAACCTGATTTCATTAAAAGCCTGGGCTCATGAGTCAGGGTCTGCCCTTCCTTGCTGAGTAATCATGGGGCTAGAAGTGATGAGGTGGTACCTCCCACCCTGGCCTGAAGAGAGGGAAGGGTCTGGAGAGGACAGTGGCAAAGTCCGGTGTTGGCCCAGGGCAGTTAGTGGTGTCTCCTCAGTAACAGTAACAATAAAATTCCCAGTGCAAGCGCTGACAGTAACAGCTACCATTTACACCACGTGCTTACTCGATTGCCACTTACATGACGAGCTTACTCGATTATTTGTCTGATCCTTTCAACATCTCTAGGGAATGGATAGAACACCCTCACTTCACAGAAAAAAAAACAAAAAAACGGAGGCAAGATGCTAAGCAAGAGCCCCGTCATGGAGCAGCGCATGAGGGACAAACCCAGAGTCGGAGTCAGATCAAGGTCAGTGTGGCCCTAGAGCCCATGCTCTTTCCACACTACACGCCTACCTGTGACCTGGCCTCTTTTATCTTCTTTGCATGGGGTTGCTTTTCCTATTTCCCCCACCAAAGTTCCCCAGACTCCCAAGTTTTGTTCCACATCCCACAGAGGCTTTTCCTGCACTTGGAACAGTACGCTGAAGTAAAATGCCACCCTATTGAATATCCCTTATGTCTGCATTGATCCTTGGCTGCAAGATGCCCATGTCACCCAGCAGGTTGGAAAGGGGGCATCAGCCAGGCCCAGCTCTCCCCGAGTTCTCTCAAGTCAACAGTCTGCACTATAGAGTCCTGCAGAAACCAGCCCCTACCCAACTTCCTAAGACTTTTTACTGCAACTGTAGAAAACTAATACAGGCCTGCTCTACGCCAGGCACATGATATGCCTTAACTCCGCAAGAAACTATACAGCCACGAAAATCATACAATCCAGACCAAGGCATGGAAATGTGCATGTGAAATTATGTGAAGGGAAAAAAGAACAACTCAAAAATAATATCTACCTAACAAAGATAAGTAAACACAGTACCCAGACACACAGGTGAATAATATAAAGGGAACTGGGTATTTACCAGGCCCTTTTTTCAGTAAAGTTACTTAGATTTCCAATGCATCCCCAAAAGCTACCTGTCAACTATTTGTAACAGGTGTGGTTTGAAAGCGATGCCCACTAACAATAGCAAAGAATTATTCCTAGCAAGAATGAAAACTCCATGAGGGTCATGACCACGTCTATTTTATTCACAACTGTATCTTTAATGAGGGGGTCAAATGAGTTGGGCTGGGCCAGGGTCAGCAGCTATGGTCTGCCTGCTAAATCCAGCCAAACTCTTCATTTTGTAAATAAAGTTTGATCAAATCCAGCCAAACCCTTCATTTTGTAAATAAAGTTTGACCAGAACACACATGTACTCATTCATTTACTTGTGGTCTATAGGTGCTTTGTGCTACAATGAAAAGTTTAGTAGTTAAGACAGAGACACGGTCCACAAAGTAAAAATATTCACTCTCTGGCTCTTTATAGAAAGTTCGCTAATCCTTGATTCTGAGGCTTAGCCTGGTATTCTGCGCATAGTGAATAATATGTCCCGAATCAATAAACTCAATTTATGAATTTATTATATAAGTCTAAAACCTTATAAATGTATTATTAGGTTTATTTATTTCAAAGAGGCCTAAATTGAGGTAATATACAAGAACGAAGGCCTTATGCACCTAGGACGCATAATAACAAGTGCCTCGCCAATGAGAAATACATTCTCTTTTATATTAAAAAAAAAAAGTGGACTCCTGACACCATCAGCAAGAGGTATGTATGTCTTAAGCATTTTATTCCTTGGTGGAAAGGATTACAGCAACTCATACACTCCCTAGAGCTATGCTAAGTATCCTATAGCCACTGGCTTGCAGTAGAGACAGCTGGTAAGGGATTGGGGTGCCATCTGGGGCCAAGAAGTAGGAGTCAAGTCTGGGTAACCAGTCAAGATGCTATAATAATCCCCAAGCAGGACTGAAAGTAGGATTCTGGCCTCCTGAGCCTTATATTCTGAACAACTAAGCAACAGGCCCCGAACCAACTAGGGTGAAATCATTTCATTTATTTCCTACATAACTTCTGGTCTGGACAATGCCTCAGTAAACAATTGTAGGCTCAATTACTTTCCCCTTAATTTATCAGTGCATCTGCATTATAATGTAACTGTGTATTTTTAGTTCTGCAGACTTGATTAATTCAGAGGCTGATCATTCAGTTGGTGGCTTTTTCAAGCTCATTATGGCCCCAAGACCAGAAGACAGGAGAGAGGAAATGAAAGGAGGTGAAACTCAAATTAGTGGGTGTCCCTACTCTATTAGCAGATGAGACACCAAGATTGGGGCGGAGGGCCGGTTGAGGGTGGGGCTTCAGAGCTGGGGCTCTCCGCACACACCCTTCATCAGAGTTCCACTTCTTACATCACTGCACATGGACACTCAATCAATAATTACACTGGCTTGGCTCCATGATGACCCAAGAATATTACCAAACTCTCTTCCTTTGTTCATAAGGAAAAACCAGAACTCAAAAGGAGATCAGAGTGGAAACCCTGAGGCCTAGAACAAATCCTTAGCCTGCTGAAGTCAGGGACAGGTCTGCCAGACTCTGAAAAGCCTGAGGATGGATTCTTTTAGGGAAATATTTAGAAAAGAATGCTGGGAGGAGTTTAAGCCACTTCCTCATGGAGCCCGCCTCCCTCTCCCTCCCATCCACACACATTAATTATTCCCAGCAGGCTTTCCCACTTCCCAGGAACCCACAGATAAAGGAAAAGTCCAGCACACTGGCTCTGAGCCCTGGGTCCCTCCCAAGGTCCCTGGCAGCGTCCCTCCTGCAGTGGGATGAGTTGGGGTTGGAGGTTTGACTCCAGTCCAAGGCCCTCTGGCCCTTGAACCTCATCTGTGCCCAGCAGGCGCTCAGTGAATGCTGTTGAACAAATGAATGAAATCCACTCCATATTTTAAGTAAAAACTAAGTCACACCCAAGGAGGATCACACTCCTGATTTCTCTAATGACATCATTCCTCCAATGCACCATACAAAATGTACCTCGCTTCTCTCTCCTCTCCAGCCTGCTGCCTTTCTTCTTCCATCCTGAGCACTGGTGGCTGGAGAAACCTTCTAGAGTTCTTCTCTCCGGCTGACCACAGACTTTCTGTGGATTGTCCTCTGGAAGGTCTGGGGACCCCTGCTCTGCTCAGCCCAGCCCAGTCATCTGCAGGCCGTAGTAAGTGAACCAACCACAGGAGAAAACCAAGGAAGGGGGAAATGGAAGGAGGCTCCCGCTGCTGCCGCCCCCTCTCACTTTCCCTGGGGCCTCAGCTCTGTCAGATTTTGAAGCATAATGAGTTTTGTTTCATAACAGTCTTAAATGAACTGGAAGGGGGAAGGGGATGACAATGATAAAAATCTTAATTAAAAAAAAATTCCTACAGGCAAAGAGATTTTCCAGATCCTCAGATGTGATAAAAGTCTCTTGAGCTGGGGGCCCTACAGAGCCCCCAAGGACACAGCATTCAGCATGCACCCACAGAGTGCCTACTATGTGCCTGCAGTGAACAAACTCGTGTTCTGGGCAAGGGGAGACAGGCAGCAAAGGTAATGAACAAGAATGCTTTATAGAATGGTAGGAGATTAAACAGTTTAGGGCAAAAAAGGAAAAGCAGAACAGGTAAAGAAGGTGGGGATTCAGACAGAAGGCAAGATGCAGCATTAAATAGGTGAGAAAAGCCCCATTGAGAAAGAGAGAGAGATTTGAGCAAATGCTTGACAAAGGCAAGAGAGCAAGCCACAGACATGGGTATCTAGGTGCTGGAAGAGCAATCCAAGCAGAGAAGACAGACTGTGCAAAGGCCCTGGGGCAAGAACATGCTAGGTGTATCCAGGAATAGCCAGGAGGCCAGTGTAGGTGGAAAGGAGTGTGTGAGGTGGACAGCAGAAGACAGTGCCACAGGGAGATCTCCTGACCACTGCAAGGACTTTGGCTTTCACTGCCCAAGGTGGGGGCCTCTGAGGGGTTGTAAGGAGAGGTTGAAGGACAGGGTTCCCTTCAATTGAAGGAGAGGTTTCCCTTCAATTTTCTGTCACCCCATCATTCTTCCCAGCAATCTCCTTTGACACCAGTTAAAGAACACAGATCAAAGCCCTCTCTGCCTAATCAATACAAATTATCAAACTCATACAACCCTAAAAAAACCAGCAAGTTCCCCAAACTCTTATGCCATCTTCCTACACTCCAAGAAGCATGGAGTTGACAATCTTTTTTTCCATTAAGAGCCACTGACCCAAAGAAGAAACAGAAAATGCTAATTAATAACTAAAAACAGAGGAATAGTAATTTCATACACCAAATGTTTAGAGACAGCCTAAGTTACAAGCCTGCTTTTAGACTAAAAGCAGAAAACAAAATTCATCCAATAAATGGAATATGTATTTTAAAATACATGATACTTAAGACATATATAATAAGCAATTAATAGAAAAGAGGAAAGAAAGGGCGGCGACTATGGCTCAATGGAGTAGGGCGCCAGCCCCATATACCCAAGGTGGCGGGTTCAAACCCAGCCCCGGCCAAAAACTGCAAAAAATAAATAAATAAAGGAAAGAAAGAGAGAAAAAAAGGTAAGTAGGAAGAAGAAAGATGGGAATGGACACAAGGAAAACAGAACTATGAACAGAGAGGAACAAGGAGGTATACACAGAAAAGTATAGAAAGGCAGAAAGACAAAGGGACTCAAGTTCAACAGGGTCTGAGGTTCTAGCTCTTTATTCACTCTCTGCAGTTTATTAGGTACAAAGCACCAGTACTTAATCTTTTCAATCCCTGCTGCCCTGTGTCTGAAATGATACTCCAATTAGTGGGCCCTCTATTTACACCTCTTTATCCTTATGTTAAGCAGAACTGGAGGAAGATTAAATTACTCTTCCTCTCTAAATGGCAAAGGCAGTGGCCCAGCCAACACTAGCCAGTCAACCCAGAGGTGAAAGTAAAAATTCACTTGTCCATAAATACACACCAAGGACCCTCCCAACAGATACGCTACAAGCCACTAGGGCAGCCTTACCTGGTCAAGCTATGAAGTTCCAGCAGCACCTTTTGTCAATGGCACTTCCTTTCCCAAGTTGTCCCCATCTTCCTACCCATCCCCCTACACTGTAGAGGAAAAATAGCCCAATTAAGAGAAGACCAAGGAAGCCCTAAAATAAGCTAAAAGAGTTAGAAAGGAAGTAATAACAAATTAGAACAATTAGCTCAAGGTAGTATAGCCTCGAGGGTAAAAGTCTAGACTCAGACTGCAGGGCTCAGCTCTGCTACGGACAAGCTGTGTGACCTTGGGCAAGTACCCTCTTGTGCCTCAGATTCTTCCACTTTAAAAAGAGAACTAGTAATAATACCAATGTCCTGAGGCTTTTAGGAGAATTAAAGTCAATATTATACAGCTTGTGAAAGAATGTGTGGCACGTGGTAAACATTATACAACCGTATCTAAAAAAATAAAAACACCTCTTTCTGAACCATATGAGAGAGAAAAGGTCTACAGTTTTATTTTGGTACATGTCATGTGCATAAAAACAATCACTACTGATTAATGTTTTCAATTCTGATCATCTCTACTCCATACCTTTCAAAACGAACAAAATGCTTTGGCGAAGATATATAAAGATATTTGTTGCAGCATTATTTACAAAAGCAAATCATGGGAAATGACCTAAGTATCTGGTGATTGAAAGGTGGCTTAGTAGATTATAAAAACTATACCAAGGAGTTGGTGCAAACATATTAAAAATCACCTAACAAAGAATTTGTAAAGATGTAGAAAATACTAATAATGCCAAGTAAAAGATACAAAATTAGACTTCTCTTTCAGCTATTATGGCATTGCTGATATTAAACTAACCCTCCTGTACAGAACTGCAAAAGATAGATAAAATACAAAATGTAGTAGAATCTCTATAAGTTGACCACCCAAGCAACTACCCAAGGTAACAAACTGGTCAACATATGGAGGTGATCAACATAAGGAGCTTAGCCTAGTGTATACATATACGTGGTACATGTCCGATCTATGGAAATTAGGTGATCAATGTAGGGAGGTGGTCAACTATAGAGGTTCTACTGTAATTATAATAACAAGTGAAGGTATGGGAGTACAAGGCAGCTAAGACTTGAGGGACCAAGCTCTTATACAGAAGGGAAGCATAATAAGGTGAACCATGTATCAGTAGCTACCATTTCCCCACAAGACATTTGCCAATTTGGTGCAAGGAACATAGAGGTAAAACAGAAAGCAGCAAATTAAAGCTCGTAGCAACTTTGTCCCTGGACAGAAAAGACAAATACAAGAATTCAGGGTAATGAGGGCATCCAATATTTGAGAGGCCAAGATCCCAGAGAAAAGTGAATCACACACAGAAATGAGCCCAATATTCCGCAGGCAATTTCTCCTCAAGGCATTTGCCAAAACCTAAACCATGTATGTGCAGACCTAGAACCTAGGAATCCAACAGAAAAAAGCTATTAAAACACGAAAGCATTAAACAAAGACTGTGGTAGTTTGACAATGGTAAGGAGACAAAACTTGGGGATCAGGGCCAACCAAGGAGGAAGGACTCTTAAAAAACTTACTCTACAACTAAGGGCAAATCAGACATAGATAAGCTTTAACTGAATCAAGGTGATAGAACATCCTGAACCTCTACATTTTCTATGTAAAATGCCCAGCAATCAAACAAAAATTACCAAACATGTCAGGAAACAGGACCAAACCAAGAGAAAAATATAATCAATAAAAACAAACCCCATGGCTGATTCAAATACTAGAGCTATCAGAAAGAACTTTAAAATATGGTTTTATGAGCCATCTCTTGAGCAATGGTTAATATACTCAAGAAAAGTAGAAGGACTTTTAGGGAATTTTTCTCTTTCTTTTTTTTTTTTTTGAGACAGAGTCTCACTATGTCTCCCTCAGTAGAGTGCCGTGGCATCGCAACCTCAAACTTTTGGGCTTGACTGACTCTCTTCTCTCAGCCTCTCGAGTAGCTGGGACTACAGGCGCCTGCCACAACACCCATCCGTTTTTTTGTTGCAGCTGTCATTGTTGTTTAGCAGGCCCTGGCCAGGTTTGAACCCACCAGCCTTGGTGTACGTGGCCACTGCCCTAACCGCTAAGTGACAGGCAACCAGCCACTTTTAGAGAATTTCAACAAAGAACTAGAATCTAAAAAAATGTTTTAGACAGAAATCCTACTAGTAAAATACAGTCACTAAAATTAAGAATTGAATAGATGGCTCGGCACCTGTAGCTCAGCGGCTAGGGCACCAGTTACATACACCAGGGCTGGCAGGTTCAAACCCATCCTGGGCCTGCCAAACAACCATGACAACTACAATGACAACAACAAAACGAACTGAATAGATGAGTTTGACAGCAAAAGGAACAGTAGAAGAAATGATTCATGTACTCAAACACAGGTGAGTTAAAAAAAAAATTCATATTAAAGCACAAAACATAAATAACAACAACTACAACCAAAAAAAAAAAAAAAAAAAAAACGGCCGGGCGTTGTGGTGGATGCCTGTAGTCCCAGCTACTTGGGAGGCTGAGGCAAGAAAATTGGGTAAACCGAAGAGTTAGAGGTTGCTGTGACCTGTGACACCACAGCACTCTTCTGAGGGCAACACAGTGAGACTTTGTCTCAAAAAAAAAGCACAGAACATAAAGAAATGAGCTTCAGAGACATGGGAGAAACCATAAAAGGGTCTAACATATGTGTAGGCGTCTGTCAAGGAATGTAAAGCAATATGTGGCAAAAGTAATATTTGAAGAAAGCACTCCAAGAATATTCTAAAACCTGGCCCAAATCATCAAGCCATGACTTCTAGAAGCTCTCCAAACTCCACGGGGCATACATACAAAGAAAGCCATGCCTAGATGGGCTCGGCGCCTGTAGCTCAAGCGGCTAAGGCGCCAGCCACATACACCTAAGGTGG
>NW_003852426.1:13001206-13002323 GCF_000181295.1 Otolemur garnettii
AAAAAAAAAAAAAAAAAAGCCAAAGATGAAATAAAGACATTACATTCAAAAGAACCACAGGAAAACTGACAGACGACTTTTTCACATAAATGAAGGAACCAAAAAGCAATGGAATAACATCTCCAAAGGACGAAAAGAAAATGAGACGAGCCCAATTTCTATACTCAGTGAAAATATCTTCTATCTTCTAAATATGAAGGTGAATAAAAGACATTTTCAGGCAGAAATGAGGAGAACTGTGACACCAGCAGATACCCCCCACCACACACAGGCACACACATACGTACACACATACACACCGCTAATAAGAGTTCAGGCGAAAGGAAATGAAGCTGAGAGAAAAAAGTTGTTGTACAGGAAGAAAAGAGTAAACATATGGATTAGTCTAAATTATTAACTGTTTAAAACAATGTCTTGCGGGGTTTAATTCAGAGAGGAAATTAAAATACACAAAATCTCAAAAGGCATAAAGGAGGTAAAAGGAATCTCCATGTTGTAAGTAGCCTGCATTTTCTAGGAACTCGTTAAAATAATTGGTTACGGTAGGTTCTTTAAAAAAAAGTACAAAATCTCAGAAGCATTTAATACACAAAGATGTATATACTGAAAAAATACTAGAAGGCACCATGCCATTTCTTATAAAAGAGGTTTCTATCTAGATTATAGAATGTTGGCTAGTTTTCGTTTTCTTTAGACTCTTCTACATTTTCTATAGGACATCTTTTCTCTCAATATTTTGTTACATATATAATATCAGTATCGTATGCTTGCAAGAAGTGACAGCCTTTATTTTCTTATAAAGGTTCAAAAAGGACAAATTCCTGTATAATTAAACAGACACTCAATAATTCCACAGCTATTTATGAGCAGCATATATTCAAGTCCAGAATGTCATTTGCCTGCAGATACAAACCAGATACCTAACAAAAACTGTGCTCCAGTCAAGGGGCTCACTCCCTCCACATTAGGCAAGAGAGAAGAATCACTCCTAAAGTCTTCTTTCAATAAGCATGAGGAAATTCTAACTTAGCAGAAAGTATCACTTTTGATAATAATTCAGGTCATGTGCATGGTCTTTCCATAACAGAACTCTAAACACATTGCTAAAATGGCAAGT
>NW_003852426.1:13002511-13003257 GCF_000181295.1 Otolemur garnettii
TTTTTTTTTTTTTTGAGACAGAGTCTCGCTCTGCTGCTGCCCAGGCCAGAGTGTTGTGGCCTGAGAGCTCACAAGCAACTTCAAACTCCTGGACTCAAGCAATCCTCTTGCCTCAGACTCCCAAGTAACTGAGACTACAGGAGCCCACCACAACACCAGGCCAGTTTTTCTATTTTTAGTAGAGATGGAGTCTCACTCTTGCTCACGCTGATCTCGAACTCCTGAACTCAGGAGATGCACCCACCTCAGCCTCCTAGAGTGCTAGGATTACAGGCATGAGCCACCGTGCGTGGCCAAGAATTATCATTTCTTGAAAACAATAATATTAAGACTGAGGAAGTGAGACATTTTCATATGCAAGGAGTGTGAATAAAATTTAATGAAAAAATTTTGAAGAATAATTAGAAAAAATTATCAAGAGCTTTAAAAATGTCCACTCTTTTTTTTTGTCTTTAGGGACACAGTCTTGCTCTGTTGCCCAGACTAGAGTGCAATACAGCTCACTGTAGCTCCAAACTCCTGAGGTGAAGCAATTCTCCTGCCTTAGTCTCCACAGAAGCTGGGACTGCAGGCATGAGCTACCATGCCCAGCACAATGTTCACTCTTTTTTTTTTTGAAGAGACAGAGTCTCACTTTATCGCCCTGGGTAGAGTGATGTAGCATCACAGCTCATAGCAACCTCCAACTCCTAGGCTTAGGTGATTCTCTTCCCTCAGCCTCCTGTGTAGCTGGGACTACAGGTGCC
>NW_003852426.1:13003313-13004145 GCF_000181295.1 Otolemur garnettii
TAATTCTCGTTTCTAGGAATTTATCTCAAAAAATAATCTGAAATGTGCACAAAGATATATTTATAAGGATGCTTATCAAGGCATTACTTATAGTAGTTAAAGCAAATTTCCAATAATAGAGACTAGTTAAATAAATTATGTAACCTACTGCCCAGGACATGGTAGGCGCTCCATAAATACTTGTTGAACATAGAAGCCATATGAAAGGATGCTGAGCAACTATTTTTTTTTAAGTTTCCAAAGAATATTTAATGAGCCAGATATTAAATGACACTCAAAATAACCCTAATACTATTTTTTTTTTCCTGCAGTTTTTGGCCGGGGCTGGGTTTGAACTCACCACCTCTGGCATATGGGGCTGGCACCTTACTCCTTTGAGCCATAGGCGCCACCCGACCCTAACACTATTTTTAAAGCATAATGTTATAAGAAGTATTTATTGAGAACTTACTATCTGCTGGGCACAGCCCCAAATATTTTACATATAATATCTCATTTCATTTTACTTAGCCCTGTTGTTATTTCTACTAAGGAATCCTGCATTTAAACCCAGGCAGTCTGACTCTGGAGTTTAAACTCTTAATCACCAGACTACAGTGCCTTAACAAAATATTGGAATGAGCTAGCACAGTGGCTCATGCCTGTAATCCTAGCACTCTGAGAGGCTGAGGCATGAGGATCCCTTGAACTCAAGAGTTGGAGACAGCCTGACCAAAAGGGGCCACTCAGGAGGCTGAGGCAAGGGAATCACTTAAGCCCAGGAGTTCGAGGGTGCAGTGAGCTACGATGAGGTCACTACACTCTACCCAGGGCAAAACACTGCTCTGTCTCA
>NW_003852426.1:13004260-13037384 GCF_000181295.1 Otolemur garnettii
TATGTAAGTATATTATATATTATAAGTATATAAAATATATGCATAATGTATATTACATATACTTATATATAAGTATATTATATACACCATTATTATAAGTATATTATATATACTTATAATAGTATTAAGTATAATAAGTAAGTATATATAAAGTATATAATATACTTATATATATAAAAAACAGGAGTAATTTTTTATTTTCTTCCTTATCCTTGACAATATTATCCAAATCCTCTACAATCACCATGTATTATTTGTAATCTCCTTCTACAAAAATAAAATATTATGAACTACTTTCACTTAACCATGTACACAATTTCACTAAAAAAAAGCCTTAACTCTAAATAAATCTTTGAATCCTATCTTCTCCAGGCCTGACAGGCAGGAGAATGTTGTGTACATCTGGGTTCTGACATTCCAATCAGGGAAGGTGGATGAACCAAGAGCCCGACCCAGAGACTCTGGAGTCCATGACTCCTGTTCCACAAACATATTACCACCATCTTGCTTAGAAAGTGTGGATTTTTACACACACTATCTGCCAGGTAATCTGCCCAACAATCTATCCAAGTACATGGGACCATCTGAGGAAACGAAGGTTTAGGAAGGTCAAGTGATTTTCCCAAGGTCACGCAGGGCACTCCAGCTCCTGATGAAAGTCTCCCACCTACAGCCCAGCTGCCAAAGGTTCCTCCCAAATCATGAGGAACAATTGGGGCAGACCTGAGTGCACCTTCTGGTGGGAGTTAACAACAGAGAATATGTGTGTGAGACCCACACTCACCATGCCCACAGCTCAGGTTACAGTACAGAGAGGCAACCCTCACAGAGTTTCACCCCCTTAGAAAATGATTCTTCAAAGCACTTGTCCATTATTCATCTCAACTGACTCACAATAAATCTTTTCAGTCAGTAAAGCAAAGGCACTGGGGATAAGGACAGTGAGGATCCAAGAGTTAGACTGCTCTGCTCCAAACAGGCCCAGAGTATAGGTGCGGTGCCCCGTCAAACGTATTAGAACAATCCTACTTTCTGAACACTGACTGGTAAGGCAAAATGGGAGGCGGGATAAGCAAGGCAAGTACCTGCTTTTCAGTCTTCCAGGTCTGGCTTCCTGAGTTTGAATCCCTGCCCTGCAATTTACTAGGTATGCGACCTTGAGTAAATTTCTTAATCCCTCCTGCCTCCATTTCCTCACCAGTATAATGAGGATAATAATGCCTTCCTCATAGAGTTGCTCTCAGGTTAAATGGAGTAATATATCTAAAATGACAGCATGCACCTGCACTTAGTAGGTAGCTGTCATGTTCTGAAATGAGTCCTGTACCACACATGCACAACATGAGGTCACCATGGCCAGAGCACATTGCCACACCTTCCTGAAGAAAATAATCCTCTTGTGCCTCTCTAAATTCTGCTATCCTGGTTCCTCTCAACGACTTCAAAGAAAGTAAACTGATCTCAGTTACTTTCCAGATTCCGCTCTAAAATTTCCCCAAAAAATGTCCCCCAGAAGGACTAGGGTTGAAGCAGACTGAAGGCTGAGAACCCAGCCTCTGTTCTCAGCTTCTACTTAAACAGAGCAGAAGGTTGTTTATTTTTATTTATTGATTGATTGATTTATTTTGAGACAGAGTCTCAGTTTGTCACCCTCGGTAGAGTGCTGTGGTATCACAGCTCACAGCAACATCCAACTCTAGGGCTCAAGCAATCCTCTTGCCTTAGCCTCCTGAGTAGCTGGGACTACAGGCACCCGCCACAATGCCCAGCTATTTTTGGAGATGAGGTCTTGCTCTGCCTCAGGCAGGTCTCGAACTCATGAGCTCAGGCAATCTACCCACCTCGGCCTCCCAGAGTCCTAGGATTACAGGCATGAGCCACCACGTCCGGCCAGCAGAAGGGTTTAGATATGGAATGACATGGCATGGGACATCCGGAAGGAAAACTAGCATGAGAGCAGAGGAAGGGAAGGAGAGCAACCCAGCAATAAATCAGAGTGGGAAGGGAATGCTGCAGAGTACACAGCTGAGGGCATCATCAAGCAGGAAAGGGGTGAGGGACACAGAGGAAGTGAAAGGGATCTCCTTCAGCAGTGCTCTTGAGAAAGAGCGTGTGAGCTAGAGAGAAACACCAGAAGGCTGCACCTTCAAAGGAAGGTGATGCCCTTCCTTCAACATCGCTGCTACTGCCTAAGTTGTCCAGCCCCTGAACCCTATTACGCCTTGTTTCCAACACTTTCCTAACAGATCTCTGGGCCTGGAGCCTCAGCTCCCCCCTACACCTGTCCTCAGTATCTCTCAAAGTGAATTTCTTTAATACATATGCCTGACTTGACTCCTTTTCCTTGCAAACACCTCCTCACTTCAAACTTTTCAGTGACTGCCCTCCTGCCTCTAGGGTCAAGACCAAGTTCTATAACATGGCATCAGGTTCTCCTTGCCCAATCTCTGCTTACCTCTCCAGCCCTATCAGCTGGCAACTGACGCTGAGGTTTTGCATGTGCCAGCCCCCAGGCTGAGTGCTAGGAACACAAACATAAACCACACATGATGAACGAGGACGAACAAGACACAGCTTAAAAGCCCAGGCCCCATGGCTCACACCTGTAATCCTAGCACTTTGGGAGGCCGAGGTGGGTGGATTGCTTGAGCTCAGGAGTTTGAGACCAGCCTGAGCAAGAGACCCCATCTCTACTAAAAATAGAAAAACTAGCCAAGTGTTGGAGCAGGTACCTATAGTCCCAGCCACTTGGAGGCTGAGGCAAAAGGATAGCTTGAGCCCAAGAGTTTGAAGTTGCTATGAGCTACAACACTATGGCACCAGGATGCCAAAAAAAAAAAAAAAAAAAAAATTCTGTATCTACTCTGTCCAATATGTCAACCACCAGCCACATATAGCTATGAACACTTGACATGTGGCCAGTACGATTGCGAGACTGGATTTTTAATTTTATTTAATTTTTAATTAATTTAAAGTGAAATAGCTATGAATGGGTAGCTACCATATTGGACAGCACAGTTCTAAAGGATTAAATTTAAAGTGATGGAAAATGAAGTTAGACTGTGCTATAGACCAGATGTTTGTGTCCCTCCAAATCACATGCTAACCCACAAGGGATGGTGGTATTAGAAGATGGTATTTGGTGGGGTGATTAGGTCATAAGGGCAGAGCTCTCCTGAACAGAACTTGTACCCTTATAAAAAGGCCCAGAGGTTCAGCGCCTGTAGCACAGTGGTTACGGCAACAGCCATATACACCCAGGCTGGTGGGTTTGAACCCAGCCCAGGCCAGCTAAATAACAATGACAACTGCAACAAAAAAACAGCTGAGCGTTGTGGAGGGTGCCTGTAGTCCCACCTACTTGGGAGGCTGAGGCAAGAGAATCGCTTAAGCCCAAGAGTTTGAGGTTGCTGTGAGCTATGATGCCACCGCACTTTATCAAGGGCAACAAAGTGAAACTCTGTCTCAAAAATAAATAAAATAAAATAAAATAAAATAAAATAAAATAAAATGCCCAGAGAACATCTTTGACTATTTTACCACATGAGGACCCAACAGGTTATGAACCAGGAAGAGGCGCGTGACTAGACATCAGCTCTGCCCCTGCCTAGTTCTTGGGAATTCCCAGCATTAAGAACTGTGAGAAAGAAATGTGCTGCTGGCTCGGCGCCTATAGCTCAACCGGCTAAGGCACCAGCCATGTACACCTAAGGTGGCAGGTTCGAATCCCCAGCCCGGACCCGCTAAACAACAATGACGGCTGCAACCAAAAAATAGCCGGGCGTTGTGGCGCCTGTGGTCCCAGCTACTTGGGAGGCGGAGGCAGGAGACTCGCTTGAGCCCAGGAGTTGGAGGTTGCTGTGAGCTGTAATGCCACGGCACTCTGCCCAGGGGGACAGCTTGAGGCACTGTCTCAAAAAAAAAAAAAAGAAAAAAGAAATGTGCTGCTTAAGACACTCAGTCTATGATATTTTTGTTTTAAGTAACCCAAATGGAGTAAGATAGATGGGTCAGCCTTGAAGTTGAACATGATGCTTAAGCAAGGCCAGACTGTATGTGACTTCCTATACTCACTGTGCCACTGACTTCTTCATCTACCTGGCAAGCCCCCACTGAACCCATAACCCTATTTGCATACCAGCCCTCTCTACAGATGTCCCTGGCTGCTCTAGACAGTCTCTCTTATGAACTACTTCGGAAATTTTCCCTCCTTCTAGGCAGGCATCATTGTATGTCACAGTTCTACATTCTCATGACAGTCCTCCACCAGACCCTGAGCTCCTTCTCTAGTATTTCCAGCCACTGATACAATCCTGGCATATGGCAAGCACTCAATAGATTCTGGATGAACGTGGTGTCAAAAAAGTCACTAACAGCCTGGCAGGGATGGAGGGGTAGAGCCCTGAACTCCTTGATCTTCTTTGGAAAAACAGCACTCTAGCAGCTCAGGAAAGGTTCTCTTCAACATCCTGAGCACACTACCCAAAACTGTCAACAACAGGCCTTGCGGGCAGCTCTAGATATTTTGTCCAAGTTCCTAGAATCTAGAGGTCTGTATAGAGGGAGTGACTAGCTGATCTTTTAAGGAAGGAGAGCCCAATGATCAGGGGCCAGGCTTTGGAGTTAGTCCTGAGTTTGGATACCACCCCTGCCACCTAGTGCCTATGTGTCCTTAAATTGCTGAAATGCTCCAAGCCTTGGTTTCTTCAAGTGCAAAGCAGGCCTCCTGTCTACTTCTTACAATTATAAGAGGACGAAAGGTCTAAAATATCTACACAAGGCCAGACACATAGTAAACTTTCTATCATTAGTACCTACTAATGCAATCTGGAACCCTAATTCTGATACCCTGTGGCATATGCAAATTCCTAAGCCCCTAAATAGTCTTCTTGGTGCTCTTTGGGATGCAAAGGATATAATCTCATCTCTGACTTAAATTATGTCGTGAAAATTCTCCTCCATTTTCCAAGAGAATGTATTTTAATTCCCCCTAACTTTAAAAATTAAAAAGTCCTTACAGAATTTTGGGGTGGCAAAGGTGAAGAAGGAAACCAGGAAATCCAACATGCAGCTTTCAAAAAGCTACTAACTGATTGGAGAAAGAAAGGAGAAGGCAGCTGGAGGGGGTGAGAAGGGGGAATGGAGACAATCCCCTGAGTTTCTGCTATTATTGAATACCCCAACTCTCAAAGCAGCCTGGCCGCCCCCTCCTCCACGTGGGCTAAGCTCTGTTAATGAGAAAGCAGAGCTCTGCCTACATTACCACAATAATGATTTCCCCGTTGCATTTTTACATGCCTGCCGCTTTATCATAGCAGAAGTAGACATATATTTTCAATAAATCCCCTCTCTCCTTCCCCCACCCCACCTTGAGCTCTCCCAGTAAATGCTGCTCCCTCTGCACCCTCCCCCAACGCAATCCCAACCCTGGAGCACAATGAGTTCCACTAATCAAAACAGAAAGAAAAAGAAAAATGGAAAAATCACAGCTGCTGAAAAACAGCATTCGCTACAAGTCAAAGCCCTCCACATTTTTTCAGCACGCAGCATTTACTTCTTCAAGGACACATCACCCCTCCCCTATCAGAAATCTTATGTAGAGTTGCTCAAAGGAGAAGGAGGAGGGGGTGGGGGAAGAAATCTAATATTCACTCTCTTTCCTATTTTGACTAAGCCAGCACAGACAGAAATATAGATAAGGCCTTGAATAACTGATTTAACAAAATGTCACTTATTAAAAGGAATGGGGGATGGGACGGCATTTGCATCCGAAAGCTCAGTTAAACCACCCCAGCTAAAGGCTGCAAGGCCACAGCAAGGCAAGGGGGAAGAAAATATATCTCTGCTCTGGTCTACAGCGGCTGTAAGCACTGGGCCTGGAAGCAGAGAGGCCTGCATTTCTCCTTCTAACAAGAACGAATGAGAAGAAAAGCAAAGGCCAAATAAAAACAAAAAAACCTAGCTGATTCTTAAACAAGTGAGCATTTATACAGCACTAACTACTGTCAGGTTCTAGACCAGATGCTAAGAGTACACAAATGAGTGATGACCCAGTTCTACCCTCCCTGAGCTCCCAGTCCAGAGGGGGTGAAAGACGCACCCCATGGCAAGTGTGCCAACTGCAGCTATATAAGCCAAGGGCAGCAGCAACCCCCTCCAGCCCCCTCCAGCCCACCCCACAGCTCTGGCCCAGAATCAGGCACCTAGAGCCATCAAGAAAAACTGAAGGAATGAGCGTCTGCACAGTTTGATTTCTATACTGGCTTCTAAAGAAGCTCATACTCTTCAAAAGGAAAGAGGCCCCTAAAAGTCCTTACCTACTGTGGCTCCCCCTGAAAACCCCTCAGCTTGCATGTATTCACCCAATTAAGAAAGAAAAGCAAACAAGCCCCAATACTTCAGAATCAGCCTCATTACTGGTATCCTTCAGTTGAATTTTAAGGGAGTTTGCTATCTCCTATTGTGATGACAACAGAGGGGACTCAAATAACACTCCTATTAAAACTCCTTAGGCATCAACTTCATCCTTTTTTTTTTTTCTTTTCCTTTTAAAAAAAATCTTTCAAAGGAGTTAGATTGGGAACTCAAACTCCAAAGACACTCCTATTAAAACTCCCTAGGCATCAACTTTATCTTTTTTCCTTTTCTTTTAAAAAAAAATCTTTCAAAGGAGTTAGATTGGGGACAGTTTCCCAAAGGCAAATGGCCCTATGACAAATACCCCTAGGGGCCCTCAGGAAGGATTCTTTCCAAGGTAGCAAACTGTTCAAGGCCCTGTCATTTCCAAAGTCAGAGCCCAGAGGCTAGAGCCCACACCATCTAGAAATGACCACTGAAGGGGCCCCACAGAAGGAACTGGGGTGATTGTAGGGCCTAATGGAGAATAACTGCCTGATTTGGTAAAGCCAAGTCTTGGCCTTAATTACGAGGCAGCCTTAAAGCTGTGTGCTCCAGAATAATGGAGCCAGATAATTTAAGTTTATAAAAAATGTAATGCTTAAAACATGCTTTAATGATTTGAGTATTTCCAACTAAGGTCACTGGAGTTGTAAGCCCAACATATCCATATGATCGTCTCAGTTTCCATGATCTTTTGCATATATTCTGTACCACAGTCTCTTATTTAATACTGTATAGCACTATCTATTGGAGCAGGCACAAAATTTGAAGACCATTGAAAGTCTGCCATTCAATCAGAGGCTTTGGGTACTGGCTGGACATGTGACTCTGAGTTACTCACTTATTTTTATTTTTCAGTTTTACTTCTCGAGCCCCAGTTTCCTTGGCTGTAAAATGAGAATATCTACCTTCTATGGTTATTGCAAGACATAAAGAAGATATGTCTAAGAGGCTTTGGAACTATAAAATGCTAGGTAAATACTAGTTATTTCAATGATGGCATCCATTTCCTTTCTCTCTGATTTTTCATTATTTTTCCCTTTCTATGAAAGCAAATCGATATCCATTTCCATTTTTCAAAACCAATGTGTATTTATTACACAAATATAAGAAGTCCCATCATCCACTAGTATGGCAAAATCTCACTAACAACTGAATCTAGATGAATGGGTACAAGTTCATTATACTAGTCTGCTTTTGTGAACATTTAAAGTTTGTTAATAATAAAGTCTTTTGTTTGTTTGTTTGTTTGTTTTGAGACAGAGTCTCACTTAGTCACCTTTGGTAGAGTGCTGTGGTGTCATAGCTCACAGCAACCTCAAACTCTTGGGCTCAAGCAAATCCTCTTGTCTCAGCCTCCTGAGTAGCTGGGACTACAGGTGCCCACCGTAACACCTGTCTATATTCAGAAAGGAGGTCTTGCTCTGGCTCAGGCTGGTCTCAAACCTATGAGCTCAGGCAATCCACCCACCTCGGCCTCCCAGAGTGCTATGATTACAGGCGTGAACCACCACACCCAGACTAAAAATATTTTTAAATAAATAAGGCCTCACCCTCGTAGGCAGTGGTTAGGGACTCAATTAGTGAAAAGCACTTGACGTTTTCTCATCTCATGAAATGAGAAATATGACATCCCAGCATACACAGAAAGACTAACGGCCACTCACTGCTTTTAGGTAGACTCTACTTTGTAGCATAATCACATTTGTTACACAGATACCAAATGCCCACTGGACCACAGTTGGGTTCCCCAAGTAGGATCCCCTGAACTCAGTTCACACAGTTTTTCAAGGAGCAAACCCCAAATTCACGAGGCACTCCACTGAATTGGGCACAACTTAGGAGTGTATGGCACCCCTTTTGGGTGCAGGACACAGCTACCAGAGGGACTCTACCTAACAAATTTAAATACTGTGATTCAGTTTGTACCCTCACATTAACCTGAAATAAAAAAAAAAAATTTAAAAATTTTTTAAACTCCAAATTCAAATTCTAAATATATACTTTGAACCTATATTGACTAACATTTCACAGCCAGCGTTTCTGATGCCAGCCTTCTGACAATAAGTTTCACAGAGAACTTGAAAACCCCAAATAAAAGTAGCTATAAGGAGGGGAACAGCAGTGGGAGTGGACACAGCAAACAGAGATTTTAGTAGAACCTTTGGAAATTGAAGGGAAATGTTTCACTGGTTGTTAGATTTACTATCTGAAAAGGACATTTGTATGAAGATCAAGTCACCTCCCTGCTATTTGTATACCATCATGCCTCTTACAGTTTACATAGCACTTTCCATACATTATCTGATTCCACTTCCCAACAACTCCTGAGAGGTGACAGATGGTATCACCCTTCTTTTTACAGATGCAGAGGCAAGGCTGTGAGGCTGATACATCCAGGGCCTTAGAAGCGAGCTGGACCTCCACCCAGATCTCCTGACTTTCTCCTCATCTATCTACCTCCCATGCAGACCCCAAGACTACAGGCCACCAAGTCTAGCAATCTGTGGGATAGTTTTGCTAAAGATAGCCTGTACAAAAAGCAGCCTTTGCCTTATTTATTTATTTATTTTGGCACTTCTTGCTCAAAACACATGACATGATGCCCACCAACTTTCGAACAGAGCTGAAAGTCACAGAAGTCATTTTCCAATCATAGTTTTCAAGTAAATCTAATGTGAGGCCCAAATTACTTGAACTGAAGACTCTTTTCCCCACGCCAAAGAATCTGCTTTTTCCTCTGTGCATCTCTGTAATGCAGGCAAATGTTCAGAAAAATGCAGTACAATTTCTGATGCAGTCTTAACCCTTGAAGTCTCTGGCTGGCATCAAGTCCTAAGCCCAAATCTCTTCCTCTGGACAGTGCAGCTTCAGCCTGGAGGGGTAGAGCCCCCTAGTCTGCGTCTGCTGGCTCACCTGCATTTTCTAGGCTTTTCCTCCCGCCATGATGGAGCAAGCGCCCCTCCCCTAGCAAAGACCAGATTTTCCCTTCAGACCTTCTCAAGGGCTTTTGCTCAACTGACCTAACCATTTCTTTTCATTAGTCACTCCCTCTCCACCGATCTTTCCCACCAGTCCACAAATATACTACCCCTTTTCAAAAAGAACCCCTTTCTTTTATACGTATGTCCAGCCAGCTCCCATTCTATTTCTCTGCCCTCCCTTTCAGGGTCAAATTTTGCCAAAGTTGCCTACACATGCTATTTATTCACAGTTGCTCACCTCACAATCCCTTTCCAACCCTCTCTAATCGTGCTCCTTCCTGATCTCTCCCTCTCCTCACTGTTCTCAAAGTCACCAATAGATTCCATTTTGCCAGATCCAGTGGTGACTTCTCTGGCCTGGTCAACCTCATGAAATACGTAACACACACACACATACACCCTTCATATTGCCTATTCTTCTGTCTCTACAGGCTCCTTGGGGCATCTTGTCTTGTCTCCTGGACTTAAATACTAGTGATGCTGATGACTCCCACTTTTTTTTTTTGCAGTTTTTTTTGCCAGGGCTGGGTTAGAACCGGCCACCTCCGGCATATGGGGCTGGTGCTCTACTCCTTTGAGCCCGGTCCCACATTTTTATCTCATGCTAGACGCTGCATCAGATTACCTACTTCACTTCACATCTCCACTTTGAGTCTAACAGGTATCTCAAACTTAGTGGTGCTCAACTGGGATATCTCGATTCCACCCCCTTCCTTCTCCCTTCCCCATCTCAGCAAACAGCACCACCATCTATCCAACTGCTCAAGCTGGAAACCTCAGACTTGGCCTGGATTTCTTCTTCCCACCAATTCCCATAGTAGCCCTGCCCGTTCCACCTCTAATGTAGGCCTCACACCCCCCTTACCTCCTCACTTCACCTCTTCCAACAGCACTGCCCTGTTCCAGGCCTGCCCCCCAGCTCTCTGCTCTACCAGCGCCATCCCCTTTAAACACAATGAGTTAGGGGCTATCACCTCCCATTCCACACTTTCCATGACTTCCCACTACACTTCAGATGAGATCCAAGCCTTGTCAAGGCCCACAGAGTCCTGGCAATCACCCCATACTGCCCTCCCTCCCTCCCCCTTGTCAACCTGTGCCTCTTTGAGCTCCCCTCAAAGCCAGAGTCCTGCTCGGGTTCTCCTCTGCCTGACATGATCTGTTCCCTCTCATCTCCACTCTGTAGAGAGGCCTTTCCAGGCTATTCTAAGTCCATCCAGATCACTGCTCCTGTGGCTTCATTTTAGCCTGTATCATAATTGGCAATATATTTAAAATATTTCTTTCTAGGCTTGCCTCTGGAGTGTAAACGGAGGAGGGGTGGATAGTCAGGGTATGGACAGAGGGAGCTGATTGTCTCTTTTCATTATCAACCTATTCCCAAGCCTTAACACAGCACCTGGTAAATAGTAAATGCTCAATAAGTAGCTACTAGATGCATGAAAGAAACCACAGTTGCTTACAGCATGAAAATAGCTATGTTCTAATAACTATCACCATGTTCCAAAGCCCAAAGTTATCACTGCCATTTAGGTATAGAAGATATTTTTCCCTTCCTCCTCCATCAAAAAAAACATCTTTTCTTATGCTTTAATGTTACTAAACCAATAGCCCAGTAACTCAGCACATCCCACCCCAGGCCCAGTCTACTGACTTCCAGGAGAAAAAAACAATAATGTTCCATTTCTTTAGTAAACCCAAATTACTACAAACAGCTACTCTGAGAACTTAAAATTCTGAGAAAACATCACAGAGGCTTCTTGTCGTGTTTTCTTTAATCCAGAAGATCTATTAAGAGAACCCTGAGCTTAAGCTCATTTACTAACACTATACTGTTCCTTAAAAATGCTGCAGCACCCTTGTCAAAAGACATACCAGTAAGTGGAATCCAGCTACTCTTATCTTCCTCTCCCCACAAAAGAAATCGACTATGTTTTAATTTCTCCTTTATTTCACTGGTTCCTCTCCAACATGCAAATTCAGAAATATCATTCATCCACAAAGTTGATTCTACTCCCTCCTCCCTCAGCCACATAGTCATATGAAGTCAACTGTCTTTAGAGCAGGACCATCAGCACTGAGTTATATATGGCCTAGGGTCTGAGCCACTTTTCTGAATCTTTATTTTTCATGTCAATGTTCAAAGCCAACAAAAACATCAAGAGCTTTTACCCAGAATGCCCATGGCAAAATATACAATATCATTATTATGAACCCAGTTCAGCTAAATCCCAATTACAAACGTGAATTCTCTACAGAAAATGGGCAAAGCCACACTGGGCTTTCTGGTCTCCCACTCCTCCCTGAAACCACCTCCTTCTGTTGCCTGGGAGTAACAGCTCAATTAACCTTAGATTTGACCAAGTCTTAGATAAGTGAACAAGCTGGCTGGAAAGGAAACTTCTAAAATGAACCGAAATTATTTTTGGTGCCTAGATTTCATGCCCCATTCTCTATTAGCATATATAATTGTAAATTTTTAGATAGTGGCCAATTTTTATTTGTAAGTATTTCCTTGCATTTGATGGTCAAGATCACCAGGCCACTCAAGAGGCCTTTTTGGAATGCCAAGGTACAAATCCACTTTCTCCATGAGAAGACAAAAACAGAAGTTAATCAACTCACCCAAGTCCATGAAGCAATTTGGCCGTTGGCCCAGGAAGAGACTGTCAAGACCTCCCAAGACCTCACTCATCAGACACAAAATTTCAGAGCCAGAAAGGATTCGCGGATCCAACTATGCATTTTTTAGGTTAAAAAATCCAAACCAAAAATGGCTAGAAATTGGTACCATCTTTCCAGTAACATCTTCCCACTTCCTTGAGCATCAAACCACCTTAAAAGTTCTTTGTCACTTTAAACTAGAGCCAGCCGTTGAATGCAAGACCATTTTAACACTTCCCAACTAATCAACTTTAGGGAGAATCTTAACATTTTCCAAAAAATCCCAATGCTTTTAGTTCTTATGACCAACTCACCCACTAAAGAAGGAGAAAAAGAAAATTATAAATAAGCTTTGTTTTTGTGACCACATTTTATTATATAAGCAGCAAAGAATACTAATGTTTATTCCCTCTTTTACAATTTAAGCTCATAACTCAGCAAAACCACAGGCCCAAGTGGGTTAAAGGAGGCAAAACTGAGTACTTTCCACATAGTTCATAGAATAACTGTTTTCACAGCAAGCTCCCATAAATGCTCTGTGATATTAACACATGCCTGCTATGTGTAAGCCTGCTTACCAAGCTGTGAAAAGACCCATGTTTACTATGGAACCTACAAAATTAATCTTCTCTGTGCTTATAAAGCAGAAGGGAAACACTCTTTTTAGGATGTCAAGCAGGCTTCTAAACAATCCTTTGGCAAAAACGGACATGCCTAAAAGGGCGGGGCCCAAAGAGGTGTGTCACTCTGGGTATCAATTCCTATAAATCAAATCCTGACAATCACCACAATATTTTAAAAAGAATGAATTATGATTCATGGGCCTTCAAATCTTTATTACCACAAGAACATTCTCGGTAGAACAGAAAAAAACCTACTGTGACTTGATTAATGACCTAAGCAAAACAATAAAATAAATCTCATAAATATAAGGAAAAAAACCTGAATGACTGCTCTTGCTCTGAGGTTAGGCATGTAAATAATTCCACCCTGGAATGAACATACATAAAGATTTTGTTTACCCTCCCAGCAAATACAACAACCAGAGTCAGATTTTCATCGGGTAAAAATAATAGCTAATTTGTTTAACTAATACCTAGTTAGGAACATTTGATAAGTGGCAATAATATTTAATTACCGATTAATTCAATTCTCAAACTGCCAAATATCAAACCCACAATCTGGAAATCTGATGCCAGGAAGGAAAGGAAAAAAGCACTGTCCACCAGTAATGTGTAGAGAATTTTTTCTAAAACCCACCCCCCCCCATAGAACTTGTGTACAGAATTGAGGGAAGCTTAACCAACTTTAGTTAACCCCAGTGCTTAGTGGTTACCCCCTAATCCTACTAAAAATCTCAGGGCTGGAACCCCTAGTGCTAAAATGATCCTGGCAAAGTTAAAACTCCCAGCACAATCAAGGTACCTGACAGCCAAGACCTACAACTCTTCTGCAGAAACCAGAAGGCTAAGGACCAAGAAAACAGAGGAAGGAGAGGCAAAGACTGCTAGTTAACTTGTTAAGCGCTGAGTACTCCTGCTTGTTAGCCTTCCAGTGGGCATCAAAACCACATTTTCTATCACCAACTCCTTTCTTGAAAGGATAAACGATACTGAAGGTCGCTACTAACTGGGACAACTTAAAACTCCTTTCTTAAAGCTTTCCTCTGTGGCCTGCTGAATAGTGCCCCCGGACCGGCTTTCAGGAGGCATTTTTAAATGAACTCTTCAGCCACTCCTGGATCGGTCATTCCTAAGCATGACTTCCATGCATTTTACAAAACAGCCAGGCCACGGTGTTAGTAACCGGCTTCAACACATTCACTTGCCAAAGCTGCCTCTAGTCTGGAGAATACTTTCCACAAAGCTGGCTCTAACAGCCCAGTGGAAGGCACACGGAACAACCAGAAGGCGTTTTCTTTTAACCTAAGGATGGCAAGCGCACATGCTCCAGTCCAGTGCTGGCCAGAGGCTGCCTGCCAGGTGCTCTGGGCCCCCACTGCTGAATAGGTGGTTTGGTTTGGTTTTTAATATCTATTTCTTCAGACCACCAGCAGCAACTTCCCAGTCTTCCAAACTGAAGTTAAGGAGTGATGGGGCAGGTTTATCCCCTTACACCTTTCTCCCATCTGGGTGGCCACACTAACTTCTGGGGAGTACCCAGCCCCCACAGAGCCCGCAGGCACATACACATACACATATGCATCATGTCAGAACCCCCAAAAGGCACATCCCCAGAGTCTTGCGGTTTCTTGGCTGGAGAATGAAGGCTTTGTAACATCACAACCTTCAACAGCAAGCCCACCACCACTACCCTATAAGCCAGGGTTGCCAAATTATAACGCCTACCTTACCCCTCCCCCTTTGCTGGGATGCTGTACAGCCCAGAGAGGGGAAAGGAAAGGAGGGAAGCAGGGAGAGGCCTTGCTTATATACTGAAAGTAAAAAAGGGAGACTTTTCCTTCTCTGTCCCCCCCTCTTCCCTCCTCACGCACCCCACCCCTCCCCCGTCTTCTCACGGAACATCCCCCAACTAATTTTTTAAAAATAAAACTTAAGCTTCTTGCCTACCTTGGCTGTTTCTGCAACAAGTGCATGGGCAATCCAACAAGAAGACCAGTCTCCGTTTGGGGGGGTGAGATGGGGGCGAGCAGAGCTGATGGAGTAATTTCAATATTAATTTATGTCAGCCGCCTTTTCACAGCGCTACTCACTTACAGTACTGCCCTCAGCCTGTAAACAAATATCGCTCCGCCAGGAAACATACTCCCCAGATGCAAGCCCCTCTTCCCAGCAGGGAACCTGGTCCCTCGCCCCCCCAAAACAGTGTGCACCCGGACTCTGGGTAGGAAGCTCGGGGTTTCCAAAGCACCACCTCCGCCACCACCCCAGCAAGAAACTTACTCCGTCCGTCTACGCCTCCACCCTCCCTTCAGGAAATCTACTCTCCATATGCATTCAGCCTCCCCGCAGGAAATCTGCTCCCCCCTCCCCCTTCTATATACATGCACCCCTCCCTCTCCTCCTCCCCACGCGCCCTCCCCGGCCAGAAACTTACTAGTGAGCAAGCGTGCAGGCTCTCCCGATCCTGGAAACTTACTCCCAGATATAGCGCCCGCCAGCCCCCTTTCCCAGCCCTGCTCCCCTTCCTGCCCTCCACCGCAAGCAACTCCAAACTCTCCGCATCCAGCCACTCTCCCTCCCGGGTGGAAATTTGCAGCGCCGGGCTGCGCGCGTGCATCCACCCTCCCCTTCAGGAAACTTACTCCCCATCTGCATGCACCGCCTCTCAGCCATCGCTTAGAGGGAAGGGGGTGTGCTGGGGAGACAGAAATACATATGTATCTCTCGCCCCTCCCCCGGCCGCAGCCCACTCCGGGCCGAGCCGCGGTAACCTAGCCTTACCTTTTGCATTGCTCCCCACCCTCGCCCCCTCCCTTAGCCCTCCTTATCCGCTCCCCGGTAACCCCCTTTTTTCACCCTTTACCCACCCCTAGCAACCGTTCCCAAGCTCCTCTCGGCCTCTTTTTTTTTTTTTTAAATCCAGGATGCAAATTCCTCCCCTGTCAGCAAATCGACTGTCAAATTATTTTCTTGCAAAAGGAGAAAGGCGGGGTGGGGTGCGGGGGAGCAGAAGCAAGAAGAGGGGAGGGCGGGGGACGGGAGGGCGAGGGACAGAGGAGGGGAGAGATATCCCTCCGCAGAGCTGGGTCTGGCCGCGGGCGGGGAAGCAGGAAGTAAGGTGTCCAGCTCCCGGGCTGGCGGGTCCTCCGCCGTGGCCCCCGCCCGCATCCCCTGTCCCCCGGGGCGCCGCGCTCCGGCGGGCGCGAGCCGCTTGGCGCATTGTTCGCAGCCTTCTTGGTGGTGCACTGCCGACTTTATTTGTGCGCGCTGCATGTGCGTAAGGTTGCACCTTTTGTAGGCTGTCGAGTCTCTGGACGAGGATGGGACGGGGGACACTAGCCGAGTTGCGGCCCGGCGCAGGACCTGTCAGCCCCGGGTTGCAGCGGACTGTCCGGCGTGGCCGGAAAATCGAGGCCCGGGAGAAGGCGGCGTGGCCGGGAAGCTGCTGCCTTCCACCCGGACCAGTGCAGGATTGCTTCCTGCGTAGCTGTCCCGGTTATTGCAACGCGCTTTGCAATCTAATGCCTTGGGTTTGAGGGGTTTTATTGTTTTGTTTTGGTTTGTTTTTTTTACGGGTTTGCATAGATGCCAGGGTCTGGGCAAGCAGCGAAGAGACGGGCTGCGCCTACCCCCACCGCATCCTGGCCTCGGTGGGGCTGGGTGAGGGCTGGGGCTCCCGGGAAGGGGCTGGAGGTTCGCGAAGCGCGCGGCTCCATCCCGCCTCCCCAATGGGGGCGGGGAAGGGGTGCTGCATTCGGCCCTGGAAATGCAGCTCTCTGGGGAGGGGTCTCCATCTCTGCGGCGCTGCAGACCGGGGAGGGAGGTTGCCTAGGAGAGGGGCCGGGCGGCGGAGGGGTGGGGAAGAGAGGGGCGCGAGTGCTGCCGCGGCGCGCGCTTGCCCCTCCTCGCGCGCCATGACTGTGGAACGTGGTGCCGGGGAGGAGGAACGGCCGCCGGGGGCCGCCTGGGGCTGCTCGGCATTGGTGCGGAAACCCGAGCCCGGAGTCGCTCCTTAGCGCTGTCTCCTCCTCCTCTGAGGGGGAAACCGCTGCACCCAAACCGAGAGCAGCTGCGAGCAGGGGGCTGGGCGCGGGCTGAAAGGCTAGCCAAAGGTTCTAACCCGCGCGGCGCGGGCCCGGGGGGCGGGGAGGATACCGAGAGCAGGCGGCACCGGTCGGTCCAGGTGCGGAGAAACCTGGAGACCCCAGCATTACCAGGCTGCTCTCCTGTTCCGGGGAAAATGTGAACCAAAGGTAGTTAAGCTAAACACATCGCCTCGAGCCGGGTTCGAGCCATCTATCTATGGGAAGGCCCGCAAGACAGCGAGTATTTTATGCACGAGGGAAAGTTACACCATCTTTTTTTTTCCACTGTGGGGAAAATCTTAGAGCCCTTTCCCTAAAATCCCGCGCAGGATAAATGACCTCCCGCTACCCAGACCTTAGCACTTTCCCCCACCCCCTCTCCGACGCTGGGTGTGGACAGGGCGGGGGAAGACTATATGGGAGCTTAAAGCATGAGGTCATGGGCGGAGAAGGCTGCTGCCAAAAGCGCCCGAGATTTTCGTGGGTTTTTTTGAGGGGTAATGGTTCTCCATCTTAAGCAGTAGGAAGTCCTCCCTCCTAACCCCACCAATTCTTGGGCACCTGGACCAGAGAGCCCCTGAAAAAAGAGTGGGATCTGGGCTATTTCTCTCAATGAGCTTTTGGCCAGTGCCCAGCCCTTTATGGAGTCCTCCCACACAGCAAAGAAAGCCGAGGGACAGCGCACAGCGTCGGGGGGCCTGGGAAGGGTCCCTCCCATCCCCACCCACTCTTTCCTCAGTCCTTGGTCATTTTCCTACTGGGCTGTTCTCTGATATACCCTCCTTCACCCCTTGAATCCATTCTTCCCAAGCGACTGGGGTCAGGTTTGTAAAACTCATAATTACACTCTTGGAGCCTTTGAACCCTTCTCCATTTCTCTTATAATAAAGCCAAGTTCTGATTTTGCCTCTGCCGACCTCTTACCCTCCCCGCTTTTCCTCATACATCGTCGTAAGCCCCATCATGCTTTCTCCGGGGCAGGGTAGATCTTCAGGATTCAGCTCAGCTAACACTACTTCCAAGAGGCCTTCCTGAGAGTACACTCTTATCTCTAACTCCCTGGGGGTGAGTAGACCTCTTGGCCGCTGGGCTGTGGCAGAAGCTGGCCTCAGAGGTGGCCTTTTCTCAAGTGGCAGAGAAACAGCCAAGCTATATTTGGCCGCCATCACTATTCCAGGGCTGACCTGAGAGGGAGTTGGTTAGGACAGAACCTCAAAATACCGTTTCACGGCATCACCCATAAATCCCAGCCCTTCCGACCTCCACTGTGCATACGCTGGGAGGAGACACACACACACACACACACACACACACACACACGGAATTCTAGGGGAGGTCTTTTAATCTAAAACTCCCTGGGGCAAATGAGAAACCTGAGGCTGAGAGAAAGTGAGTTAATTTCCCCGGGTCAGTGTGGAAATTCACACCACTCCCTGGTCTTCCCTGCTCCTAAACCAGAAGCTGCAGAGAGGGAAGGTTTTGTTACTGTCAAAGAACCCCGTTCAATCTTGGCCTGCTCTGTTCATTGCCAACAGATAATATTGCCAAACCGGTGGCCAGGCAGGCTCTGACCTTGAGCAAGTTGCTTAACTTCACTTGATTCAGTTTCTTTGCCTGTAAAATGAGTGTGATTGTACTTACAGTATAATGTTATTATGTGGTTTAAATGAGTGTATTTATGTAAAGCCCTTGAAACCTGTCAAGGCAAGTTGTTGATTTTTTGCAAATAGGATAATGTGCCCACTACTTCCCAAGGCCTCTAGAAAAGCAAGTCTACAAAGTCTTAACTGATTTAAGCATCAAAAATTATCTATGACCTAAAGGCCTGGGAAAGCACCAATAAATCACAGTCTATACATACAAAGGCCTCATTTAACAAATAGAATCAACCCTCAACAATGCATACTCTTGAAGGCAATCTATAGGGTGAATAAACGAAATCTGTGAACCCTGGTTCTAGACTCTTACAATGAGGGTCCCAGGAAGAATGTCAGAAATTAAAATATTAGCTTGGATCTTTGAAATCAGAGTTGGGCTGAAATAGTCCCAATTCTGTTGCAAAATCTGCTCTGCATGACCAAAGGCCTCCTAGGGCTGGACAAACTATAATGGGATTACTATTACTATCATTAAATCCTAGTTGTCCCCTTCTCACCACTCACCCTCATAGCAAAAGACTTTTTTTAAATGTAATTCAAATCATTTCCAAAGCTCTTTTCTCTAATCCAAGCAAAGCCATCAACCTACTCCTGTGCCTACTCCCACCCTTCCCACCCCTTCTGCCTCAGTCCCAGTCAGTTTTCTGAGCTACCAACAAAAGCAAATGATTAAATACTTTATGTTTCTTTGTTCTCCTCTACATTAATAATCACTAACATTTATTGAGCACTTTCTGTGTGCCAGGCACTGTGCCAAATGCTAGACATACATTGTCCTATTTAGTCCAAATCATCATCACTATTCTTATTTACAGATAAACAAACAGAAATAGGGTCTCAGAGATTATGTAACTTGCATCACTTTGTATCCAGGCCAACCTGAACCCAAATTCTCTCTCTTAAATACTGGTCCACTTGCCTCTGCAACACAGGAAAATGTCTGGTAACCTGCATCTGAAAGGATGAAATGGAAGCTTTGTAGTTGGGCAGACCTTAATTCAAATTCTTTGTCCTCCTGCTACCAGCAATGAGACCTTGGAGAGGTTTCTCTCTCTCTCTTTTTTTTTTAAGCTTACAGCAACCTCAAACTCTTGGGCTCTAGCAATTCTCTTGTCTCAGCCTCCCTAGTAGCTGGAGCTACAGAAGCCCCCCATAACACCCAGCTATTTATAGGGACCGGGTCTTGCTCTTGATTAGGCTGATCTGCAACTGGTGAGCTCAAGCAATCTACCCACCTCAGCCTCCCAGAAAAACTGGAGAGATTTCTTAACTTCTCTGAGCTCCAGAAGTTATGAGACCATACCTTCTTCTTTGGTTTAATGCAATGGTCCTCAACCTTTTTGGCACCAGGGACCAGTTTCATGGAAGACAATTTTTCCACAGAGCTGGGGGTGGTGGTTTCAGAATGATTTAAGAGCATTGCATTTATTATATCCTTTTTAAACTTATTTTTTTTTTTTTTTGAGACAGAATCTCACTATGTCAGCCTCAGTAGAGTGCCACGGCATCACACCTCACACTCTTGGGCTTAAGGGATCCTCTTTTCTCAGCCTCCCAAGTAGCTGGGACAACAGGTGCCCACCACAACGCCTGGCTATTTTTTTTTTGTTGCAGTTGTCTTTGTTGTTTAGGAGGCCCGGGCCAGGTTAGAACCTGCCAGCCTGGGTGTATGTGGCCATCACCCTTAACCACTGAGCTATGGGCACCAAGCTTTTAAAATTATTATTACTTGGCTCTGCACGCCTGCTCAGTGGTTAGGGTGCCAGCCACATACACCAGGACTGGTGGGTTCCAGCTCCACCCGGGCCTGCTAACCAACAATGACAACTGCAACAACAACAACAAAAATAGCCAGCCATCGTGTCAAGCGCCTGTAGTCCCAGCTACTTGGGAGGCTGAGGCAAGATGATTGCTTGAACCCAAGAGTTTAAGGTTGCTGTGAGCTGTGACATCATGGTACTCTACCGAGGGTGACATAGTGAGACTCTGTCTCAAAAAATAAATAAATAAAATTATTATTACAGTGTAATACATAATGAAATTATTACACAACTCACCATAATGCAGAAGCAGTGAATGATGGGGAGTGGCTGTAAATACAGATGAAGCTTTGCTAGCTCACCTGCCACTCACTTCCTACTCTGAGATCTGGTTCCCAACAGGCCGTGGAAAGTACCAGTCCATGGCCCAGGGGTTAAGGATGGCAGGTTTAATGTGAAGGTTAAATGCATTTAAATAATGACTTTTAAAATGCCTAGTAAACAACTAAATGCAACGTTCAGATCTTGCGTAGATCTGATTTCAATAAACCAATTGTTACAAAGACTTTGGGGGATAATCAGGGAGGTACAAATGTGGACTTGATATCAGATAGTAAGAAATTAATAAAATTTTTTGGACATGGTATTGCAGGGTTTTTTTAAATTCTTTTCTATTGGAGATGCACAATGAGGCATTTTGAGAGAAAGTACATCTAGTATCTGTTTTTAAATATTCTAACCTCCTCCCTCCCAAAACACTAGATAAATAAAACAAGATTAGCAAAATATGGAACATCATTGAAATTATTTATTATTCCATATGGAGTTTTCCACACTATTTTCTCTACTTCTGATAAATACTTGAAATGTTTCAAATAAATTTGAAGTAAATTTAAAATAAATCTAACTTATTTAAAAGCATCAAAATTAAAAGTTATCAGGTTTATTGAATGACTGTTGTTATCAGTAATTATAAGATAGTTGTAAAATTTTTATAATTTTATGGAAGCATAGAATTAGAATACAGTAGGCATGCAGAAATGGAAATTTTGTCATTATGAGCCATGCAGGGCAGCAGGTAAGCTAAGACAGGGAGGGTGCAGACAAAGCCATGTAGAAAACATGGTAGACAGAGGTAATTAAGAAGGAACCATTTCATCCCATAGAAGACAATATACAGGAAGGTAAATGACAGAGGACTGGGTGACTGATTAAAATTGGAGGCTAGTTGTCCCCTAAAATGTGCATTACCACAGAGCCACTTAAAAAAATGCATAAACGTGAAATCAGATGCACTGGGTAAAATTCTTGACTCTGTGCTTAAGTTCTGCCCCTTAGTCCAGAACTGTGTCTCTGAGTTCCCTCATTTGGAGTTTGGATACAGGACCTCTCTGGCCCCTTCCAGCTGTCCAGGCTGTCCAGAATGCTGTTACCTTTCCCAAGAGAAGAATTATTTCTCAGGCCCACACTGGTTATTTGCCTCTCTCAGGAACAGATTAGCACTGAATGGAAATGGAAATATATCCAATTCATAGCCAAACAAAATGTGTTTAGACCCTGTGACTATTCGTGTTGTCCTTGAAGTGATTTTTGCACGCACTGGATTTGAACAGCTGGAATTATCTACAAATATGATCCCATTTTGAAATGAAAGTTTGTTTTCTTTAAGAGATAATTTACATTTCCAGGAGAAAGTAAGACAATATATTTGATGACTCTTCAAAGAAGTGAAACCTTCTACAAAATATTTTCCTTTATATAAAACTGGAGGCATGGAGAAATAGAGAGAGAAGAGCATGGGAAGGAAAATGCCACCTCTGATTCTTCCTGTTGTACCCACCACTGGCAAATGAAGGCTCAGGGAGGCAACAGGACCACATCGAGGGGATAGGACATGTTGAATGTGTGATTTAGAAACAAGTGATGGATATAATCAATACAGTATTGAAGTCTCAGTGATCAAGGGGCAAATGAGTCAGCGGCAAGTGAAAGCAATGAAACAATAGGGTCGGGGCGGCACCTGTGGTTCAGAGGGGTAGGGCGCTGGCCCCATATGCCAGAGGTGGTGGGTTCAAACCCAGCCCTGGCCAAAAACTGCAACAACAACAACAACAAAAGAAACAATAGGTCATAGAGTGTTTCTCAAACCCTCATTTCTTTGCCATCCTTGAATCCGTTAACAACCATTAGAAACAAACAGAAAATCGCAGCACAGAAGGGTTTACGAAACTCCCATCTAAAAACTAACAAGGTGTTTATTATAGCTCAATTTACAATGGCCAAGATGTAGAAACGACCTAAATGCCCATCAACCAAGGAATGGATTAACAAACTGTGGTATATGTATACCATGGAATACTATTCAGTCATAAAGAAGATAGAGACCTTACATCTTCTGTATTAACCTGGAAGGAATTGAAACACATCCTTCTTAGTAAAGTACTTTACTAAGTACTTAGAAAAGCAGGTATCCAGTGTGCTCAATACTAATATGAAATCAGTAGACAAACTAATGTACACCCATGCAAGAGAAAAACTCAATTCAATTCAAGTTGGGGGAAGCGGGGACAGGGGAGGAGGGAGAGGAATTTGTGTGCTCCCACCTAATGGGCACAATGTAAGGATATATGGAATACTTCCTGAGTACAGGACACAACTATAACAGGGACTTTACCTAACAAACACTGTAACCTAAATTTTGTACCCTCATTTTAATCTGAAATAAATAAAACTAAACAAGGCAGCATAATTTATCGATAGTCACTTTGACCCCCCAAGTCTGTTAAGGATAGTGTTGAGAGAGCTGGCCTTACTCAAGACAGGAGGCCTAACTGGTGTTTGTTTAGTAATACTAAGAGATCACTATCTTGGGCAAGTTTCTAGCTGGAGAAAAAAACAGGTTCCTAGAGTAAGTCATATTAAAAAAAAACCTAGGGGCTCAGCACCCGTAGCTCAGTGGTTACGGTGTTGGCCACATACACCGAGGTGGGTGGGCTCAAACATGGCCTGGGCTTGCTAAACAACAATGACAACAAAAACAAAAAAAAAAAAAGACGGGTGTTGTGGCAGGCACCTGTAGTTCCAGCTACTTGGGAGGCTGAGGCAAGAGAATTGCTTAAGCCCAAGAGTTTGAGGTTGCTGTGAGCTACGACACCACAACAATCTACTGAGGGCAACATAAGTGAAACTGTCTCAAAAAAAAAAAATCTAGGATATTTAGTAGATTCTATATCTAACACAAAACAAAAAATGATTAGCTGGTTTGAATAACTGCTGAAATTTCCTGCACCTGCCCAAGAGAGGTGCCCGAGAGTCACACATTTCAACCATGGGACTAATACTTGGTGGGTGGTGTGCAGGGGTTCTGGGGAGTCACAGTAGTTCCCAGCTTCAAGTTGCTCCCAAATGAGCAGCTTTGTTGGCTGTGAGGGCAAAAAAGGAAAGAATTAGTTAATTTCCTATTACAGATGCAGATCTATTAAAAAGTTTTAAATTGCACAGTAAGTATAGATAATAGCTACTTTTCCAGAACCCCTGATGGAGCCACAATTCTTTTTAAGTGGGAGAGAGAACCCATAAGACCTTGTCTCAGAAAGGATACTGGCAGGAAATAAGTGGCACACTCAACAGGTAACTGAGGAGCACATAAGGCAAATACTCTTTACAACAGGGTGCAGGCAGAGCCAGTTTCTTGGGTGTGCAACCCATGTAGCACAGTCACACTGGAACCCAAACATAAAAGGGTCACACACTTAGTTTAATGCTTTGCAGTTGCCATCTTGACATAGTAATTTTTGAACAAAAACTCATGTTCATTTTGCTCTGGGCCCCACGAATTATTTTAATATATAAGTATTAATTATTATAAATTATTTAATATAGCCTGTGGGCAGGATTAAGGGAAAACAGCAAGAAAGGGTGTAGCACCAAAAGGTCTAAAAACAGTATGGAACCTCTACCACGCCTACATCAGAAAGGACAAGAAAGAGAAATATCTGGAATGGAGAGAGAGCTGTCGCTGAAGTTTTTGCTGGGGCTGTAGCTATCAAAGAGGACTGACTACATAACAGAAGCCATGGCTTTCAGTAGAAGAGCACAGCCATGGTCAACCCATAACCAGTAGAGAGGAAGGCAGGTGAATAAATACCCCACCTTTTTCCTCCTTCCACCCTCCCATCTCCTTTATGTGCTGAATCTGAGGGCGTGGGAGCACATTGATGAAATCAGTGGATGTCCACCTGTCCGGGCACAGCGTCCAGTAAAGAAAGGTCAAGAGTAGGCGTAGAAATGGCAACCAGACAATATCCAGCCCAGGATTGTACCTAAAAATTTCAGGACTACAGTTAAGAGCAAATAAAAATACAGGTGAGGAGGGCTGGCTCCCACCTATAAGCCTAGCACTCTGGGAGGCCGAGGAAGAGGATTCCTTGAGGCCAGCAGTTCAAGACCAGCTTGAGCAAAACAGAGACCCCCATCCCTACAAAAAAAGAAAAAGTAGCCAGCATTGTGGTGCACACCTGTAGTCCCAGCTATACCGGAGGCTGAAGCAGTAGGATCACTTGAGCCCAGATGTTTGAGATTGCTGTGAGTTATGGTGACAACACTGCTCTCCAGCTTGGATGTCAGAGCAACACTCTGCTTCTCAACAACAACAAGGAGGGCAGTGCCTGTGGCTCAAAGGAGTAGGACACCGGCCCCGTATATCAGAGGTGGCAAGTTCAAACCCAGCCCCGGCCAAAAAAAAAAAAAAAAGAAAGTAAATAAAATACAAATATCACAAACAACAAATTTCAGTAAAGAACTTTAAATCATAATGTTTTTTTTTAAAGACAGTCATTTGATATGTGTCATACACAAGATTTTATACAGATTTATAGGAAAAACAAAATTATCTATTTTTAAGAAAAGAGGCTTGGATATTTGAAAAAGCCATCACTGATGAAGAGAGAAGCTTGAGATTTCAAAATTTTTGCAAACAATTCAGGCCCTAGAGCCATATTTTGCAAACCCTTCAGTCACCTTTACCCTAGCTTCTTCTCTCACCCTTAGGCCACCATCAAAACAAAAAATACCTTTGACAGGCATGACATCCCAAGAATTACAAGGGCCACTTGGGCAACAGCAGCTGAATGGAATATAATCTAACAGAGAGGATTTGGGTTAATTATATATTTGTCGTTACCTTTTATATATAGTTCATGGTGCGGACTTGTGAACATTCTCATCACTCAATTCCTCTGAACATTTTTATTATTTTTATTTTTTTATTTTTAGACAGAGTCTCACTTTGTTGCCCTGGGTAGAGTGCCATATCATAGCTCACAGCAACTTCAAACTCTTGGGCTCAAGCAATTCCCCTGCCTCAGCCCCCTGAGTAGCTAGGACTACAAGCATCTGCCAAAACACCAGGCTGGTTTTTCTATTTTTAGTAGAGATGAGGGTCTTACTGTTGCTCAGACTGGTCTTGAACTTCTGAGTTCCACCCACTTCAGCCTCCCAAAGTGCTAGGATTACAGGCTTCTCTGAATTTTTTTCTTTTTTTTGAAACAGAGTTTCACTTTGTCACCCTCAGTAGAGTGCTATGACATCATAGCTCACAGCAACCTCAAGCTCTTGGGTTTATGTGACTCTATTGCTTCAGCCTCCGAAGTAGCTGGGACTACAGGTTCCCACCACAACTACCAGCTATTTTTACAGACAGGGTCTCACTCTGGCTCAGGCTGGTCTCAAACCTGTGAGCTCAGGCAATCCACCTGCCTAGGCCTCCCAAAGTACCAGGATTATAGGCATGAGACTCCACACCTGGCCATTCTTTGAACATTTTTAGACTATCCAGTTCACTTTCAAAAACTTACACAGCACTGATTAATTTAGATGTCACTCAGAGTTCCAAACTATTCAGAAATGAATGGGCAAAACTAAATTTACCCTTTATGATTTCTTGGAAAAAACAAATATTTTGTTACAAATTGTAAGGAACACAGAATTTTTTTTTTTTTTTTAAGACAGAGTCTCGTTATGTCACCCTCGGTAGAGTGCCATGGAGTCAGAGCTCACAGCAACCTCAAACTCTTGGGTTTAAGCGACTCTCTTGACTTAGCCTCCCAAGTAGCTGGGACTACAGGCACCCACCACAACACCCAGCTATTTTTTTGTTGTAGTTGTCATTGTTGTTTAGCAGGCCCAGGTCGGGTTCAAACCTGCTAACCCTGGTGTATATGGCCAGCACCCTAACCATTGAGCTACGGGCACCAGGCCAGAATATGTTTTTCAAATTGAGGTAAAATTCAGAGAACACAAAATTAACCATTTTAAAGTATGCAATTATGCAAATAATTGGAAGCCTGATTTTATAGTTATATATGATAATACAGGGTGTCCCTAAAGTTTGTGTGTAATTTAAAATAGTGGGTTTGGGGTTTTTTTGTTTGTTTGTTTCTTGCAGTTTTTGGCCAGGGCTGGGTTTGAACCCGCCACCTCTGGTATATGAGGCCATTGCCCTACTCATTGAGCCACAGGGTCCACCCATAAAATAGTTTTATACCCTTTATGGACACCCTATATTATCATATGTAGCTATAAAATCAGGCTTCAATTATTATTATACTCAATTATTGAAGTAACAGGAAAAATTGAAAACCTGATGGTCTCTTTCTTTCCTTCCTTCCATCTTTCCTTCCTTCCTTCCTTCCTTTCTTCCTTTCTTTCTTTCTTGAGACAGAGTCTCATTCTGTCACTCTCAGGAGAATGCTGTGGCATCATAGCCCACAGCAACCTCAAACTCTTGGGCTCAAGTGGTTCTCTTGCCTCAGCCTCCCAAGCAGCTGGGACTACAGGCACCTGCCGCAATGACTGGCCACTTTTTAGAGACTGGGTCTTGCTCTTACTCAAGCTGGTCTGGAACTCATAAGGTCAAGCAATCCACCCACGTGGCCTCCCATTGTGCTGTGATTACAGGTGTGAGCTACTGTGCCCCGCATCATGGGTGCTTTCTGATGTGAAATTGTTATTATCCAAATGTTTGCTATATATAAGAGCTCCCAAATTTTTCTGTGTGAAAGACACTCTAGTTAACAATTGACCTAAATTGTAAAAATATACTTCACT
Organism: Otolemur garnettii; assembly: GCF_000181295.1. Lineage (NCBI taxonomy): Eukaryota > Metazoa > Chordata > Mammalia > Primates > Galagidae > Otolemur > Otolemur garnettii. The sequence goes on from NW_003852426.1 coordinate 13,031,541, forward strand.
CATTTATAAAAGTAATGCATGCTTATTAGAGAACAAATTTTTATTTATTTATTTATTTATTGAGACAGAGTCTGAAGCTGTTGCCTTGGATAGAGTGCTGTTGTGTCATAGCTCGCAGCAACCTTCAACTCTTGAGCTCAGGTGATCCTCTTGCCTCAGTTTTGCTATTTTTAGTAGAGATAGGGCCTTGAATTTTGCTCAAGCTGGTCTCGAACTCACAAGTTCAAGCCGTCCACCTGCCTCAGCCTCCCAGAGTGCTAGGATTACAGCATAAGCCACTGTGCCCAGCCTGAGGAAAAACAAAATTTTTTTTGAGACAATCTCAAGCTGTTGCCCTGGGTAGAGTGCTGTGGCATCACAGCTCATAGCAACCTCAAACCCTTGGGCTTAAGCAATTTTCTTGCCTCAGCCTCCCAACTAGCTGAGACTACAGGTGCCCATCACAACACCTGGCTATTTGTTGTTGTTGTTGTTGAAGTTATTGTTTAGTAGGCCCGGCCGCGTTCAAAGCTGCCTGCCTCGGTGTATGTGACCGGCGCCCTAACCACTGTGCTAGGAGCGCCAAGTCATTGAGAAAAAAATTTTAAAACACTAAGATAAAAAGGAGAAAAATATATTGGAGTGGCACCTGTGGCTCAGTGAGTTGGGCACCTGCCCCATATATCGAGGGTGGCGGGTTCAAACCCGGCCCCGGCCAAACTGCAACAAAAAAATAGCCAGGTGTTGTGGCAGGCCCCTGTAGTCCCAGCTACTCGGGAGGTTGAGGCAAGAGAATGTCCTAAGCCCAGGAGTTGGAGGTTGCTGTGAGCTGTGACACCATAGCACTCTACCCAGGATGATAAAGTGAGGCTCTGTCTCTAAAATAAATAAATAAATACAAGAAAATACAGATCACTTGTAACCCAGTGTGAACCCTTCTACACATATGCACTTTTCTCTTCTGAACAAAAATGGAGTCAGTGTTTATCAATAGATTCAGTCTGAAATAGAAAGTGAAATTAAGTAAGGAAGGAAAGCAATACAGTAAACGTTTGAATAATAACAATTTCACATCAGAAAGCACCCATATCAGTTTTTCAGTCCTTCCTGTTACTCGAATGATTTGAAGGCTGATTTTGTATGTACATATGATAACATTTTTCTGGCAAGCCAGCACTGACATTGTGTGACTGAGCATACATGTAGAAGGGGGCTGGGGCGTTTTTTCCCCTTGCTATTTTGCTTATTTATGGCTTTCCTTGACATAAAGAACATTTGTTTTCTCCTTTGGAACTGAGTGGGGAACACACAATTTTGGAAAATTCTATTTTTCAGATGGGTTCAGGGCTCTTGCCCTTTTCATTCTTATTTTACAGTAATTTACAGTAAAACAGGCTTCTACATGTGTGGGTGTGTGGACAGTTCTATCTGTAAATACCCATCACAATCAGGATACGGACAGCTCTATCCCCTGCCCCCAAACCCGTCCTGTTATCTCCTAGAGTCACTCTGTACCCCCATCCCCTTCCCCGGCAACCCCTGAGCTGTTCTTCACCGGCCTCACCATTTTCTTGAATGTCATATAAATACAATCCTACAGTATGTAACCTTTTGAGCCTGGCTTCCTTAACTCCACATCATGTCTTTGAGACGCATTCGTGTTGCTGCATATATTAATAATGATTTGCTCCTTTTAGAGCTGAATAGTATTCATATGAATGTACACAATTCTTCCATTCACCCATTGATGGACATGTGGATTGTTTCTGACATTTGCCAATGAATAAAGCTGAGATAAACACTTGCGTGCGGGTTTTTAGGTAAACATAAGATTTATTTCTGTAAGGCACATACTGAGGCGAGGGATCACTGGGTCATATGATAAGTGTATGTTTAACTGTTTAAGAAATTGTCTGTTTTCCTGAATGGCTGTGTCATGTAGACTCCCACCAGCAACAAATGAGAGTACCAGTTGCTCCACAAACTCTCTCACCATTGATAGGAACTGCCAGGGGTTGTTATTCTTTTTTTCCATTCTAATCAGTCTTTACTGGTATCTCTTTGTGGTTTTGATTTGCAGTCTCCCAATGGCTAATGATGTGGAGCAGCCTTCCATGCCAACTTTCTTTCTACTTATCCTCTTTGGTGAAATGGCCAAGCCTTTTGCTGCCCCACCCTTTTGCCATCTAATAAACCACATATTTTACTTATTTATTTTGCTTATTCTGTATCTCCCACTATTAAAATTTAAATTCTGTGAGGGCAAGGATTTGGTCTGTGTCGTGCATTGATCTAATAGCTCTAACCTAAAAACACCCGTGTCCTACAATATCCTATCAACCAGAATTTTATATGGTAGATTTCTAGCTGTATTTGTTGAATGAATGAATACTTACTGAGTGTATACTATGGGCCAAGCACTATTCTAAAAACATGATACTACTACCAAATGTATTGTTTTCTGTGGTCACTTACTTTATCTTTCTATGTCTTTCATTATTCAATAAACACATTGAGTAGCAGCGTGTGTCGGTTACTATGTCTGCTAGGGTTTGGGATTAAAGTAAAAGCTATTCTTCAGCGATGAACAATTTATTACAGTAAGACAAGGAAGGTGCTGTGATAAAGACACACACAGGAATCCGGCAAAACACAGGGAGGGACTGAAATCAAACTGAAGGGTCAAGAAGAGCTTTCTGGAAGAGCTAATCACTTGCATTAGCTGTGCCTAGCTTATACTTTTTCCCAGAATATATTAAACAGAGGTACATTTTTAAAGTTGGATTATTTGTGTTCCCGTGTACAATGATATCTGCAAAACACCATTTTTAATAAAGCCATTTGAAACACCCAAATAAAAGTCATTGGTCATTGGTTGTCTACAATGGTAGATACCTTAAGACTTAAACTATAACAAGATATTTTCCCAGTTTTTTAATTGGGTTGTTTTCCCATTATTGAGTTTTGAAAGTTTTTCTAGATACAAATCCTTTGGACATGCAATTTGAACATAGTTTCCCCTAGCCTATAGCTTTCATTATCTTCCTAGGATTTTCCATAAAACCAAAGTTTTAAATTTTAATAAGATAGAGTTTATAAATTTTTTTTCTTTTATGCTTTGTGGTTTTGGTGTCAGGTCTGAAAATACTTTCCCTAATCCCATATCATGAACATTTCTTCTGTTTTCTTCTAAAAGTTTTACATTTTTATACTTTATTTTTTTACATCTCTGGAGCATTTTTTAGCTTTTTTTTTTTTTTTTTGCTGGGGCTGGGTTTGGGTTTGAACCTGCCACCTCCAGCACATGGGGCCAGCACCCTACTCCTTTGAGCTACAGGCGCAGGTATGAGGTTAACATCTTTTTAATCTTTTGTGACATTTTCTTGCATCTGGATATCTGGTTATTGCAACACCACATATTTAAAAGATTATTATGCTTCCATTTAATTGCCTTTGTACCTTTTTCAACAATCCACCCGCGTTCTGATTAATTGATCTCTATGTCTATCCCTCCACCAGCAGCACCCTGACTTCGTCCCTGGTGCTTTAATATGGTTGCTTTATAGTGAGTCTTGCGATCTGTACACTAATTTCTCCTGCTTTCTTCTTCTTTTAAAAAATTTATTTGGCTCAGGCCAGGCACGGTGGCTCACACCTATAATCCTTGCACTCTGGGAGGTCCAAGCAGATAGACTGCTGGAGGTCAGGAGTTCAAGACCAGCCTGAGCAACTGCAAGACCCTGTCTCTAAAAACTAGCCGGGCTTTGTGGCAGGCCCCTGTAGACCCAGCTACTCAGAAGGCTGAGGCAAGAGGATCGCTTGAGCCCAGGAGTTGGAGGTTGCTGTAAGCTATGTTGCCACAGCACTCAAGGGCAACATAATGAGACTGTCTTAGGGGAAAAAAAAATTATTTGGCTCTTCTGATCTATTTGCCTTTACAAATAAATTTTAGAATCAGCTTGTCTATACCTACTACTAAAATCCTTTTGGAATTTTTATTGGAATTACAGTAAGTCTATAGGTTAATTTGGACATTAATGTATGTGGATATTTCTAACTAAATTAAGTCTCCTAACTCATGAATACAGTATGTCTTTTTTTTATGTCTTTGATTTCTTTCATCAGTGTTTGTAATTATAATAGTCACCATATAGATGCTGTACAAGTTTTGTTAACTTTATACCTAAATCTCTCTCTAAAAATTTAAGTGATATTTTAAAAAATTTTTGATTTCCAAGTCGTTTATTTTATTTGTTCTATTTTATTTGAGACTGTCTCACTATGTCACCCTCAGTTGAGTGCTGTGGCGTCATACCTCATGGTAACCTCAAACTCTTGGGCTTATATGATTCTCTTGCCTCAGCCTCCCAAGTAACTGGGACTACAGGCGCCTGCTACAATGCCCAGCTATTTTTTGTTGTAATTGTCATTGTTGTTTAGCAGGCCTGGGCTGGGTTCAAACCCACCAGTTCTGGTGTATGTGACTGCGCTTTAACCACTTAGCTACAGCCACCAAGCCTATTTTTTTGTTGTTGAGACAGAGTCTCACTGTGTCGTCCTCAATAGAGTGCCAAGGCATCACAGCGTATAGCAACCTCCAACTCTTGGGCTTAAGCAATTCTCTTGCCTCAGCCTCCCAAGTAGCTGGGACTATAGGCACCTGCCACAATGCCCAGCTATTTTTTGTTGCAATTGTCATTGTTTTTTTAGCAGGCCAGAGCAGGGTTCGAACCTGCCAACTCTGGTGTATGTGGCCGGCACCCTAACTACTGAGTATGGGTACCAAGCCTATTTTTAAATGTGTAGAAATATGATAAATTATTTTGAGTTGACTTTATATCCTATGACTGTGCTAAACTCATTTGTTAATATAGGAGATTTGGGGGGAGATTCTTTGGAATTTTATACATACAAAATCATGTCACCTGCAAATAGGAACGGTATTTATCCTTCTAATCTGTATGCATTTCAGTCCCTTTCTCTGCCTTATTGTACTGTCTAGGATTTCCAGTATTTTATTGAATAGGAGTGGTGAAAGTGTACATCGTTGGAGAAAGTATTCAGTGTTTTACCATTAAGTACAATATTAGCTATAGGTGTTTTGTTAAGTGTCATTTATCAAATTAAGGAAGTTCCCTTTTATTTCTAGGTCGCTGGAATAAAACACGAATGAATAAATGCTAAAGATTTTTTAAATGCTTTTTCTGCATTATTTGATATGCTCTTATCATTTTTCCTGTATAGTTTTTTATATGGTAAATTATAATAATTAACTTTTTTTTGAGACAGAGTTTCACTTTGTCGTCCTCAGTAGAGTGCTACTGGTGAATCATAGTGCACAGCAACCTGAAACTCTTGGGCTCAAACAATCCTCTTGCCTCAGCCTCCTGCATAGCTGGGTCTACAGGTGCCTGTCACAATGCCTGGCTATTTTTAGACACGAGGTCTCGCTCTGGCTCAGGCTGGTCTCGAACCCTCATCTCAGGCAATCCACCCACCTGGGCCTCCCAGTGTGCTAGGATTATAGGTGTGAGCCACCACATCCAAATAATTAACTTTTGCATATGAAAGCAGACATGCATTCCTAGGATAAACACCACTTAATCATGATGTGGGGGGTTTTTTTGTTTGTTTTTTACTTATTAATGGATTCAATCTCCTAATACATTGATGAAAGATTTTGGTGGTCTGTAGTTTTCTTGTAGTGTCTTTGTCTGGTTTGGGTATCAAGGTAATTCTATCCTTATAAAATGAGTCAAGAAGTGTTCCTTTCTCTTCTATTTTCTTAAAAAGATAATACAGAATTGTTACTAACTGTCCTTTAAAAGCTTGATAGAAATTCACCTGTGAAACTATCTGGGCATG
>NW_003852426.1:13038662-13042519 GCF_000181295.1 Otolemur garnettii
AGTAAATAAATGAATGAATAAAAATTAAAAATAAAAAAATAAAAAATAAAGGTATTGTCTTGATGAATAGCATGTAGCTTCCTCTATCCATACTAATCTCCTTATCAAACGGTCATTTGGCCACGCTCTCGGTGTTCTGTTCCAAGCATGCTTTCTCATTATTTACAACCTCAGGCTAAGAATTTTCCAACTGATCAAGTTCTATTTCCCTTATAATTATAATTTTTGTCTTTTTGCTATAAGCAGTGAAAAGGAGCCATCAACACTTAGCTTAGAAATTCCTTCTGCCAAACGTCCTCCTTCATCACTCCTAAGTTCTGCCTTCACAAAGCACTGGGAAACAGGCGCAATTCAGTCAAATTCTTTGCTACTTTGGAACAATGATGACTTTCCCTCCAGTTTTCACTATTTGTTTCTCATTTTTGAGACCTCATCAGAATTGCCTTTGCCATTCAAATTTCTGCTAACATTCTGTTTACGACCACTTAGATAATCCTCTAAGAAGATTTTGGCTCCCTCTACAGCTCTCTTCTTTGGTGCCCTCCCTGGAGGTACCCTGAACGTCCTGTTCATGACAGTCTATGCTTTTTTTTTTTTTTTTTTAGCATGTACCACTAAACTCTTCCAGCCTCTGCCTATTCCCCCAGTTCCAAAGCTGCTTTCACATTTTCAGGTATGTGTTATAGCAGCACTCTACCCTCAGTACCAATTTCAATTCTAGTCCTTTACTGCTGTTATAACAAAATATTTCAAACTGAATAATTTATAAATAATAGAATTTTATTTCTCCAAGTTCTAGAGATTGAAAAGTCCAAGATCAAGGCATCAGCAATTTTTAAATTGGTTTGTTTAGACCATTTGCATTTAATGCAATTTTTGGCATATTTGAACTTATATATGCCATTTTTCTATTTATTTTCTGGTTTTTGTTCCTCTGTTTCCCCTTTCCTAATTTCTTTTGGATTAATTCAATGTCTAATAATATGTATCTTAAGACATTTAGGTATGGTCCCTTGAATCTCTGAGGCTCTGTTCATATTTCTTGCTGCCTTTTTTCCTCTTTCTTGTTAAGATTGAATAATATGGGGGGGAGGAGGTGGAGCCAAGATGGCAGACTGCAGCTAGCTTTTTACAGAAGCTCCCGTCCAGAAGGAGGCTTAAAGGACAGAAGTTTAGCAAGGGAGCTGATGGTTTAGAGCAAAGCCAAGAGAGAAGATTGAAGAGCACACTTCAACCATCCTGAGGTGAGCTGCAACCCCCAAAATACAATCAAGAGGTACAAAATCTACCACCAAGCGGACAGGAGTCCCCTCCCCCACAAGAGGGGCTCGCAGTTTACTCCATGCAATCAAGCAAGCAGAGTTCAAACATCCTCCCACTCTATCCCTCGGGAGAAACCCCCTAAAAACTGGACCTCCTACCCCTGCTGGCATGCCACAGCACCCTCCTGCCAGGCATAAAACTGTAAAACTGTATAAAACTGTATATATTCCCCACCTGCAACACTAAACTCCGAGGATTCCCCACCCCCTAACCCCAAGGTCTGGAGGTTTGTTACCTACAGAGTCTGGATTCTTGGGCATCTCTTTGAGAGAAGTGGAGGGGGAAAGGGCTGGTGCTGCTCTGTGCTGACTGTGGCACAGGAGTGAGGAGAAGAAAGTTGGCTCAGAGGAAGCCATACAGCAACAGTGGCATCTTGAGCTGTGAACTGACGCCATTCCAGATAGGCAAGCCCCATCTTTCTGGGCAACCAGAGGTTCCGGACAGCAGCCACAGGCGGAATGGACTCAGTAACTTTTGTAAGTAAAGAGACCATTAGCACCAGCCCTCAGGGAAATATAGCTGAGACAAAGGCAGTGGGCAGGCAGAGGCTGGAATTGACACCTGAGTGTAAACTCTAATTGCTTGCTGCCCAGAGCTGAGTTCCTCATCACCTCTAGCAGCCTCTGACTTGCAGAGGAACTCAGCCAGGACAGAAGGTGACAGCTGGAATTGAGAGAACTTTCACAGCCTAATTTAAACATACAAGGCGCCCCTGCTGGACTCAGATTTCTGGGCAGTTGCCTACTGGAGTGAATAGGGTCACAGACCTGGGGGATTATGAGTGACTGGGTGCAAGGTGGGGAAGGAGGTATTAACCTTCCCAAACTAACCCATTTGCTGGGTGGGTCCCTTTGCCCTCACGGAGCACTGGAACAAGTTATATCCCAGCTGCGAGCAGATCCCTCTTCTCTAGCTACCGGAAACATTTGAACTCTTCCATCTGAAACTAGTGCTGACTGGGACAACTGATTTGGACCCCTTATACCAGGCAGACCACCCAGGGACTATTCAAAGGGGCACCCTGGGTGTATGGTTCAGGGAAGGTTTGATTTTCCTTGCTCAATCGTTGCTTGTAGGGGGTGGGGCGACTTAATTGCTGGTATTTCTCCACAGTGGAGACTTCAACCAAGAGTAACTGAATCACTAGGGTAGGACAGAGACCAGCTGAAAATAAGACAGACCACTTAGCCCCATCACACCAAACAGGTCCCCAGTCTTTCAGGGCATAACACCATATGGGTCTTTGACAAATCTCAAGGGGAAAAGCCAAATGAGGTAAAATAATCATGGGGCAGAATCAGCAGAAAAGCTCTGGTAATATGAATAACCAGAGTAGATCAACTCCACCAAGAAAGAATGTGACTGGTAATATGAATAACCAGAGTAGGTCAACCCCGCCAAGAAAGGATGTGGCAGACAAAACTGAAGATCCCCTATATAAACAGATAGCTGAGATGTAAGAAATTGAATCCAGAATTTGGATTGAAAATAAGATTAATAGAATAGAGGCAAAGATAGAAATAGACATTTAAGGAGCATTCCAAAAGTTCACTCAAGAATTCAACGAATTCAAAGACAAAACCACCAAAGATTTTGAAACATTAAGGCAAGAGATTGTAGCCCTCAAAGATCTGAAAAATACGGTAGACTCTCTTGGTAACAGAGTGCAGGAGGCAGAAGAAAGGATCTCAGACACAGAAGACAAAGCTTCCGAATATGTCCAAACATCCAAAGAGAATCAGAAACAGAAAGCAAAAATGGATCATTCTCTCAGAGAGCTCTGGAATAATTCAAAGAAAACTAATATTCACCTTATAGGAATCCCTAAAGGTGACTAAGTTGCTTCACAAAATACAGAGGCTCTTCTTTATGAAATTATGGAAGAGAACTTTCCAGATATGTTAAGAGATCCTGAGATTCAGATTGCAGACAGCTTCAGAACTCCAGCACGACTCAACCCGAATAAGACATCCCCCAGACACATCATAATTAACTTCACTAAAGTTAATATGAAAGAGAAAATCTTGAAAGAAGTGAGACATAAGAAAACCATAACCTATGAGGGGAAGAATATTAGAATAACTGCAGATCTCTCTGCCAAAACCTTTCGGGCCAGAAGAGGGTGGTCATTGACATTTAATCTCTTAAAATAACTTTTAGCCCAGGATCCTGTGTCCAGATAAACTGAGTTTCATTTATGATGGAGAAATTAAATACTTGAATGACATCCATGTGTTGAAGAAATTTGCCATAACTAAACCAGCTCTACAAGATATTCTCAGACCTATTCTCCGTAATGACCAGGGCAATCCTCCACCACAAAAGTAAACTAACTCAGAAACTATTGATGAAACTCCAACTTCTACAGTGGTGAAAGGATTGAAAATGTCCACTGAACTTTTGAACAACTCAATACCTAAAATTTTATCAGGCTTATCAATTTCAATCAATGTGAATGGCTTAAATTGTCCCCTAAAGAGGCACAGATTGGCTGATTGGATACAGAAACTCAGACCAGACATCTGTTGTATACA
>NW_003852426.1:13045785-13051479 GCF_000181295.1 Otolemur garnettii
AAAGCAGAGTATGAATGTCTTAACTCAATAACTAAGAGAATGACATGAAGGTTATGTTAACCAGTTTGATGAGAGTATTTCAAAATGTATATGAAAACAGCACACTGTACCCCATGGTTACATTAATGTACACAGTTATGCTATAAGAAATTTAAAAAAAAAAGATTGAATAATATCTATTGATCTCTCTTCAAGTTCATGGACTCTTTTCCCTGTCATCTCTGTTCTGCTACTAAGCTATTCTGCTATTAAGCTCATCTAGTGAATATTTTATTGCAGATATTTTATTTTTCATTTTTTAGACTTCTATTCACTTCTTTTCTTATTTCTTTCTTTCTTTCCCTTCCTTCCTTCCTTTTTTCCTTCCTTCCTTTCTTTCCTTTCTTTCTTTCTTTTGACACAGTCTCACTCACCCTGGCTAGAGTGCTGTGACATCATAGCTCATGGCAACCTCAAACTCTTAAGCTCAAGAGATCCTCTTGTCTCAGCCTCCCAAGTGGCTGGGACTGTAGGCACCTGCCAATGCCTGGCTAATTTTTTATTTTTAGTAAAGATGAGGTCTCGCTTTACTCAGACTGGTCTCCTGAGCTCTGGCAATCCACTCGCCTCAGGCTCCCAGAGTGCTAGGATTATAGGTAGGAGCCACTGCTCCTGGCCCATCTTCTATTTTTTTGGTGAGAATTTCTATCTTTCCATTTGTTTTGAGCATGTTCATTTGTACTTCTTTGAGCATAGTCATAATGGCTGTTTAAAGGTCTGTTGAGTAATTACAACCTCTATGTTTTGTTTTTGTTGAAATTGGTGTCTACTGACTATCTTTTAACTTGTTAGTTGAAATTTTCCAAAGTTTTTGTACACTGAGTAATTCAAGGTTGTATCCTGAACATTTCTAAGGGGAAAAATTGAAGGCCTCAACAAGTAGGATTTGTTAGTAGGTTTTTCAGGTTTAACTGAGTTGTGTAATAATACTATAAACCATGGAATGTAAAAGATACTTGCTTATAATTGAGCATACTTTTTGAAAAAATACATATATTAGTATGTATTTAAAAGTTGATGTTGGCTCGGCGCCTATAGCTCAACCGGCTAAGGCCCCACCCACATACACCTAAGGTGGCGGGTTTGAATCCCCAGCCCGGACCCGCCAAAACAACAATGACCGCTGCAACCAAAAAATAGCCGGGCATTGTGGCGGGCACCTGTGGTCCCAGCTACTTGGGAGGCGGAGGCAGGAGACTCGCTAGAGCCCAGGAGTTGGAGGTTGCTGTGAGCTGTAATGCCACGGCACTCTGCCCAGGGGGACAGCTTGAGGCTCTGTCTCAAAAAAAATAAAAAAATAAAAAAATAAAAGTTGATGTTGATGCGGGAGCTGTCCATAGCCCTGTGGTTAGGGCACTGACCACATGCTCCCGGGATGGTGAGTTCAAACCTGGCCAGGGCCTGCTAAACAACAACAACAAAATAGCTGGGCACTGTGGCAGATGCCTATAGTCCCAGCTACTAGGGAGACTGAGGCAAGAGAATCACTTAAGCCCACGAGTTTAAGGTTGCTGTGAGCTATGAGGCCACAGCACTCTACCAAGAGTGAGAAAGTGAGACTTTTTTTTAAATAAAAAAATAAAGTTGATGTTGACTTTTTTTTTTTTGCAAATGATTAAAAGAGTATTGTTCTTTTTTTTTCTGAACAATAACATATTGTACTGATGGAAGTTGGAAGCACACTACTTGTTATCAGAGTACTTTTTGATTACTGTGGACCTAGCCCCTTTAGTCTCTCTCCACTGGGCCCCACTTAACCTCAGCTTTTTCTCCAGTGAACTCCAAATCTTCCTCTAATCTAGCAACTAAAGAGTCAACACCTGGCTGGGAAGGACGCCTACTGGATCCTACTGCTGTGGTTGAAGACTGTTTGGATTGGTCAAGGCCAGGGACTACTGGTCATTAAATATTCAAAATGTCACTTTTGCCAGTACTTATATTTGTACAGCCTTTTATAGTTTACAAAAGATGTTTACCTATATTGTCTTATTTAAGCTTCACAGCAATTCTGTGACATCAGTAGGAATTATTATTGCCATCAGAAAGCACACGTCATTAGCATAGAAAATGAATTATTGCTGGGGAACTCTAGGCTCTGAAAGGTTGTTACTTACCCAAGGTCAACTGGTTACAGGCATTGGAGTCTTAACTCCTAATAGCTTCCAGAAGAGTACTTAATTTTAAGGGCTTTGAGTTTAGGGAGGAAAATTTTACTTTGGGCTAGTTGTTTTAAAAAGACAATTGAGGGACTAGTGGGATCTGGGAACAAGATCCTGTTAGCAGAGAAAAAGAACAAGGATTTTTTTTTCCTTTTGAGACAGAGTCTCACTTTGTTGCCCTTGTTAGAGAGCCATAACGTCAGAGCTCACAGCAATCTCAAACTCCTGGACTCAAGTGATCCTCTTGCCTCAGCCTCCCAAGTAGCTGGAACTACAGCTTCCTGCCACAATGCCCGGCTAGTTTTTAAAAACAGAGTCTTGCTGTTGCTCAAGCTGATCTGAAACTCCTGAGCTCCAGCAATCCACCCTCCTCAGCCGCCCAGAGTGCTAGGATTACACAAGTAAGCCACTGCGCCTGTCAAACAAGGATATATTTTATAAAAGCAATGATATTTTACTCATAAACAGTGTGAAATGTGGCCCAAATGTAGATAAAAATCACATTTCCATGATCTTTTCAAGATGCCTTCAGAGGTGTTGGAACTGAAATTCCACAAGGCTTGGCCACGAAGAGCACCTAAAACAAAGCTATCCTCTACTCCCCTTGCTGTTCAGTCCTGGATTGCTGTTGAAGAAGGCAAGAAACAAACGTTTTCGAGCAAGGGGCACAATTTGTTCACACAACACCCCTTTAGCTCACTTAATAGGAGCAAAGACTGGGCTTGCCCTGAACAGCCCAAGAGAGCAGGTGGGGAGATTCTAACAACCGCATGCTGCTAATAATGGGTTGTTTGTATTGCTTTACCATTTCTAACTCTCATATTTGAGAAGAACATACACTTTGCATTTTAAATAAATGTTTAAAAGAAAAAAGACAGGAGGATTGGATCCAGGTTGTGTAAGCCTGAATCTTACGAAATTTTGATTCTTTTTTCTTTTTATTATTTATTTATGTGTTTGTTTATTTATTTGAGACAGAGGCTCATTCTGTAGTGCCATGGCATCATAGCTCACAGCAACCTCAAACTATTAAGCTCAAGCAATCTTCTTGCCTCGACCTCCCAAGTAGCTGGGACTACAGGCACCCACTGCAACATCCACCTAATTTTTCTATTTTTAGTAGAGACAGGGTCTGGCTCTTGCTCAGGATGATCTCAAATTCCTGAGCCCAAGAAATCCACCCACCCCAGCCTCCCAAAGTGCTAGGCTTCCAGGCCTGAGTATCTTTTTCGAACAAGGAAAACCTAATTAGAAATAGAAAATTAGGTACAGAACTTTGGAAAAAACTCTCTGTGAAGGTCTTGGAGCTTAAAACTTCATTAACTTCACATTATATCTATGTGGGCTTAATAGCAATAGCAAATCTGATAAGAGGAGAGAAAATTATTCAACTAGCTAGCACAGCATAGGAGTATTTTTCATTGTATATTCACCTCTGCTTAACAGTGTTTTTTAAAAATCTGCTAAAAGGGAGAGAAATTATCCAATTAACAGCATGGGAGTATTTTTTTTTTAAATGGTTATTGTGCTCCTAGGCTGTTAGTTTTTCATCCTAGTACTTTTAAAATAGTTTTATTGATGTACGGCTGACGTATAATAAACTGCATATTTGAAGTATACAATTTGATGTGTTTTAAAATAAGTATACGCTTGTTGAAAGAATCACCACAATCAAGATAATGGATATATGCATTATTCCCAAAAGTTTCCTCCACCACCCTCCAAAGTTTCCTCATGCCCCTCTCAGTCCCTCCATTTAGCCCCTCTTTATAACTCTCCCCATCCTCTGACCCTGTTTTTCCCTATGTTTATCTGTTTTTTTCAGTTGTGGAAGGCAGGAGAATAAATCTAGTCCTTGTCATTCCATCTTGTCCACAGGCAGAAGTCTCTTGGCTTTTTTTTTTTTTTAACACAGAGAAAAATATTAACGACCTAAACATAAAAGAAGTGAAGACATAATTCTTCAGGATAAGTACAGGTTTTTTGTTCTGTTTTGTTTTTGCAGTTTTTGGCCGGGGCTGGGTTTGAACCCGCCACCTTCAGCATATGGGGCTGGTGCCCTATTCCTTTGAGCCACAGGCACCTCACCAGGGTAAGTACAGTTTTGAACAGAGAAACTAGAAGATAGAAAATCCACAGAGAACTCACCAGTCTTAAGGGCAAAAGTGTAGACCACACCCAAACGGGTGTCCAGTCCAGAGGGGGCTTTCTTTGCATACTCACAGATATGTTTTGGGGATGTTGTCACCAGTGTAGAAATCATATAAAAGGAAAAAATGACAGACTTTCCTTCCATACTTGACTTGTCAAAAAAAACCCACAACGAAATTAATTTGGGTTTTCATTTTTGTGTCTTTCGGCCATAGTCTATGAGGGATGTGAGCCACTATTATGCTGAGTGTAAACTTGGGCCCAAGTGAAGTTTTTATATGAATATGACAATTGTTCAGTTCTTCACTTCACTTAGTCAACAGCATTTACTGAACACCTGCTGTGCATACTGGATGCACCATGGGGATTTACAGAGACCCTTGCATCCTCCTTCAGCCTCTGCCCATGCTTTAGAAGGTGCCAAGCTGGTTTGTCATCTGAGGCTGGGGGCATATGCCCCTTCTCGGGCTACTCAGCCCCAATATTTTTTCCTTCCAAAATACTTGCCAACTATATATTTCATTCTCAGGGAACACTGATTCCTGAATACCTTGTCTTATTACCAAATGCTTTTCCAATGTATGTTCTCTTTTCTGAGTGAGATTATAAAATCTTTCAAAGGCCTGAACTTACTCCTATTAGTATCCTACTCCTCACCAACTCCATCCTCACCACAGAGCTTAGCACAATTTGATATCTGTTTATTTTACTTTAAAGTATAATTTCCCCTTATTACGTGATTAACACTTATTCATCATGTAAATGATCATTATGGAAATGTTAGATAATATAGAAAAGAAAAAAGAAGAATCTTTGATTAGCCATAATTTCACCTTCCAAGAATAACTACTGTTAACATTTTGTATATGGTATACACCAACCAGTAAGTATGCATGCCCCAAGAGAACTAAGATTTTAATGGAATTGAAATATATACAACCATAAGAAAGAAGAAGCAAGAGGTTGGAATTATCTCTCCCATCATTTCTGAGAATCCTTATAGCATGCATAAAAACTGTCCTTCCACAGTAGTGTTAATAGAGGTGAAGAGACATATGGTCTCCCAACAAACAACAGCATCAGGATCACCTGGGAACTTGTTAGAATTACAAATTCTCGGGCCCCATCCCTGATCTACTGAATCAGAAACTCAGGGAGGAGGCCCAGCAATCTGTGTTTTAACAAGTCCTCCAAACTATACTGAAGCTTAAATAGTTTGAGAAGCACTGTCTAGAGACTGGGATTGTATCTTGTTCATTTTTGAGCTCTCTGTATCAGCACTTGATACCTGGAAGGTCAAATAGAATTTGTTAAATAAAGAATGAAAATACTCTTTAGGGTTGCA